>NC_065510.1:21214275-21551708 GCF_006386435.1 Epinephelus moara | reverse complement strand
AGCCCTGTGAGGCAAATTGTGATTTGTGATATTGGGCTTTATAAATAAAATTGATTGATTGATTGAATATATCAATAAATCAATATCAAAAAATGAGACTTAATATTGTCCTAGATTTTGGATATTTTAGAACCCTAAGCAGTGTCTTTTCCTGGTTTTAAAGGCTACAATGCAGTAAATTGATGTAATTTTCTGATCTTACTAGACTATTCTAGCTGTTTTATTATTTTCCTATACCCGCTTAGTCATTATATCCACATTACTGATTTCTTTTAAAATAAAAAAATCTCATTGTGTAAGTATTTTGTGACCAATAGTCAACCCTACAATATTGTCGTAATATCCATATCAAAGTATTTGGTCAAAATTATCCTGATATTTGATTTTCTTCTTATTGCCCAGCCCTAGATAATAGTATATAAAATAAAATAAAATAAGATACAATAAAATAAAATAAAAAATATAAAGAAAAATAAAATAAAATAAATAAAATAATAAGTCATAACATAATATAATAACATAAAATGAATAAAATAGTGATCACGGTCTCTCAGAGTGCAGGGTGGACTCTTGCTCTTCTCAGGAAGTAGTCACATCTGGAACCAAAACAGAACGTGCAGCCTATTAAAGTTTTGGCATTTTTGCTTAAATGTGACTTGAGCAATCATTTGATCTGCAATATAGTTGGTGACTGTTGACTGACTTCTAAATTTAGATGCCTAATTGAATTGTTAAGCAGTGACACTTGTCATCGCAGGTTTCATTTTGACGCATTGTTGTCAGTGTAAAATTGCCTCAGGGCTAAAAAACGTGGACTGGGAAAAATATTAAATATGAATCACGTTTATTAGCCAAGTATGTGTACACATACAAGGAGTTGTAGCTCTCAGTGTACTTACTCACAAATAGACCTGGGACTGCCTTCTGCAACACCAACTTGAAAAACACTGGCTAACGTGATGTTTATGTCAGTCTGTCAAAGGAAAGCTGTTGCTGTAAGATGTCTTGTGACCTAGGTCTGTAAAAAGCTTCCTCTTTGTGGGGTAGGCTACTTTTTAGATCTGATTTTCTATATCTGAGTTGCAAACAAGAAATTTTCCACTGTGTCAAAACTAGTTGTGCACCAAAGAATGAAATAGCAGGTGCAAGATGAAGGGTACCAAACGACTGAACAGATAATTGAGTTTTTAAAAGAGACTGTCCTAGGGATCTGTTGTTGTGTTCCCTGGAGAAGTGTAGTGCTTGAAAATGTTGGATGATTACAGTGATGAATTTCGAGGGCAGCTTTTGAAGGTAGAAAAATGTGCGGCTGTATCTGCTCACATTTAACTCCAAAGGTTCACCTGTCATCCCCACACACACACACACACACAGCTGGCACTCTAGTTATGTGGTGCTGTGTGATCTGACCCCAGCCGCTGTGTCTGCAGCCCCTTAATATAGCCTGCTGCTGTCATGGTAGTTTTTGCCCCTCTTCCCTTGCTCTGTGCTCTATGTGCACCAATATGTGTGCATGTTTGTCCCGGCCTGAGGACAGGCTGAGTTAGACAGAGGGGGTGTTGGGGTGTCAGCCTGGAGACCAGATGCGAAATATTGCTACTGACCTGTGTAATTTCCCAAGTTACTGTGACCCAGACAGGCCCTCAATAAAAAAGACACAGTCTGTATCTAATTGTCATTAATTTAGCTTTTTATTGATGTTTCAAACATCTAGGCCATTTTTTTTAAAATCAGTTCATTGTACATTTTAGAGTAGGAATTCTCAGAAGAAACAGTAATGGACAGAAAAAGATGGATGGCACTTGGCTGTTCACTACTGGTCCTGTTGTGGCCACTGTCCCTGATTGCATTAGAGTTACTATGGTGCTGTCTGATATCTTTGGCCTGGCCTCAAGCCAGAGGACGTGGTTTAACTTGCACACATGTACACACACACACACACACACACACACGTAATGAGAGAGAGACAGAGATGCAGCAGACCCCGCTCTCAGAGAGTATTCGTTTCCAGCCTGATTGGAAGCTGAGACTGTCGAGGACCTCCTCCCCTTGTCCACCTACTTTCTTGGCATTTGTCTGAACTTTCCCTGGCACTCTGCTCTTCTTTTTTACGCTCATTGCTGGTGTGTTTTAGAAACCTGTGGAATACCTCGACTATCTATGTCTTAGCTTATGTCCATGACATTTGGATAACCAGCAAGCTTTTTGAATTCCAAGCAGAACTTAAGGTTGGTAATTTGTATGAATTGACTTTAATTAAAATTTGGAAATACACCAAATCTACTTGTGTTCTTTGGTTACAGGCAGTCAGGCAGATAGTTAAATACAAGAGAGAATATAAATTGCATGGTCAGTAAATAATGTTCTTCTGTGGTGTGATGTCCTGGTGCAGTTCTGCAAAGTTGCAAAGGGAATTTCTAACATGAGCTTTTTATGATCAGCAGGTTTAGTCACAGGTGTTCAGTGTAACAGAAACACTTGCAATCTAGCTGGGTTTTAAGGGACAATTTTGCCTCATGAATTATAGCTTTTTCAACATCTGTGTTGCATATCATAACTTATTAAATCATACAGTTGAAATAGCTGTTCTGTAGTGGTGTTGAAGTACTTCATTGAATATTTTATGTATAAGAAACATCTTGAATCATCTTTTTGACCAGCTCTGAAAACTGAACATCGTTTTGCATATGATTTAGTGTGTTTGCTCTAAATGTAATTTATGCCACAATCTGTGTTTTGCTGTGACAGTTTTTTTTATATGTTATGTACACATTTGGCTGGACTGCGCTGTTAGACTGTGCACAGGCCAATAGGGGCTGAAAGGAGAATTGTTTAAGCCCCTCTCGTCAGCGGTCAAGGAACAGCGTGATCATGTGAACCAAGTCTGCCATGCCAAAGGAATGTGTTGAATTCTAACGATGCTGCTTTGACAAGTGCATGTGACTCAAGAGCAAGAGCTCAGATTGGCGAGGGCAGGAGAAGCAAAGGCAGATAGGATGAAAACAGCAGAGGAGAGAGAGAGAGAGAGAGAGAGAGAGCAGGTAATCAAATGGAAGAATGCAGTGGATAGAAGTGTCAAGGTTGTGGTGGAGCAGAGCATGCAACATTTTGACCTCCTGCTTATCTGGGAGAAACAGTGTTAAAACCGAAAGACCAAACAACAAGGAGATTCTGTGGGAATGTGATAAATGTGCGTTTTGAGGAGTTACATATCCTAAAGTCAGATGAGCCGGTCTTTATCTCTAGTACAGCTTTGGTTCTCATGGCTGAGAGTGGGCTGCCATCTGCACTCACAAACTGTCCTCGTATGCAGATTGAATAGGGCACTGTACGAACATGGGTAATTAAGTACATTGAGTCTGGGAATCATTTTCAGAAAAGTTCCCATTGGTTATATAAAACAGCCATAGTAATTGTGGTGTGAGCATATTAGTCAAGGAGTAACACTGTTTCTTTCAGTATGTGTCTTTATTAGAGGAGCAGTCAAGACGAAGACAGTCAGATACTTGTTCCTTCAGAAGCAGCTGGTGTCATTTGAACAAGAAATCAATAAGATCATCTGTTTTGTTATTTGCATGCATCAATGTGAGAAAAACCCTTTGACTCCCCCCTGTGAAGTGGGCAAAAACAGTTTTTAAAACACTGAAAAAGAAAGAGATGTACTTTCTTTTTCTTTTTTGTGGCTTTTATTGATGTGTTTACAAAATTAACAAAAACTGGACCTGAGGGTTTAAACACATAATGGATGCACAACCTCCATTTCTCCATGTCCTGAGCTTAATGTTGTTTCCTACTCTGTAGGGTAATAGATATTGATTGGTGACCTGGATTTTACCCTTACCACTACTACAAGCCGATGTGAGTGCATTTTCACCATGCTGGAGAAGCAAAAACTATGAGTTACAAGAAAGTGAGAAAGATACTTAAGTAATAGAGCAAATGTTGCCTGGCCATGATTGTGCCTTGGTAATCTTTCATGTGTGCGAGCTGAATTTTTATTCCTGTCATGAAGACTTGACACCTTATTTGAACCTGATTTGTATAGTGCTGCTGTTTATTTGCAATCCTTGTCATTAGTAGGGTTTATACAGAGTATTTTATTCCCCTAATAATCAGATTAAAAGTCCAGTCAGAATTAAAATACCTCATGGACAGAACTTGTTATGGATAAACTGGACCATTTGGAAACAAATCCTTAATACTTAGCTCAGCATCTGAAGGTTTTTCATGTAACTATACACTGTTATTATTCCTTTTTTTAAGACTTCGCAGTCTTTCTTTGCAGCACCGAACCCTTGAGTTAAGTTGAATATTGCAGCTTTAGGTTAACATAGCACTCTGTCTGTCTAAAAAGCTTTTGAACATCATCATCATTTTCTTAGCGGTTTGTTTTTCTCATGGGAGCCAGCTTTGTTTGATTGATGTGTACAGATTTTATAACCTCTTAGTTTAGGTAATCATGTGTGGTTACTCATGTTCTACCATTTGATTCTGCAGTTAGACTATATTCTGATAATGCAGGACAACTACACCGGGCTCAATCTTGGTAAAGGTGCCGAAAGCATCTGTAGTTGCATCTCCATCAGGGTTGGAAATTGGCTCCAACCACCAGCCCAATCTGGTAAAATATACAAGAGGCTGATAGATTGGGTTTACTCACCAGCCATGAAAACAATGGTAATCTGTTGAGTTAATCTGTTGAAATCCACCAAATCTCAAAAAACCTGAGAGTAAATGCTAAGAAAATTAGGAAGAATCTTGAAATATCGCAAAGGAGTTTTTCAGCTTGGGGAGCTGGAAAAGTTGATTTATCAATACAAGCTAAATGTGACTAAGTGCAAATGATAACATACAGTCATGAAGTGTCATCATTGCACAGGCCTCTGCAAGCTCTCTTCATCCTCTCTCAGTGGCTTAACACATTGATATATGAGCACAGGGCTGTTCCCAGAACTCTACCAAGAGCACATAGCTGTAAAATTAGGTGTACACAACTCTTTATTTGCATTGTCCAGTATGCTGTCATTTAATATGCATCCATTTTTTTCCTTTGTTTGGCGTTTGACTGGCACTCTTTTAATTACGTCATCTCGTTGCGTCCTCTTCGTCTGCACTGATAAAGTGAACCAAAATTAGCACCAGCTACTGCTTATCGTGATGAACCAACCAAATGCCAGTGTTCACAGTACAGTAGTGTAGGGAAAAGTGCATTAAATCACATTTTCTTCTGTGAATTTTCTGAAAATTCAACTAAAATTTGCTCCACAGTTGCATGGAAACCCGACTAATGAGTCCAAACTGATTGATGAGATTCCTGTGCAATTACATTTATGCAGTGTGTCACTTTATTCCAAGCTTTCAGTGTATCAGACCTTCATCAGACACACACGACTCAACAATGTGCAGGCAGGTAAAAGTAACCAATCCCATTTTAATCACTGTCAGTTTGCAACACACCTGTGCACATCCCACATGGTTGAAGCTCCACCTCTTGGGTATTGTAGTTTATTTGTAGTACTGCGAGGGATACAACTGGAAGCCATACTTATTAAATACAGAAAAAATAGACAAACAAGACACACTTTAAAAAGGTACCATACAATTTCATCACATGGTAAATGGGGCGTTGAGAAGATGGCCTATATTCTGATAAAAGTGATGCTTCAGCAGAGTATATAGTAAAGGAATAATGATACCAAGCACTCATAGTATCTGTGTCTATTTCAGCTGTATGACAGATTAAATATATTGTATATATCAGAAGCATTTATCCTGCTGTGTCACTTTCAAAACTGCAAATGGGACACCGCATATAATAATTTTATTTATCATAATTGGGTGGGAATTGTTAGTCAGATTGATATAATTTATATAGAAAGAAATGTCCTCGTATAACTGTAGGGACTGTTGCACATGGAGCAATGCACTGTAATTCACATTAGAGTGGCTCAAAGAGGGCTCTGTTTCTGTGACTCTGCAGCCTGTTATTTTGTCTTGCTATTAGCTGAGGGAAATGTGAGGGAAATGGCCCAAAACATACAAAAAATGAATTGGTAAGAGTGTTAGATCTTTTTCTTTTATCACCATCATCACAGCAAAATCCAGTCTGTGTGTGTTGCTGAAGTTCTCATCATGATGTGTGTGGTTTTCTGATGTAAAAACCGAGGGATGCTGCGGTGAAAGCTTTTTGGATGGGAGCGGTGGTTGGTCGGAGGGGTCAGGACAGTTCATTTTAAAGTAGACAGAGCAGGTAATGGATTATGGATGTGGTGTTAACAGTGGTTTCAAAACCTGCCTTTTGGCCTCTCTGCAGGCAACAGTTCATGCATTAGCTGGCCATTAAACTTAAAATTCACAAATGTATAAATGTGTTCATTGGGCATTTCAGAATTAGTTAAATATTGCAATTGTTCAGACATCGAAAAGGTTAGTAAATTAAACCTGTTGAGGGAAGCTGTGTGCGAAAGAGATGGTGAGTGCAGGTGAGTTGAGAGCGAATGAGTGCAAGCTGTTAGAACAAATCTCCAGGCATGCGAGCACACACCCACAGAAGCCAACCCACAGCTAAAGAGAGAGGGAAATGTTTTAAAAATGCTGACATTGTTTTGGGGCCGTTTGCGTAATAGCTTAGTTGGAAAAATATTTTGCATTGTTACCTTCGCCCGCCTATATTGGTGGCTTAAAATGAAATGCGCATTCTTCCCCAAATGTGAATCACTGCACGGCGATCGCATGAACACACACGCAGCACACAACCTCTGAGGTATGTGTTCGCACCACGCACATTCTCTTTCAGCTGAAAGTGAAGCAGTATCATGTGAATGTGACAACAGAGAGTGGAGGTGTGTGCCGGTTTCAGGGGACTGGCGGAGAAAGGAGGTGTGTCTGTAACTTACGTGCCCGGGCATGCTCAGCAGCTCAGCTCGTAGAACAGGACACCAAACATGGTTAATGCAAGGAGTTAGAGTAAGCATGTTGTGTTTCTGATCTAAGAAATACACCACAAAAAATCAGGGCACTGTTTATTAATTCCCACTACTGCGAGTATTAATTTGATAGTTTCAATTTTTTATTGACTGGAATAACAGAGCCTGAATTGTACTTGTATCTTGATTCATGTCCTGTGTTGCTGAAGCCCCTTTCCCACTGGACAAAAACCCCACTTACACCCACTAAGGACAGCAAGTATTTGTCCTTCATTTTGTCTGGATTTGTGCAAATTTTTTGTGCGGGTCGTCCACCAATCAAAAGATCAGCAGTTCGATCCCCGGCTTCTCCAGTCTGCATGTCGAAGTATCCTTGAGCAAGATACTGAACCCCAAATTGCTCTTGATGGCTCTTCCATCGGTGTGTGAGTGTGTTAAAAACTGAGTAGCAGGTGGCACCTTGTATGGTAGCCTCAGCCACCAGTGTATGAATGTGTGTGTGAATGGAGGAATGTGACTTGTAGTGTAAAAAGCGCTTTGAGTGGTCAGATGTCTAGAAAGGGGCTATACAAATGCAGGACCATTTACCATTGTCTGTTCACATGTATTAATGTATTTCATGGCCTCAGACCACAGCTGTCTGCAACGCTGCCTCTGTTAAAACGTACATTATTACAACCTCCTACACCATCAGCGTGTTTGTTGTCATTAGAAACTTTTGACTCTGCCCCCCAGTGACATCTATGTTTCTATGCCAACATAAAGGATCCATGGAAGTATGTGGGCAATGAAGTGTGAAATGTTTGAAATGAACATATCTATTTTTGTACATAAAGTTAATATAAATTATTTATTGGCTCCAGCTTCAGTCGACAGTGATGGGAATTTGACACCTGGTTGGACCCACTAATTTTTGCCCTTTTGTTGGCACAATGCAGTGATGCAAAGAAATCCGTTCATCTCTGTGCAAGCAGTTCTAAAACATCATTAAAAATTTACTCGACACCAGGTTTGAGAGAGTGACTGAATACGTAAGTAGTAACCTGTTTTGTGGCATGGCTATGATGTCGAACGTAATGCAATAGGAAAAAAAATTGCAATGGGAAAGCATTGTATCGCCAATTCAAACAGGTTTTCCCGTGTTAAAAACCCCCACATACACTTGATAATTTAGGTGGAAAAGGGGTATGAGTAACCAGGTGGCACTGTTTTGAATGCAACACCACCTGCAACACAGAAGTGCATATCAGAGTCCATTTCCTTATCTCTATGTATGGCATCTCAATCCATTTCCTAGTGGATGGACTCCAGCAAGAGAGGGGCTAATTAGATCATGTCTAAGGCAACCTCTCACCGGCCACTAAATGTAATTTGGAATAATTTTCATTGTACTGATTGGATTAGACTGCTGCTGCTCACTGCATGGATGGGGATTGGGTTAGACACACACAGAGTGGACTAACAGCATAAACAAGGCACCTATTATCTAGCTTCTTAAAACATCTTATTGACTTGTAATCAATCAAAAAGCTTTAAAATATATGAATTAGAATTTTGTGCTTCATTGGTGTATGATAATTTATTTAATGCAAATATATCTGAACATGGCCTCACTTAACCAATAAGCCAAACACTCACACATAAGCACACACACACACGCCCACCCACTCACCCACAGATGCTTTTCAGGCCTGACCATGAGAAAAGTCATCCATCTCACCATGCAGTGGTCCCCCTACAGGAAGCAGTGGGACCGTCATGAGTCTGCCGCTCAACCCACAGCCTGCTGTAGTGTGAAACCCTTTGCTTCACAGAGAGCTGCAAGGCTGTTCCACTGCAGGCTCTTATTGAAACACTGAATGCAAAAATATCTCAGAAGGTCCATATTTATAATAACATAGATGGATCTGACTCGTGCATGTGCAGGAGTGACTCAAAAGCCACGCCAGGAATTCAAAGTGGGATGGTGCACTGTAGCATGTGGGCACAGCTTGTTGAATAGTGGCTGATATTTTTGGTCCTACCCACCTATCTTGGGCCAGCGTGTTGTAGGTGTACTGTAGTGTAGAGGCGGTGTGTAATGGGGGTTGGGGTGGGCAGTTGTTGCCAGGGGAGGTGGTGTGTTATTTTCAGTCCATTGTGTCTACTTCCTGCGGGTCAGGGGTTATTGGAGCAGGGTGTTGCAGACTTTACGGAGTAAAGAGGAGGGGAGGGAAGTCAGCAGGGTAGGCAGGAAAGTGGCCAGACTCATTCGACAACAGCGGCTGGTCAGCAGCTTGCTTACCGCGCTTCTCTTGCAATGTTTCTCGTTTTTATCTGTGCAAAGCTTGGACTCTTCCGAACCAGGTAAAGAGCCATGAATTGCATAATATGTAATAATCGCAAAGCTTGTCATTTAGCGTTTAGTTATTCTTTTGATCATTTGAATATGGTTGTTGTCAGCATTTTACAAATAGTGTTACCTTGTTACTTTTAGCAGAAGGTTAGAGATGGATTTCACTGTAACACGATTGTTCTTCAACATGAGTATGGAGATGTTTGTTTGGCACGATCACGCACCAAAAACATGGAAGACGGGAAGTGGGTGGAAATTTGATGACTCTTGCATAACCTGAATGCTACCTTAATTGTGGTGTTGTTTGGGGCATCGAGTTGTGAAGAGAATTGATGTGTTATCTGTGATTGCAGAATAACAGCCTTCAACCAAATGGTTACAATGAAGTATACGAATGACCGTAAGTGTTCTGTAACTGTATTAAATCCTATAAAGACAAGCAAAAGGCTTGTCCAAGTTAAGAAATGGCCAACATGAGTGCAGTGACAGCTCTCGTGTGAGGAGAACTTTAACTTTGTTTGCTATTGAATTTCAATTAGAATACTTGAGGCCACAGCAGCCTGGAAGCGCAAAGTTCATTTTGCGAACATGATTACATTGTCTTCTCTGCAAGCCTTTGTTCTGCAATCAGGTGTCACTTTGTTTTTATGGTCAGCAGCAGGCTCAGTGCTGGATTGTTGTGTCCATATATTGTATTGGTTATTGTAACTGCACTTGACAGTGTGGCATTTTGTTTATTATGTCTTGTCAGGACATCCAAAGCCTTTTAACAGCTTGTCTGCAGCTCTTAAATAGCCATTTAAGTGCTACATAATTAGCTGTTGCACTAATCAGCATTTTTAAAAAGCGTAACTATTACAATAGTAGACAATGATTCCCACAGTTTACCAATGTCTGCAGTTTGCCCACAAATGATGACTAGCAGGTAGCACATAGGATACAGTTTCTTTCAAAATTTGTGATTGTGCTAGTTATATTGTTGCTCATTTTATTCTTTGTATGCTGGAGGATGGCTGCAAACAAGGGACATGTTTGATTGTTGAATTAAGTGGAGTTAGAATAATGCAGCTGCATGTATATTGTGTGTATGCAGTAGGTTGCGTTGTATAAAAGACCAAAATGATCAGTCTCTTATTCACAAATAACATCAAATAGGGATTACTACTTCCTCCAAGACAGGTCAAACTTTCTGCAAAAACTTGCATACCGGTATATAATGTGAGCAAATCATCAACTTTGGTTATTTGGTTAGTTTTCACAGTGCAAATGTGATTTCCTCTCTTCTTTGTCCACTCTAAGCATAGATGGTAAAAGTATGTGTTGGACTCCCTTTAGTGAGTTTGGAGTGTCCAAAGAAAGGACAGACTATCATTGTCTACTTTGTTTTTGGGGTCTGAACCCAATCCCTAGTTTTCTGGACACCTGAAGAGACATAAGAAGTTGCAGCTTTAGGTAAATGCTAATATAGAGGAGTTTCTAAAGTTAGCTCCCGACTGACCTCCAAACACAACCACAGTGACAAAAGGAGGCAAAACAGGAAATCTTTTTGCACAGAGTGTGTGTTGGGAACAGATGACCAGGAAGATAAAAAGCGCTAACAAAGTGGAAACTTCCACTAAGGGATGTTATTTTGCCTTGTGTGTGTTTTTTCTCTCATTTTCTGTGTTTCACAAAGCCCCCATGTTTCCTGGAAAACACAGCAAGAGGTAGTTGGTTTAGTTCTGATGAAAAGGCGACTGCTGAACAGTTTCCTACATTATGCGTAACTACTGACGCTTCTGTGCTCCCTCAGTCATACATGATGTGAGGCTGTGTTAATGTTTAAACCTGCTCCCTGCGAGTTAATGCTTTACCCTGCGAGTTTGAGCACAGTTTAAGTCTGAACCTAACCTGTCTGAAAGCTGTGTAGTGAGGCCAGGGGGTAGCTGTTCAGCTCCTCAGGGGCGTTATTGCTATTGGAGGTGACAGATGTCAAATGTGGCTGGTAGAAAATTGATTGAATCATCCCTGTTTTCTGCAAATAAACAAGAGCCACGGTACTACCGATCACTCCTTCACTTCGTCATGCTCTCATCTGCTACATCTTCCCCACCTTCTCCCTCTCACTCACTCTGTCTTGTTCTTTCCCTCCCTCTGTCAGTGGATACTCCATGAATGATATGGAATGATTACTTGACTGAGAGTTCCTGTCCCCGCCCTACGAGAAAGAGTTAGTGCAGCTACGACAACAATTAGACATTTGCCTTTGCAAGACATTGGAGTAAGCAGTAGCGTGATCCTGGGCTGTATGTAATAGGACTTTGGTTAATGAGAATACCTCTCCAACAAAGCCTCAGAGAACACAATACCTTCTAAAACCTTCGGTAAGCAGCTCTTTTTTCTCTGCAGATGTTTTTATTTCTGTCAAAGTTTATTGGAAAAAGCTTAAGTTTGATAACAGTTTAAACTTTGGTTAATTATTCTGGAGTCTCTGAGTGCTAGACCTAATGACAGGTTGGATGTGGCTCCTCATCTCTGCCAGAATATTTGGTTTGTGATGTAAAATAGTTAGAAAAATCATGACATTGCCTTGTTATTAGGTCACCTGTAAAAGTCCATAAATTAAGAACACCTGTTTGCCTTTCAGACAGACTTTGATGTGAATGTTGGTCTTTGTGTGCGCTGTTTGCAAAGATAGCAGTATGACTACCAAGGTCTGTGTTCTTTGGACAGTTACCGTAGATTGTTAGGGCTTGGGTCAGATGGCGCCTGGCTGGGTGAGAATTTCACAGCTGCACATGAAAGGGGAGCGACCGTGGGATGGTAAATTGAGGGGAGCGAGCAAGGGATTGTGCAGATGATGAAGGGAGAGAAGTGGCTTGTTTTGATCAAAGGTGCTCTTATGGATCAATACACTGTTGATGAGCGTGCATATAGGATGCAAGCATGCAGATGTATGCCACAGTCTCAGAAGGAGCTCTTTATGTAGACACAGCTGCTCAAAGTTGTTGTTTAGAAAAATTGCGCTCACTTTCTGACTTTGAAACCTTTGGTAATATCAGATAGTGTTGACAGAACTGGGCAAAAACCAGGCTATTTTTATCCCACACAAAAACACATGCACACTGTCTTTACATTACACAGCAGATGTCAGTTTGCCAGTTTATTTCTAGCAAAGCAAGAATGCACAAGTGTTACCTCCATAGCATATTCCCAGCTGCATAAAACAACTGCTCTGTGTTTTTTTTGTGTGGAGCTAACTTGTTTGGCCTTGTAGCTTCTACAGAGGCTGGTGCTGGCTCGCATTGCTACACCAGCGGCTGTGCCAAACCCCATTACCTTTCAATGTGGTTGTTAAACAAGTCAACATTATGATTTATAATTGTTTCATGTAATCATATCTTGAGAAGATTTTCCCATTGAGATGGTCTGGTTCACAGCCTCCATGTCCAGATGAATTTTCCCACAATCTGTTGCAGCATGAGAGTTTTTTGAAAATCATAGGACTATAATCATCTTGTAAAAATTAAAAATCCTTTTGACACCGTAGATGAACATGAGTTAGTTTCACCTCTTACCATCAGAATAATGCTGATAAATATCACTATCTTAATTTTGTCCATGCTGTCCACCCCTATTCTGCGCTATGGTTCAAGTAAATGATCCAAGTACTAATGCTGTCAGAAATATTGATTTACCGATACATATCAGTTCTGTACTCATTTTCCTCAGTATTAATACACTGATTCCAGCTGCGCTTTCTGGCTCTCTCGCATTGTTAATGTTTACTACACAGCCATTCTGTTGTTCTCTGCTACTAACCAAGAAAAGAAAAGTAGTCATTGTCATATTATAGCTTTGTTACTTTTACCTTTCAATTAAAAAATGTAAATGTTATGCCCTCAACGTCAAATTTTCTCTGTGGTTTTGAAAATTGGTATTGAATATTGATATATTGTTGTTGCTCATCATACTTGTGATCATCTATCCTGTGATAATTTAGGCAAAACACTAATTAGAACATAGATAAATAAGAGCACATGCAGTATATAAGGCCTCAGTGTGTTAGAGCAAGGTTAGCCATTTGCAGTCCATTAAAAAT
This sequence comes from Epinephelus moara, assembly GCF_006386435.1. Classification (NCBI taxonomy): domain Eukaryota; kingdom Metazoa; phylum Chordata; class Actinopteri; order Perciformes; family Serranidae; genus Epinephelus; species Epinephelus moara. Next base: position 21,538,366 of record NC_065510.1, on the reverse strand, counting down.
GGATGTCTAGTTTCTGAGGAATTGTGGATCTTGAGCTTTGGTTCTTGTGGAAGAATTGAGACTTGAGATTCTCACTGTTGTGTCTCTGACCTGTGTGGGAAGATGGGGCGCTTGCACACAAAGCAAGGATGTGATGTTTCAGTTTAACAAAGATTTGTTCTTGTTTTCTCTTGGAGAGGAGAGAAATGAAGAGGTTGACTCTCACATGGGAGCAGCGCTATGCGGTGGACACGGACGATAATTGAAAAGTTCAGAACCAGTTGGGAGTTACAATTTTCGCTGTGTGTGTTTCTGAGATGGACATGCAAGGGTTCAATAGGACACGCATAGTCACACCTAATGTAGTGTTGCTGTTGCTGCAGTCTGTTTGCCTGGGTGGTCCTATCTTTAGCTTGTTCTCACTCCATTTCTTTTTGTTTATTTCCTCTGCTGCCTTTGGCCTCAATCCTATTATGGGTGTAAGGAAAATAGACTTTTGTATTTCCTACTAAATGGTTTATTTGGACAATCAATATTTGTCAGTTGTTCCCCTAGATAAGGACTACTTTTACTATAGTTTCTTGTTGCCGCAGGTGTGGTGAAGCATTATTGGAGAGTGAAATTTAAATTAAATCTAAAGATAATCAAATCACGGCTGATTTGCCACATTGATTGCACAAAATCATTGCTCATCTACACCTCTGTTGTTGAGAGCTCAAGACTGCTGTCGTCAGGGTTAAAAAGTAGTTTAAAGAACTTCAGTTTATGCAGAAAGGTGCAGTCTGTAAGGCTCCTGTGCATGACTTAGGGTGCTTTCAGACCTATAATTTGTTTCTTTGGTCCGAATCAGGGACTAATTTTGTTACAAAGTTGTATAATTACCTAGAGTTGGTTCGTGTTCCCACGGCAGCATTTACAAGCGGACAAGATAAAATGCCTTGCGCAAGAAAGCTGCTCTTGATAGGACAAAATTTCCATGTGGGAAAAATCCAGGAAGTAAACAAAACGTTGAAGAAGAATACACTTGCAAGATAAATGCGACACTTTCTAATGGAGGGACAACTACGCAGGTTGATTTTAGCGCTGGTCATCGTGTACTATATTGCTCACCACAAATGAACCGCACCAGAGATTGTTTGTAACCAGACTGACTCCTAACTCCTCTTTAAAAACGTCTTGGTCTAGCTGTTTTGGTGTGCCCCCGAGCGCAATTGCTGTGTTCACACCTGCCCAAATGAACCGCACTTAGGGGGCAAACAGACTTCAGTTCGATTGAACCTAACCAAACAGGGCAGGTGTGAAAGCACCTGAGTTTCCTCAGGGCTGCCTGGCAGCATCACTTGTGTTTGTGCTAAAGAGTGTGAACTTTGTTATTACAGAACAACATAATGAAAAGCACATCATTGTCACTAAAATGCTAAAACAGCTACCATCAAACCTGCATGCTCTGATTGAATACAAAGCAGGAGACTGGATTGCAAATCAGTCCTTCAATACTGGATGGAACTCTGGGTTAGAACTTTCTTACATTGTTATGCGCTCTGTAAGCCCTTCTTATGTCCTGACTTAAAAGACCTCCAGTCACTGACTAGCTATCATTGCGGCATTAACAGAAGTGTCTGGGGTCAGTGGGTTGCCAAGGGAGAGCTTTTTTGAAGCACGCATGTAGACGAAGCTGTCCATGCTGTGGCATTTCTGACCTTTTTTATTGAGAGTGCAGATGGGAAACAGAATCATAAAGTCTCTTCAGGAAGCAGAGGAAGGCTCACAACCAGGGAAGAGGACCGAGCCTTCAGATGCAACACTAGAAAGAGAAATACAAGGAGAGTCATTTGTCTGTAATTATGAGCTCTGTACCGACCTTCAATTAGCAATGGAAATGAAGAAAGGCATATATCACTGCTGTAATGTGGGGACAGGGCCTGTATTGCTAGAACCATTAGGACATGAGTGGTTAGACGAGACAGGTTTTAAGGCCCCCATGAAACACCGTCTTTACTTCCTTAATGTGATGTATTTCCTCTTGAAACAGGATGTCAGTTATGGCATAACACCGTGAAAGATCATGTAAAATCAATGCCATGTAGGGAGTGAAAGGCAGTGGGACACTCAGGGAATTTGTTGATGTTTACCTTGCTGCAATAATTACAGATCTAAGGATGCAGGGTGTCATAGCTGTACAGAATTGACTCTTATTAAGTGTTTTATAGAGTGTGATTTGGTTAAACTGAACTTGTTAAAAACCTGTGTGATCTCATGCTTGCTCCATGCCCTTCAGTCTAAAAGCTGCCAGGCAGGGTTATGGCATCTCTGTGGTTATGCAGTTGCATAACTGTTTATTCTAATGTTGGCCCAAATGATAAAAAATGAGAGAGCTGGATTGTAACCAAAATGGAATAAATACTTTGGTAAAAGCAATTATTCTGCTGTCATGTGTTGGGGTGCACTCCCACTTCATTTTGTAAACTGAAGGTACACCCCCACAGTCCCACCCCCTCTGATTTAGCAGTGGCGGTTAAGAGGGTCTGGGACGACCTGATTACATAGAACAGGAAGTCAGAGGAGGGAGAGGTCACAAACTACAGACCCTCGCACACACACTGCAGCACATGATAAAGTCAGAAGGCGCAAACAACAACAAAAACAACACACAGCACATGCGTACTCACTTTGAGTAACAGGAATACTACAAGACACAGAATGAAAACAGCTCCTGTGGATACACAGCTTTCAAGGTAGGGTTTCTGTTTTTCACTCAAGGTTTTATTTTTTTCTCTCGTGGATAATCTGTAAACATTTGTGGGAATACTGAATAGTCTTTTTTTCTATCATGTTGAGTTGTGTGGTGCGCTATCTCAGTCTTGGTGGTGGTGACGGTTAGGGCTTTGGCCAAGAGGTTGGCCATGCACAATAACTGGAAAACTTTCACCTGCAAATGGCATGCATGATTGTCTCTCTCTGCAACATTTTGTCTACATATAGATAGGAATAATGCCATAGCACCAATGTTGTTGGGTCAAGGCTAAGGCAAAGTTTATTTACAGCCTATAATATTGACTCTTACTTGATTTTGGAGCCAGTTACACAATGTTTTTCCCCTTTAAAAATAGCAGAACACACAATGCTTAATGTCTAAAATGGACTGCATAGAGATAATTAAGTATATAGATGTCATAATCCTCAGTAATATAGCCTGTATGAGCTGCCACTGTACACTACAACTGTACATTGAGGACATAGTGGTGTGTTCATTAAAGGAATACAGATTTTTGCATAGAGTCTCTTGCTATTGGTCTTTGTTCCCAAGTTATTTTCTTCTTAGCTGCAAGCCAGGTGTTTGTCTTTATTGTTATATAAACAAATAACGATAGATAACACCAAGGTACAATATACCTACATACTTGTAGTAAAGTCCCACTCTGTTCCCCTACAAGTGATGTGCAGTTCGACATACAACGTGTTGGTCCCCCGGGTTGACCCACAAGTTGTGCAGTCGGGGTAGGCTTGTTAGAAAATCTCACAGATTATGGGTGGGCGGGTCATTAAGAAGCTCTTAGTAAGGTATTAATAACTCACAGGAACACTGTGCAATAGTCCATCTTCCACCTTCTCTTCCCCTCTCCTCTTTCTCTCCCTCAAACACGCACAGCAGGCTGCTTCGCTCAGGGTATCTGTGATCCGGTTTTAGACCAGGAAAATCTGTTTGACGTATGTAAGTCTCTCCGGTCATAATGTCTGGTAAAAAATATTTCCCCAAGAGAATATGTAGGCCTAAAATGATGTTCTAACAGCAAGCAACACTGAATTGTACATATGCACTTCTGTTACAACATATAAAAAAAACACTGAACCTATCAGTTGTGCGCTAATGTAAATAAATCAGCTATGCGCTTGAGACCATACCCAAGATGTAACCTTTTAAAAGATGGCTGACTACTTGCTGTCGTCTTATATTTGTAGTCTTTAAAACAGAAAACACACATTTTATATTGTGATATTTGCTGGGAATAACAAACAATATGGCCAACAGCATGCAGGTTGTTATTAGTGATGGTCATTACCAGAATCTTTCAGCTCTGGTTTGAGGGTCAGGTTCGAGTGATTGATTAATGCATGTGTTTGCAGGTCAGGCGAGGTGGGTTTGTGCGGATTTAAAAAGAAATAAAACCTGACCCCCTCATCACAAGCTCCTGCTTTAGAGTCCAGTCATGGGTCAACATGAAAACATCTGGACTTGGTTCTAGATTTCAGCACATATGGATGGATCAGCATATGTGTGAAGGTGGTGACAGTTTGTTTCTTTATTCATTTTTATTAGAATATTGCACAACTCCACCTGCTATGGATGTTCATGTCAGGTTGAGCAATGCATTGGGTTCATCTAACAAGACTCCATCAAGAGTGTTTACTTTGAGGTCAGGAGGTGGTGGCAGAGTTGGCTGTCTATTAACCACTGTCCGGGATGCTAGACCTCAGGCATGCACATCTTTGACGGAAGTCCCCACTTGTTCCAGCAGGCGGAGGGCTGATGACGTTGGCCGAACAGCCTCACTTAGCCAAAGGCCATGCACTCTTGCTTGTACGTTAACTGCCCTCTCTGGTGCTCAAGGATGTAAAAATAGCTGTTTAGCAAGAATCCCAGTCATGTCTCGCTAACAAAGACTGATTTATACAAGTTGCGGCACTCAGCATAGAGGCGCTTTTGTCCCTCCTCTCCTTCTCCTTCTGCAGACCTCGTCACCAAGGCGGTGAGCGCCAAAACCTCTGACGCTCTTGACACTCTCCTCTTAGAACAGCCTTTGTTCAGCATTAGTCCTATGGTCCTGATAGTGGGTCTTAGGGAAGCACTGCGGTCTACAAGATTGCGTATTTGTTTACTGCATTTGTGTCAGATTGCAGTGTCATGGAAATATTTAATATTTTTGTTGCTTTTCTGCGTCAGCAAATACAGTTATTTAATATTCAGGAATTTGCTCAAATTTTTGGAAATGTCACATGCACTTTGAAATTCATTCTTTGTTTTTTGTGTCCCTACACCCTCTTTATGTCCAAACATGACGCATGATTGCCAGCCAACACAAAGAGAAAGATGGGGTGAATTTGTTTTCATGTTTGGAAATTGTTGTGTGCTAAAGTCATACATAAAAAATGAGTATTCCTGTTTTGGTGTTGCTGTAGTGTAACCTTTTACTGACTCATCCTCAGTCATGACACATCTCGAAGTCCTTTATGCATACTGACTCTTGAAGAGCCACTTGTTCAGGTACATGACCGGCCTAAATGTTTACAACTGAAGCCATTTTAACACTGTGAACTGAAGCTATCGAGCAAATCAAACAAGATTAAAATGCCCTCTGATATAGCATTAAGTTATGAGTTTCAAGTATATTTTTTTCCACTGGAACGCTGAGTAAGATCACAGCACTTGATGCTTCATTTACATTTTTCTCGCCTTGCTCTAAGCATCCTTATTCCTTCTAACAAGCTCTGCCCTGAAGAGTACGCAGATAAATACTGACACACTGGTTACTGTTGTATGTTTAATTTCCTGCTTCAGAAGGAGAGACTTTGTAAGCGTCAGGTTTTTTTTTTTTCCTTCATCTCAACGGACTGTAAAAGGTGGTCTGTCCTCTGTGTGGCCATAAGATGTAGTCTGGTGGTGATTTCTGGCAGATTAAACAATACTAATTTGTTCTGTTATCACCAAAATCCTGACCTTCTCTCCCTCGTGCTCACCCTGCGCCCTGTCTCTCCCTCGCTCTTTCCCTTGCGCTGTGTTTTTCTGAGGAACAAACAGAGAAGCTGTCCCAGTCAGGATGAGTCAGTGCAGCTGGGGTGCAGGTCATTTACCCACAGCCCACTCAGACGGGACAGATGGCCCGGCCACTCGCATGCTGCTAAGTGCTAACTATGCACCCAGACTCTGTGAGCTAAGCTAATGCTAATACAGTGGGTGAACTGGACAAAGCTCAGCTAACCCTAGCAACGTACTGTTGTATGTAGTGATGAACACTGCACCAGGGCCTCTGGTTTTGAGTGCATTGTGCTGCTGATCCCTGCTGATTACGTACGTAACATATTGTGTTTAATATGCAGACCAAATTAATTTTGTGGATACTGAAGTTCTGCTGAATATGATTATTGTATGGATTGTGTACAGAGATATTTGCTGTATTCAAATCACATGTTGTGCACTACACATCTAATTACTGTACCATCATTGAACATACTTTTGTGTACATAAACAATAGTATGTGTCTTTTCGGATGCACTGAGCTGTAACTACTACACCACTGCCTGAGAGCCTCCTTGCTGGTTGGAGATGCATAATTATGGTAACTTGTGTCAACCTCAGCTCTACTACCATCAGCAAGCATGATCAACTCTTCAGAGTTTTTGGTTTTTCAACATGTCGGTTGGTGAACTTGTTGTGTAACGTTACGTCACAGGCATCTTCGTCACCAGATAATGCTTAATTTAGCTAAATGCTAACATCAACATGCTAACAAGCTTATGTTTAGCAGGTTTAATGTTTAAGTGTGTGTCATATTTCATGACATGCCACCCAAATTGTTTTTGAGATATTTCAGTCTGGCTCAAAGTGGCGGAGTTACCGACCGACATTCCTGGAGCCACACCACTAGCATGGCTAACAAAAAGCCAGAATCATGTTGTATCCAACAAAGCTCAATAATTATGTAATAAATGTCATCCATATGTAATTGTATCCCTACTGCAATACTTCATATAGTGTTTCCCAAGTTGCACGTCAGGCAGCAGACTTATGACCAAAGTCATTTGCCTGTAGAGACATATTTGTGGCTTATTGACATTATAGAGCTGCCTTGCTCGCTGTCTTTTGTTATGAATGTTGTTGTCAATATCACATTGCATTGTGGGATATCAATGCCAGTATAGTGTCCAGTGTTTGCATACCATGATATTTCAGGAAATAGTGTGCAGTTTTGGAATTATTTGCTTAATTTGTAAGGACTTGGACATACTAATAAATCTTAAATACTGTCTTAGCGCACTAAAAAGCATGTTGGTATGGAATTTCGGATGCAGCCATTCTTTGTTTGTACTATGGTCTGTGACTCCCCTGAGTGGCAAAATAACTAATGCAATTCTGACAGTACATCCGGACAGCCATGCACAGATTCTACTCCCAGAGAGAGCCACAGTTTTAGTTTTGTGACATGATAGATACAATTTTTTTTAGTTATTTAGCTGTTAGATTATTGTATGAGTGCATAGACCAAAAATCTTAAATACATCCTGAGGCATAGATCCTGGCCTTTCAAAAGAAGCATTGAATCCTAAGTGCCTGTGTACTATTTGCTGTGCACTTTACTAAGTCGCGCTTATCTGGTTATCTGTATGCTTTCGAGGACTAAAACTGCATGAGACTCTCCAAACTGTTGCCAACAGTTTGGAGAGTCAGATGAGGGGGGTAGTGTATTCAGTTGCCTCTTACTGCCAGAAACATCAAAGTAGATTGGAAGTGTGTTTGCTTGTTGTCTGTGCAGAAGTCTTGATTGTGTACACATGCAGCATGAGAAGTTTAAATCTATGAAGTCATAGGTCACCTAAGGTTAAGTGTAAACTTGCTTATACAGTAAATTTGAAATATTAAACCTTCACTGTGTCATGGCGAGAGTAAGTCTGAGAGTATGATGCTGAAGATGAAGTGTTGGCAATCCACTTAGTGTCCTTCAAGTGCCCTACAATTGTCTTTGCTCCATTGCATTTTATGTGCAAAGCGGGCACATGTTGTGCCTGCATTAACACTGCCAGTTGAAAAACAAATAACTCTGGTGTCATTTTTTCACATATTGTCCAGCAGGAGTGTCAAAGAAACAACACACTTGTCCATGTCCTGAAGAAACAGTCCTGTTCAATGTCCCAACTGCTGCTGCTGCTGCTGCTGCTGCTGCTGCTGCTGCTGCTGCACAAACATAGTATCCCAAAGGCCTGTCTCAGTACCATTAGAGATATGCAGGATGAGTTTAAGTATGTAGTTTAACAGCCTGTGATGATGACAGTACATTCGCATTAGCAATTAGTGCACTTAAAGGTTTTTTAGGCTGCATTAATCTGTCTAAACCATGAAGCACAATAAGCCTTTTAAGCGCAGTAAAACTGGAGTTGAGCTTGAGTGTTGTCATCAGGATGGTTCACCAACAACTAGTTTCACAAATTTAGACTAATAGATTAGATCAAACGCATGTAATAGGATACTGATTCGGCCACACACTTACTTTTAGCAGCTGCAGGCTAAAACACAGGGCTCATTGCCACTATCTTTTTGTTCATGTCTTAGTGCATTTAGAAGTCTTGCCATGTCTGTAATCATCAACATGCAGTGGTGCCATAGTGTCTGGTTCATTTCTCTACTTCTGCTAGTATGGATTTTGGCGTGGTGAAGTACAACGTAGGACTTTTCCAAAGTCTATTAAGTGGGATGCTATGGCTCATTTCATTCATTTTTTACTGGCAACAGCAAAAAGACTGAAATGTTGCACAAGCAAAAGCTGTGGAGCTGTAATGGATGAGATTTGTCTTAGAATTGACAGATGACTTAAGGCATAATGCCTCTATTGATGCCAGTCAGTGTCTTGAAGGAATAGTTCAACACTTATTACTGCTCACATATTCACCTGTCTTTCTTGCCGAGAGTTAGGTAAGAGATTGATACCACAACAACTGTAAACAAATGGATGTTTTCAGAGGGGTTATTGGCAAGAATATTTCCTAGCTGGCTGCTGGCAGTAGATACAGACATGAGAGTAATATTGGCTTCTCATCAAACTTTCTTCAAGAAAGTGAATAACTGTGTTTCCCTCATTCACTCATTATTTACTTTTCAGGCCTAGAGTCACTGCTTTGATCTGAATCAGGGACTAATTTTGTTACAAAGTTGCATAATTGCCTAGAGTTTGTTTGGGTTCTCGTGGCAGCCTTTACAAGTGAACCAGATAAAATGCCTTGCGCTAGAAAGCTGATCTTGATTGGTCCGAATTTCCATGCGGGAACAATCCAGGAAGTAAACAAAACATTGAAGAAGAGTACACTTTCAAGATAAATGTGACACTTTCTAATGTCACAATGGAGGGACAACTACGCAGGTTGATTTTAGCGCTGGTCATCGTGGACTATATTGCTGTCATTGTTCATTTTAGTCAAACCATACAGTTTGAAAACGAGGCGCGGCTCCAACTAGAAAACAATGTTTTGATGCACTGGATGTGCTGAATGTGCATATTAAGGCAATACAGGAGGAGGCGCACATTAATAATCCTCCAGGACTGTAACATGCTCATGTTTAACTCAAACAATGTGTCATGTGACTGCAGTTGGTTCGGAATGAGGTCGGAACACAGTCTCACCACAAACTAACTGCACCAGAGTTCGTTTTAAACAGGACCGAGACCACTTCTTCAAGAAGGTCTCGGTCCTGTTGTTTTGGTGCACACCTGAGTGTGATTGCTGTGTTCACACCTGCCCAAACGAAATGAACTTGAGTTTGAATGAACTGACCCAAACAGGGCAGGTTGACCCATTTCCATAGACTGCAGATTGGAGTAAACCTATTTCTGAGACAATGTTTGTGTCCCTGTGTAACTGCCCTGTGCTCCTGATATATATATGGGTGAATGACCCAGAGTATCATTCTGGCCAACCTTCGGACAGATATTAATCTGGATAAAGTGAGTTGTCCTCAGACTGCACTGTGTGTAGTGGTTTATTAGTAGTGGGTTACTGACCTCCTGTAGGTCAGCATGAGTGGAATTTCCAAAGTACCAGGAGCTTTAGCGTGATAACATGCTTAACAACATCACTGTCCTCAAGGGCTTTTTTATTGGATTGCATTAGATTTCACTGTGGTTCATGATATTGTGCCCACCTCCTGTAGATGCAGAGGTTTGTGCTGGATGATGCAGTTTATCTTCTCCTTTCTTTGCCATTTTATTCCAAAAACCACATCACACTGTCTGTTTCATGTACCCCCCCCCTTACACACTTTACCTTCTTCTCACTCCCACCTTTGCCTTTGTCATGCTGTAGTGATGTTGGGCCAGAAGGCCTCTGACGGCAGCGTGACTCCACTGAGATGGCATCTGCCCTCAACCCTCCCACCATTCCTTCCCCTGTCATCTTCTTAGTCAAACCCTCAATGCCCTCTCTGTCTGGCCCCCATAGGCCTTAGGACCTGGGTGGGCAAATAGAGGGTGTCTTCCTGTGTCTCACCCTATCAGAGCACACTAGGATGCTTGGAGAAAGCGGGGGAGGGGGATAGAGAGGGGTTGGCGGGGACAGCTGCCATGCTCGGGGAGCCCCCACCATCACAGTCCAGTATCGTCCCATGCCGTCCCATTCCCAACCCTGGGGCTGTGAACACTAGACTCCTACAAGCTGAAGTGGACTTTGTGACTGTTGAGTGAGCTGAATGGTTCAGAATCAGACTGTGTTAAGAATAGATGTATAAATACTGCAGTCTGGCTCAGACCAGTTGGGATTTAGCCATTTTCTTCAACACTGGCCACAATGGAATATACAAAACAAAAAGCAGGACTACATGTCTCATCGTGTTTTTTATGAGCCCTGACAGGAGGTATGTAATGGTGGACTCACTATTTGGCAAAAGTCATCTGGTCATACTGTTCCAGTGTGTGTTTGTGGCATCGGGTACAAAGTGCTCTGGTGTGGTCTGGGCTCTGTCATGTTGATAGTCAGCGTGTTTACACACACTTGAAGAGATGTGTGGACTTTCTGTGTGATTATGTCATATGTCAAATTATTCTGTTGGCACAAGCTTTTGTTTTTTGGCAAAAAAAGACAATTCTGGTGGAAATTGGTGCAGTTGATATGTTTCTTTCCGCTCAGTTCTTCTCAGTGTTGCTGACCTGGGTCAAGTCTGCTTAATCTAGTCAAGGGTAACCCGGTTAACACAGTTGGATTTCTGCGAGAGAAACCTGATTCCAACAAGTCTGACTTCAGAGCGTGCATGCATGACGAATTTCTCATGGCAAAAGCAATTCAGAGGGATGAAAGGCAGGATGATTGCTTTTAGCGGTGCATCACTGGATCTGGTATGAGTAATACCAAAGTGAAACAAATACTAAAATAAACGAGTCCATATAAATCAGTTTCCTCAGCAGAGCTGTAGATTTTTAAATTCAAACACATTCGCTCAGCAGGAAAAACTGTGTGTCGTCTCACTACAAGTGCCTGTTCTCCCACTGTGCTGTCAGTCCAAATGCTCTTTCAAAAAAAGAGAACACTTCAGGCTGCAGTGCATATCACTAATACACTTTAAATCTGACCACATTTGTCCAAAAATATGGTGGGAGGTGGAGGAGAAACCTAATTACTGACCAGCTGCATGTAAATGTGGATTTTACAGTAACTGGGTTATTGCGCTGCATGTAAATGTGTTCTCTGACTTCCTGCCTTAACCTGATTTCTTCCACTTTGCTGACGTCTTGTGTGCATGTAGAAAGTGTCTGTATGCATGTCAATGAAACACACCACTCGCACCAGGTTAGAGTGGCTCTCTGAGTGTGTGTAGCTGTGTTTGCCTGTTCATCAGGGAAGTAAAGAGCTGTGTTATGCTGTGTCTTACTCTGGGAGGTGTGTTTTCATTTGTGTATCATGCATACATTTTATTTTTATGCACGTGTCTGGTCCTGAAAGGGTGGTACAAATCAAGTGGCATAAATCGGTGCAAGTGTGCATAATTGTGCACGAGGAAAGCTGTGTGAAAGTCCACAGATGGAGAAGAGATGCTCAAGCTACCACACAGCTTGTCATCCTAGAACTACTACTGGCTGTGACCATGCTAATGTGGCAGTGCAGAGAGATGCAGATTCTCTTCAGGGCAGCTCCTGTTTGAATGGCAGATATCTGCTTTTAGCAGGTTTAGCATCCTACCACCCCAAGGGTTTTACATTTTGATTTAGACCTTAAACATTTTTTGTAAGTTTCCATTGTTTAAATTATTTTATATTATAACTTATTACCACATATTTTGAGAAGACTACATTGTGCCTGTCTTGCTTAAGGAGTTGTTGGTACATCCTCCTGTCTGTTATCTTTTAGATTATTGTCTTGCTGTACCAATTTTGTCCTATTAAATCTTTTATACTTGTATTGTTTGGGACAATAATTGCATATATCTATCTTTTGTCTTCCTTTTTGCTTGCTATATTTATCTTTTCTTTGTAGTACTCTCTGGTAATGGCTTCCTTTTTGAATAATTTATGTGATGTATATACTTGATTGGATTTGGTATTTGATTCAAGTGTTTTTCACAAAACATTCTTTCTGTTATAGCCCTTTTATAAAGGCATGTATTTATGATCTCTGGGTATAAGTGCTGTTCTTAAAGCAGTTTGATTTGTAATAGTGCATAAACTACAGGTCGCAGCCACCTATCTGATGTATGTGTTTATGCATACTACTGTATATTGCCTTGGCTGCTCTATGATATTGACTGGACTTGGGCTGTCCTGAATAGGAGGCTATGTAGGGTAATGAGGACTTAAAATAAGACGTAAAATAAGATGACAATTAGCCACTTTGTTAGCATGCAGGTTGCAGTAACATTAGCCATATAAGCTAGCAGAAAGAGTACAATGCAAGACATCTGATTTGCCAAGCTTGTTGTACATTTGTGATATACCTGTATCCTTAAGCATATCTGGCACTTGACTTGTTGGGTGTCATCTTTGCAAATTTTGAAGCTATTTCAGACGCTTGACTTTCTTGACATCTTGCTAGCACACCTATAAGCCTGTCACGTGTGGTCACAGTTTCAGTAATGCTGGACTGCTGGTGACTGATGTTAGATGAGAGAGTTGGAGTCACAAAACTATCACTGAGTTTGAAAGTACTTGTCTCAGAAAACTAATAACAATTATGCTGATGCACAATGGATATTTTTGAACTGCTATTCCTTAATTTATGGGCCGTACTGATTTGAACGTTGATTACCATGGCAATGATTGAAGCTCTGAAGCATTTGGGTCAGCCTTAGACTTGACAAAATCTAATCAAGATTATAATATTGCATTTGGAAGGTATCAGAACACTGTGTGAATATTGTGTCTGATTTCTTTCTTCAGTTTTTGATCCCACACCTGTATAAGTTTTTTCATCTCTGAACTTTAATCCCTTCAGTTTTTAAGATGAAATGTATGTGTTGTTTTCCTATTAATTTTAAAAGGAACTCCTACTCCATGACTGTTAGGCAGTTTTGTTAAACAGGTCTCTCTTGCCTCTGTCTTCAGCATGTACGTCTTACCCAGTTGTCAACAGTCTCACCCTGGGCGGGCCTGGCCTCGCTGTAACCTAAGCTCTCGGTCCCTCTGGTCCCCACAGGGTAACTTGACCCAAGATTGCTTTGTCATGTGCCAGAGAGAGAGGTTCCCTCTCCACACCCACCGTCTTTGTCTGACCAACATAACACAGACACATCAGTGTTGTTATTGCACGTTCACTTTAGCTTTTACGGTTAAATTTGGCATTTAAATGGGTCTGCCTCAAAGGATGTAGGTTTAATAGGTTTAAGCCTCACTTGGACTACATGGGTGTGTTTGTGATTATATAATACAGTCCTTTTGAACTACAGTGTGTGAAACATGTGCTGCATGTGTGAGTGCAATATGTCAGTGTGGGATGTGAACAGCGTATTCTTTTCACATGTAACAGTGTGTGTTATTTAATGTGTGATTCCTGTATGTCCGTGTGTCAGCAGATTAAAATGGAGGGGCTTTTTGGGTCTGCTTATTTCTTCATCCTGTTTGTGGAGGGAAAGGTCTGATGCTCATCATGCTGTCTCAGTCAGGGCTTGGCCCACTAACAAAGGACACCCTGTGGATGGAAAAACAGCTAAGGGATGAAAAAAAAAACAACCTCCACACCCACAGCATTGTTAATATGGTTAAAATCTTACCCCAAAACAACAACAATAAAGTGTTAGTTTGCATTCCTCACACTCTGTTGGTACGCTTCCTGATCTGTCTGATCTCAGTGGTGCTTGTTTGAGTACTGGTTTTGTCAAACTCACATTTCAAACAGCAATGGGGACGTTTCTGACATTCAATCAATCATCTGATTTGTTTTTTTTTGTTGCCAATACATACTTGTCCTAACTTAAGCAATGAAAAAGTATCAGTATTTTTTGGATGACTCTCATATTTTACAATATAATCCAGCAGTTGCTCAGAAAAGTGTTGCTAGTATTTTCTGGAGTGCTTATTTTGAGCCTTACAACAACACACTCAGCCCAACTGCCATGACTCAGCAAAATTTAAGAGTTCATGACCTTCTTGAGTCTGCATTTAAATGAATCACTGGATATGTTCTCTAAATAAAACTACAAACAGCATGAGGTGGAGCCCATAATCTGGAAACAGAGCGGTGTCAGTGTAGTGCCAAAATTAAGCTGCCTCTGGTTTCGTATTTATTTTTGAGAAGCCCGAAGAGGCTTCTCACTCCCACTGACCTTTATCTTTTAAACAACAATCTGTGATATGACTGCTATGCATGATATGTAAACAAGTTCTGAAGCTGTCTTTTCTGCCAGCTCACGGGTAAGACAGCTTTGTTTTTTGAATTGCAGTGGCACAGGGGCATTTTTGATCATATAATTGAATAATATATTACTGATATATTAAGTTATCCCAGATAAGAAGGGATGGAAGTGGTGTCTCATTGTCTGTGTCCTTGATGTACTTCAGTAAAGGATTTCATTACTAAACTGTCCTTTATTTATGTACACAGAGTGAAGTCATAAATCTCCCAGCTGCTTACGTCTTTTTTTCTCTGTCTGCTTTGCCTGAATTTAAACTCTTTTGTCTGCTTTGCGGTGCCCTTTTCTCACAGACAACAAATCCCATTTGAAAGAAAAGACCTAATTGCCTGTTACTCTTTATAGATTTGGTTATTCACCCTAATCAGGGTGCGAGACCAAACTATGTGGCTTTTGTTCTGGTTATCCCAGACACATATTTCTGGTTGCGGGCCTCTTCCCTCTGGCCCTGAGTATTCTTCAGTGAGGGCAGTGCAGCTGGTGGAGAGTGCACACAGAGACACAAGCTATGCTAGGACACATTGGCTAAACTGGGAAAAATAAAGCATTTAGACACTGCCCATGGTCACTGGGGAATGGAGCAGTCATTGTGAGAACACACATATAACCTTTGGCCTCATTTCTTTGCAGGCATGGAAGAAGCGGTGGTTTGTTCTTCGCAGTGGCCGTCTGACAGGCGACCCAGACGTGTTGGAGTACTACAAGAATGACCATACCAAGAAGCCCATCCGCGTGATTGATCTCAACTTGTGTGAGCAGGTATGGTTCATCGTTACTATCAGCCTGCAAACTGAAAAGACGTGTTCCACATTTCTGAGTTTGTGATTCATTCTCATTAATTAAGGTAAATTTTAAATAATCACGTTTTATGCCCCTTATATAATCATGACATTTCAGAGGTTAATGGTTTATAATTGATAACATTTAAGCTGCTCTTCTCCTCAGAAAGAAAAGTTAAGCTGTCACAAACCTAACAGGTGGTTCTATAAGGCGGATATTTTTAAAATCCTCAACTTTGACTTTTATGTATTTATTTGGAAAAAACTGTTGCTTATATGTATAACTGTATTGTCGTCAATGAGGCAAAAACAGCACGCTTGGAGTTTTTTAGGTAGAACTTAATTTGCTTGCCAACTAATACTTTTTTTTTAATTTTAATTGTTTGGTCAACAAAATGTAAAAAAAAATGTGGAAATGCCTGTTAAATTTTTCTAGAGGCCATGGTGATATCTTCAGATAGTTTGAACAGATATCTGCATACGAATGCTGAATCTGTATGCGACGGGACGAGATTTTAGTATTAGAAACATTCTGGTTTCTGTTTGCAGTCTGAGTATTATTGAACAGTCATGTTTGAATGGGCTAATACATTGGCTGAAATGCAATCTTTGAACCCACGGGCTACTGTTGGATGACAGTTTAGCTTTTGTTCTTGTTATTATAGTGAATATTTTTTTAATTATCTGTGTTCATATGCAAATATGTGTTTATAGAGATTATTAATATATAGTGACCGGTGCAAAAAGGAGAAAGTCTTGGCCCTGACACCTGCTGGCTACACTGGAAACGCCAAAATATTTGTCGTTGTCCCCACTGGCTAAGTCCTTGTCAGACTGATAGCTGATGGACCAACGAATCAATCAATCAACCAACTACCTATTTTAGATTGACTACTTATCCATTCATGTGGCTTTCTCTTAAATAGGTTGTAAAGAGTTAGCTTTCTATTTCTTTTTGACTGATGTCTTATTAAACTAAGATTTGTTGTCGCTTCAGGTGGACGCTGGGCTGACGTTCAACAAGAAGGACTTGGAGCACAGCTTCATATTCGACATCAAGACCATCGACCGTGTCTTCTACCTGGTGGCTGACACCGAAGAAGAGATGAATAAGTGGGTTCGCTGTATCTGCGACATCTGTGGCTTTAACCCCACCGATGACGGTAAGGACTGGCATTAGATAGTCAGCCACACATTGCTGCTGCTGCTGTAACTGTTGCTTCAACCTGTGAGTGCACAGCTGAGATTATAGGGATTAAAGTTTTACTTCATCAGAACAACATGTTTTCACTCTATACTATGTGTTGTATATTTTGTGCTTCAGTGGTCAGATATCTCAGGTAATCTGCTTTGACTTGCTTTATGCGTTTAAAGGATATTCATTTTTAGAACAAATCTGAATGAAGGTCACTAGTAGTGTACAAAGTTGTTCAATACAACTGAAATGAAGATAAGTGATGAACATCCTTGAAGACTTCAGTTCTGTTCCTTTTGTCTCTGAGGCTGGAGCCTGTGATTGCACTGCTAATATCTCACTTGCTAGATTAGGTTTGTCGTTTACTAATGTATTGCTAAAATTATAAAATACCAATGATATCAGCTGTTCATAAAAGACTGCAGTTTACAACTACAACAGTGACATTAAGGTATGCACACTAAGGAGGTGATGTGCAGCATCTGAAATCCTCACAGAAATCCATCCACTGTTAACATCACCATGTGATGTAGTGGCCTAGCACCAAGCAGATAGTGGTAAACAGCCAAGAAAAAGACAGTGAGGATCATGATGCAACCACTGATTTACACCTCTAATTAATGCAGTATTGATCTTGTCATGCACCAACAGCGTTGTTCATTTTGTCAACGAAATTTGGGTGACAAGTAATCGTCCTTTTGTTTTCTGATCTAAATTGTAACAACAGCGTGAACTGAAAAAAAATATTGACAACTACAATCATGGCAAAATCTGTGTTTATGATGCCCTGACAAGTCAAGAAGAGACGAAATAACTGGCTCTGTTCAGGCAGACCTAAGTTAGATCACAGTAGCCACCTCAAAGTGTCGGTTGTTTTTCCTTTTTAACAAAGCTTGCCTTACTCCGTTAACTTATATTGTTAAATTTAATGGAGCGGAGCTAGCTTACAGTAAACATCTACTCCTGCTAGAAGATGATATATGATTTCTTATGACCCACAAACAGAACTTACTTCAGCATAATCCAGTATTAATTTTAGTTTCCCCAAAAATGCTCGTCTGCCTTAGAGACGCACTTTACATATTTTTAGTGTTTATTTATTAAACCTGAGTTCTACTTAGTAAATTGTGACGCCCAATTTAGCAGAAGACCTCAGTAATATAAAATAGTAGTAATATAAATAACTTTCATTTTTAGATGATGTGAAAGTAGTACGGTGAGTCAGTAGCACATTCTCAGTCTCGATGACTCAACACAAAGTTCAAGGTATGTTTACCTCGCACTGGAATTTTTACAGCCTCGAGAAACATTCCGCAGCAAAATCCATCACAGTATTATGAGACTGTCTGAGGGAATTATGACTGACTTTATTGAATGAAATTGGACCTAAATTAAAACTGAGTTCCACTGACTAAATGTTGAATAAAACAAAACAGAATAAAATAACATGTGACTTCAAACAGACTACAGTTTTTCAGTAAGCTACTAGCAGCAGAAATACATGGGGCACAGATGCAATGCGTGTCACATAAGCGGGGCAGGATGGACCATCTTTGTAACGTGTGGTTACTGCCAGCTTCACTTTGTGCATATTCAGTTTTGCCGTATAGTATAAGTGGTAATGCAGTTGGTTATGCAGGGTTTGGATGCTTTGTTAACTGGTACTGAATTAATTAACTGGATGGCTTTTCAATACAGGATGCATTGATTTGATTGATAGCAATGTGAATTATAAAAACGCCCACAATGTTCTCTGCTGTGTCACATTGCCTCGGTACAATGAGCTATTCACTTTCATCATTATTAAATAGATGTACTTGTTTTTTACTCACATGTAGTTTTTACTCGTTGAAAGACTGCGGAGCTGCATGTAGAGAAAATAAATTATCAAAAAAATAGATCAGCTGTCTAAAAAAAGTGCTTAGCTTTGTGGTGCCTGTGCTGGCAAGCGTGGCTTCCATGCTCAGTGTAGCAGGTTTATTTGATTGTAATGGATGCACTGTGCTGCGGGTATGCTTTTACAAATATGTCGCTGAATCCGTCCGCCATTTTTTTGGTTGTAAGAACAAAACTAAATATACAGGGTTCCCACAGTCATGGAAAATCTGGAAAAGGAATAAGTTTGGTTTTAAGTTGTTAATTGATGCTAATTAAAGGAGGTCTGACGTCATCATTGACAGCTGTGTGTGCCAATCGGTGTGCTCAAGATCAATGGTGTTTCTCAGTATTGGTCAGTAAGCAGGAACTCGAAACCGTGGAGGTTGCTACTGCTGGATTCTGGCTCCAAACGATGTCACCAGCACAAGAGGGCAGCAGCTGTATATGGGATATTTTGGCCTCATATTTCGGGGTTCCCACAGTCGTGGAAAACCTGGAATTTCACTATCACATTTTCCAGACCTTAACAAAATTCTGACTTAACGCGCTCTAATATGCATCGATGTGTGACGCTTACCATCATGTATGTTTCTTCATTTTCTCCCTGCGTTTCCTATCTCCCTCCAGCTAGCTGACATTATGTTTGAATAGAGTTTGAATCTGATATGTTTGAAAACGCCAGGCAAGTAGGGCGAGAAAAATTATTATTGGTCCTTGAAAGTCAGGGATAAGTTTTGAAATTTTGTCCATGAAAATGTGTGATAACCCTGAATTTAAAGTTCTTGTCAATGACCAGCAGTCACATTAAACACCTCCTATAATGTATGTTTGTAAACAGAGGAAAAGTTGGTTGTAAGAGTCAAGGTGTACTTCATCACCACCTGTAAGCCAGTATATCACCACAATTGAACAATACATTAGCTCATAAGCTAATTGCTGTACATTAGATTGGTCTCTCTTTTGATGCCACTGTTGTGCCTCTCAAATATCTGCCCCTTCTCTGTGAAGGAGTTAGGTGTACTAGCCGAATGTGCCAGAAGGCCTCTATTCAGCAAAGTTCTCAGCCGAGGTCTAATGATCCATGTGTTGATCCATGTGTTGTGTTGAGTCTCACGTTACCCTTGTTCCCAATACTGGATAATCAAAGCATTGTGTGCCTGTCGGTCTCGCTGCCCCTCTTCAGTTCTTTCCCTCTAATCTGGTTCTCATTCTCTCTCGTTTGCATACTCTTGTTTCCCCTCTCTGTCTTTGAGTCTGATTGCAAGCTTTGCTATTTGCATCTCAGTCTTAAATAGCTCCTCCCCCCTCCTCAGCTAAATATGTAAGCATTTTAGTGTGACGAGAAGTAATTCACTGTATGACATATCACGCAACTTAGAGTCTTTCAGGAGAAGAATGCACTTTTCAAACCTGGCAACTGAGTCACTGATTATTCTGCCCCAAGGTCGTCCTCTCCACAGTATTGTGACTATGCCTCCGCGTCTGTTACATAGCCAGTGTTGTAGGGCAACCCTGATAACAACATTCATGGCACCTCTTCAACACAATTATTGGAACTGGCTGTTAAAACCCCAATGTGCAAACAAACAGTTAAGCCCTTTCAAGGAGAAACTGGGTCCAGCAGACAAATATCGTTGCAGATAGCATTCTTCACAGTTCTTATTACAAAAGAATGTCCTTGGCTCTCCCTTTTTGCACTCACTTGCCTCTCTCTGCGTTTGAGACACAACTCCCCGTCTTCTGTCGTGTGTGTGGCCATGCTAGAGTGCTTCATGGCTGGCCAGATATTAGAGGAGGAACATTAGGAGGGCCTGGGAACGAAGGCTCTTAGAGACAGTGTAGGAGGTAGATGATAATGAGCAGAGGGGGTTTTCCCTTGTCTTGTATGAATCAGCACATACAGCCTTGACAAACAAATGGGAAAAGGGGAAGGAGATAGCAGAGGAGGAGAGAGGAGCAGATGATGCACTGCGAAGAGAGAACCTGACTTTTAAAAGAAGGGAAAGAGGGGACCTTGTGTAAGAGAAAACCATGTCGGTTATAGAAGAGAGTGGGAGGAGAACTGTGAAAAAAAGCAGAAGAAAAGTACAAAGATGTGGAATGAATACATAGAAATATATCACAGAGCATATGCATCAGCCATGTTGGCTCTCAGTGTGGTGCAACAATCAGCTCTGAGCAGAACAGTTTGAAAAGGACTCTGATATTTGTGTGACAAAGCAGAGACCTTGAGGAAATGCTGTCTGGGAAGGAGTGTGTGGGATTCTGAAGGCAAACACTGTAGTCGGACAAATGAAGCTTTTAAGTGGGTTTCATGCGTGTATGTGTTGGACGTGACAAGAAGGATGAACACTCTAATTCATGATGTTTTTTGTGTAAACTCCCAGCAATGAGTGGGGTGTGCCTCAACTTGATATTCGCCATCAGTGCCAGTGTTATTAAAGGAATCTTGTCACATATATAATGTCATTCCTCTCAAGCTGGACAGTGCACTGTATTCGAAAAGGTTTTATTTCCCCCAGGAAATCCACCCAAGTAAGAAGTGAGGATATAGATTCTTGTAGCTCATTGCATCTGTTAAGAAGGGGCACACAGTGTCGTAGCTGCAGGCAAACAGCTTTCATTTGGGGTTAAGCTACTCTGAAGAGATATCTGAGATCTGTCCTTGAGTTGTTGTTTCATCAGAGTAAGCCTACACACATCAGCCGCTCAGGCTCGGACTTTATAGAGATGTAAAGTTGTTGTAGTGTCAGTCTGGGGACTATAGACTGTTACATCGGATTTACGTTGCTAGGAAACAGCTTGGGTCCAAGTTTACTTAGCCCGAGTTGACTCTGGCAAACACAGCTTACTGTTTACTTTCTTCCTAATATCATCAGTCACCAACATCACCTGCACTGTCTCAGTGGGCTTTACAGATTCCAGACTTCCTTCAGTAGGAGCCATAGGTTAAAAAAAAAACACAGCAATGTGGTTGTAATCCAGCGTTATTACAGTAAGACCAATACAGATGTAGTAAATTTAGTTTAAGACGAAGAAAAGAAATGGATCCAGTGAAATGAGTCCAATATGTCCACTGGATTTAATGAAATGCATCCAGAGGGGTCCAGCTGAAGTGAATAAAGCAACTGCTGAACTACTGATGCTTTACATGAAGTAAATGTCTGGCTGGTGATATTCTAATGTGTGCCTCGTGCCGCCCTGATTAATTACCACAAAGGCCACAGAACAGTGTGTAAGGCTCATCAGTCATTCTCTGACATCTGCTGAGCCCAGTCTGACAGATCTTGATGGCATCTTGTCTTTTATCATCAATTTAGTCACTAGATTACACTCCAAATAATAATGTAACTCATTCATTATATGGCCTCTGTTGTACAAAGTAGAACCTCTGTTTCTTCGCCTGAAGTATTAATGCACAGTTCATCCAAAAAATCAATAATACATATTTCTTCCAGTGTAGTGCAGTTTATCAGTCTACATAATTTTAGTGTGAGTTGCAGAGTGTTGGAGATATCACCTTTTAGAGATGTCTGCGTTCTCTTAAATAAGTAAATAATGCAACTAGATGTTGCTCGGTTTGTGGTGCCTAAAGCATCAAATTAAACTTTTGAAAAACTCAACGGCAATGTCTTCCTTCAGATATCATGACCTGTTTACTCAAGATGAGCACAGCCTGCGTCTACTCTTGGACGAGAGGCTCATGCTGGTTACAGCGTGAGATGTAAACATTAACAGTGTCCACCTCGGCTGACTCTAATGTTAGCTAGCTCAGTGAAACTCTTGAAATCGTTCCTTCAGTGGGGTGGATTGTGAAAGACTAGCACAGTGATATGGGTAGTGGGTGTAGTTTGGTAGAGGGAAAATAGTTCCTTGAAACTGCTCATAACAAGGTCTGTGGATTTTCAGCTGTATTTTTGGTTCTTTGAGCACCACAATCTGAGTGCCATGTGGTTCCATTATATTTGAGATAAAGTAGACATCTCTATGGCCGATATCTCCCAACAATTGGGAACTTACACTAAAACAGTTTAGATATATAGCACTACAGGTAAGAGGAAGAATCTGTATTTTTGATTTGGGGGTGAACTGTCTCTTTAAGGCTTTATTTCATAACAGTGTCTTAAATTCTGTCGTTATTGGAGGTGATCACAAATTCAGTGGCAGAGTCCCACCCCCTTTGAAGGTATCTGTGCTGTTGTATTTGACCTTTTAGCACTTTAAAGCAGGCTTGATATACTAAAGTAGGTGACACATAAACATTAACAGTCTTGAGAGGAGTTAACCCCCGCTGTCTTGTTTCTCTCTCCAGAGGCAGCGAAAGCTGCTCACCAGTCAGCCATCGGAGGCCTGGTAGTGGACACCCCACCACACCCAGCACTGGGTAATATTGTCGGTCCAGCAGCAGTGTTGTCCAGCGTGCCCCCTCCATACCAACCAGTCAGTGTACGACACCTGGACTCTCAGTCCAGCTCAGAGGAGCCCCAGGATTACCTGTGGCTGGTCAACTGTGAGAGCAAAAAGCCCGAACCCAACAGGTGAGTTTGTTTGCGCCTGAGTCTCCGTATTCACTTTGCTGGAGTGCTATACTGTGACATAAGCTTCTCTCTGTACATTTTTCCAACCCATTTATTCTTTCTGTGCATTTCATCTGTACTGCCACTCTCGTCCTTGTCGCCGCTGTGTGGTGTGTAGCTCAATGCAGCTTCACTGTCCATTGGAGGGAGACCAGGAGTATTTACTCCTGGAGGAGTGTGAGAGCAAGACTCTTCCTCCCCAGGCTAGTCTGTGAGTGGCCAGCCATCCAGCTGGAACTGCCTGCTTGTGTGGAGTGTTGCACATGTATTAAAAAACAAGACAGATCAACAGAGACACACAAACACTTCATAAATTATGCTGTAGATTTACATGACTTCTGTAGATGATTATTAGTGCTGGATTTGAAGTGTTTGAGTCTTTTGCAATGAGCTGACCTTGTGGATCAGAACAGAGTGTGCTGTACTTTACCTAACATTATTATGTTGTCATTGCCTGCATGTTTAACATTTACCCAGCATCCACCTTCACTTGACCCAACAAGAGATGCTAATATGGAAAGAGGTGCCAAAGATTAGTGATAAAATGTCTGTATATAACTTTGAGTTACTAATCATGGCTTGCAGACAGTGCTGTGAAGGCTTGCCATTATTGAGTGAATTTCTCAGCGTCCCTTAATCAGTAGTGGATATTTAATTCTCTGTTGTTTTGTCTTCTCAGAGCCCATGCTGAGTGTTCCAAGTCTACCTCTTCAGAGACAGACCTGAATGACAACGTCCCCTCTCACCGCACACCCACATCCTCCACCTCCTCAGCTAAACACACCTCGCACAACGGCTTCTTCCCACAGCACCCGGCCCCTGCCTCCGCCTCTTCCATCTACGACTCGCCTCCATCACGCGGTGCCTCACTCTCAACTGACGGCGGCCTTTACCACCTGCCTCGCAGCTACTCCCAGGACACTGTGCTGCTCCCAAAGTCAGCCTCCTCCCCTCTGGCCCATCCGGACAGCGTGGACGGCTCTGAGCTCTACGTCTTCAACACACCGTCACGGAAACCCTCGATGGAGTCGCAGATGCGCAACCTTTCCATCAGTTATGATATCCCACCTACGCCTGGGGCAAACTGTACCTACCAGGTGCCCCGCACGTTGTCAGCGTCGACAGGGGTAGGAGGCACAGAGGGTGGGGGAGATGTAGTACCCCCTCCCAGACCACCCAAGCCTTCGCTCAGTTCCACCTCAGGACTCCCGCCACCCCCTGCTGAGCGCTCACCTACGGACACCTATTGTGTGCCTCGCTCAGCGTCAGAGACGGACGGAAACTACTGTGTGCCTACTAGTGCTGGGAATAAGGCTTTACGCAGCAACACTATTGGCACTGTGGACAGTTCACGCCTCCGCAAAGGTTTGTGTCGGGGAGAATTTTTTTTTTTCTTTTGTTTGTGTGTTTTGTTTTTTCTTTTGATGTTGTCTAAGTAGAGATCACCAATGCATTAGAAAAGTGCTTTGAAATTATAAAGTGGGCTTTACAGCCTGGAAAAACTTTAAGACTAAATGTAGTGTTTAACAGGACATACACACTCACACAGCCACTTTCCCTCTATGAAATTTTGACCTTTAAGTGCAGTGATATTTTTCATCAACCTTATATGGCTTTTGCTCAGCTTTTATGTAGGCATTCGGCACCCTTTTCACTTTCTTTTGATGGATGATAAGAGACATCACTGGAGCTCTTGGCGTGTTTTCTCCCGGCTGCAAATCCTTTTTTCACCTTTACTCTTCTGTTCACAGTCCATTCAAATTGTCAGACAAAAACAGAGCGGACAGTTTTCTACAGATGTCTCTTATGGGTGATGAATAAGGAACTTGATGGTGGTTTGTGCAGCAATTCATATCTATAGTCGACATGTCCTTACCTACGTGGACAAATGCATACCTTCTTTTGCATTATATCTTTGGCTAGCTACAGGAGAGCCTTTTTTGTTTCACATATTGTATACTGTACTACACATCACTAACCTTGGGAGCATTGGTGCTGTCCTCTAAATCTGACAACACAAGACACATACATGTGATAAATGTATTATCTATTAACATAGGGGTTTACAAGTCTGTGTAACAGCAATTTCTGTGCTCTGTCATCACTTTCACTGTAATCAAGGGAAGTTTGTACTAAAATCTGAAAAGTCAGAGCCTGAGAGGATCCTCTGTGTAGACACAAGATGCCTTCTGCAGGTAACAGCTAAGTAAAATTAGAAAATAAGTAGATTTAATAATAAAATGTTACATCTATAGCACCAATCTGAAATCAATGCACAACATCCTTTGTGGAAAGGCTTAAAATAAAACCCAACTTTCTGACAAGAGGAGAGAAACTTCTGGAGTAAGTATGGACACAACATAATATACTCTGCCATTTACTCCTCCCTCTTGTGGTGACAATTGTCATTACATAGGTATTAGTGGAAAGATAATTGCTCACAAAAACCCAAGAGAGTCTGAAGTCTTTGGTGAACCGGTCTTCGTATTCGTGCGTAACACCTGTAAAAGTGGATATCCGGGGCTCATTAGATGATGTGTTGTGTGAGTTCACGTTCAGTAGAATTGAGGCTGTTGTGAATATTTCTCCCAACATTAGACTGGGGTGAAGATAAGTTTCTGCTCTGCATCTTGATGACATATAACCAAGCCAGGGTGTCCAGAAGTGTAAGGAGTACCAAACTGAAAATACACTTTAAAGAATCACCGAATGGTACCAACAACCCGGTTCAGGTGAATTGTTTCTATTGTGAAACAAACAGGATTTAATCTGACCCATTTGAAACTGTAAGTGTTGCTTGTCTTGGAGGCAGTTACAGTATCTCAAAGAAATAATGTTTCTCACTGTAATTATTCCTCGTCATGGTCTTCCCCCACTTAGTCTTCCTCAGCTGACACTCTCATTTGCCTTACAAGCTTTTCCCTGGAACTGCTGTGGTTCTTGTGGCCGTAAGTGAAATGCATTAGCGACTGCATCAGTGCCTAATGAGAATGCAAAAAACAATAATGATGTGCTCCACGGTAGAGCCATTACATACTGTATTGCTGCCGATCTCTCTCCCACTGAATAAAAGCTCTGCAGATTCATGAAAACACATACAATATTTTAATTAGGCCTGTATTGTTTGTATTGTTAGGATTATGCCATAGCTAAATAGGCATATAGCTTTGCTATGGGAAACTATGTGTGGCGCTCTTCTATTATTGATAAAATCATTAAGTGTTAAATATCTTCATAAAGCTGCAGTATATGCTTTTTGCAATCGTGTATATTTGGTGATTTTATTTGTTCTCATTTTGTTGCAGATTTTGGATCCCAGGACTGCTATGACATTCCTAGATCATTCCCCTCGGAGAAAAGCTGCTCGTTTGACTTCAACGAAAGCTTCAACAGCTACTTTGTAAGTGTTGCACCAAAGTTCACCAGTTTTAAACTCACAATTCTGTTGAACATTGGAGCGCTTTCAAGTCGCGGCTGACTGCTTAAAGGGTTGATTAGGTTAATTTTGTCTTCTTTTTAAAATTGTTCAATATTTTCTTATCTTCAGACAAAAGGTGTAGGACTGTGACTCCCGTCTTCCTCAGAAGTGTCATCTGACGTGTTGCTGATAAATGACACATCAGCAACATGTTGGATGACACTTCTGAGGAAGACTGGAGTCACAGTCGATACTGTCAAGCAGGTAATAGAAACATCTCCTACACCTTTTGTCTGAAGATAAGAAAATATTTAACAGTGCTTAAAAGGAAGATGTTTGTGTTATGACTGTGGATGTTGTGACAGTCTTGATTGGAATTGTTTATAGGGACGTAACACTTTCGAATTATATACGCACTGAGGAAATGCAACTCCTCTGCTTTCACTTAGCTGTTCCTATGATAACCAGTACTGTATTCCCTTCTCTGCCCCATGATGCAGACTAGAATAATGGAGTAGAGATAAAAAATCCTGGTGTGGCAGGGAAAGACATCTTTGAATATTACGTTATTCTGCTTTCTTTATTGCTGCCCAATGTGATGCCACACTACTAAGGGGTTGTCTCGGGGTCTGAAAAATGAAGCCAATGCAGAAGTGCCTTAACCATTCTTTCCTTCTAATGGCCAGCTGGAGGGTGAAATTACGCAAACATGACCCTACTTCGCACTTGATTTATGACATCAGTAAACATTTTCCTAATGAGTTAATGGTCTCAATCGCTAGTTTAAATTCTTCCCCAATACAGCATGATGATCATTCTGTAAATTATGGTCCTGTTAAGAGTGAAATAGACAATAAAGCAGGGTATGCTTTGAGGTGTGGCTACCTTTTGATTGACAAGTCGCTACACAGTGATATCCTTGGTTTCGCTCCTCCATAGCCTCACCTTCTTCTCCAAATATGGTCAGTACTGGCTCCAAAAACCCCCCCCAATATGGCAATGGCCAAAATGCCAAACTTGAGGCTTCAAATCGGTTATAGACAAACCAATAGGTGACATCACAATAGCTACTTCTACTTCTGTTATACAGTCAATGACTACTACATAAGCAAGCCGGCTGAGTGCAGTGTTTCTGGGTCATTTCTAACTCTTTTTTTAATCATACAATGAAAGGGTGCACTTACAAAGAAAAACAATTGCCCCATTTCCCCTCCCCAAAAATATTGGGCCAACACCCACCCACTACTTTTAGCATTTGTGCATAAGCTCAATATTTTGTGTACATGAAATGTGCAGCCAAAATAACTGATAGTCTGGTGTGGTGGGGAAAAATTAAAAGAAATACTGAAAATATTGATTGGCTGTTGCTGGTTCTCAGGCTTCTTTTTATTTGTGCTTTTGTCAAACACAATATCCAAAACAAAAAGAGTCTGTTTACAGATGACTGCTCAGTGTTTAGTTTGCTGATGGGGTGTTAGCTACCAACTATTATGTAGAGATAATGTTGAACATTATTACTGCTCCCCTGTGGCCTCAGCAGCAGCCTCATACCAGTTATGCCTATCCATTGTTTGTAAATATGTATGTACGCCTTGTCACCCTCAGAAAAACAAAGGAATGATGCCAGTGGGCAGCCAGTCCACAGAAGAGGTAGACCAGAACTATGTACCCATGAGTGCCAACTCCCCGTCAAACCATCACTCAGGCAGTTTGTCGGAGCCGATGCACGAACCGAACTATGTGCCCATGACCCCAAGCACCATGGAGTTCCCCTCCCTGGGAAAGCAGGTCCCCCCACCCGCCCACATGGGCTTTCGCTCCAGTCCCAAGACCCCTCCTCGCAGGCCAATGCTCAGTGACTGCCAGCCCCCGCCTGTGGACCGAAATCTCAAACCTGACCGCAAAGGTGAGAGGACAGTGGCTGTGCATGCATGTGTGGCTTTGACTGTGGTTCATAAATATTCTGTAGGTTTGTGAAGTTCTTGCTGCGGGGTTGATGTGTGCCGAAGTGTATTGTTGCACTTAACTTGCTTCAGTATGCTCAGATTTCACTAATGCAACAACTGACCACGCTTTGTCTCACACTCAGCTGCTATTCTCACAGTGCTGGCTCATGGTCATACAGCCATCTGCACAACATTTCACCATTTCCAACCATCTCTAAGCAGTGTCCTTCTTCATCGTACTTCAGTTGCCATTATTAATGTGAAAAAATGTGTTGTCTCATTTTGTCTCCCTTGGTTTGTCTGGTGTATAAAATACCATCATCTTCTTCTGCCCCTGTCCTTGACCAACTTATTTCACCTCTTGATAAATTAGTTTAGGGCCTGCTACATCCTCTTATATCCAACACAGTAAGCTTCTTGTCAAAAGGACTTTTGTCCCGAGCTCAAGAGGCCTGTAGATCGTTTTGGAGGGGGCTGGTCCCTGTGCCATGGAGTGACCGAAGCACGGAGTGGTCACCTCCATCCCCTTTGTTCCCTTTAGCTGAATGGCGCTCTTTGATGAAAGACCTAATAGCAAGGGGAATTACAATCTGGGCAGATTGAAAGGCTCAGTAATGGGCAGAGAGAGAAAGAGAATTGAAGGATGACAGGGAGGCAGGGAGTCGTCATGTAGGCAAACCAAAAGCAAGGGCTGTTAATGTCACTGAAGAAAATAGGACATGTTATGGAGTTTAACTGTTCCCAGTGGGGGAATCCTCTCATGCATTACTTGTGGTCTTTTTCTTTTCTGTGACCTCTGAGTCAGTCATTTCCAAATTTGGCATGCGTCTACTGCAGTCATGGACTTCCATGACTAAAAGTTATAAAAAGATTTTTATTTCTCCAAATCATCCAGCTACTGTACTGAAGGCCGACTAGTTTCACGTCTTACTCATATTTCACACAAAAAAAGCCGTAACTGGAAATCTCAAGTGCTCATGAAACATGGATGTACATCTACAAGCAGTGACTCTACACTGTTTAAAAAATGTGTGATTGTTGTAACACGGGGAGTACTCATACACCTCCTAAATTCTGTATGTTAAATATTTTGTGTTGTGCAGTGTATCGGACAAAGTTCATTCCAGAATATATAAACTGTAGTTAGGGGAGGAAAATGTAAAGCTGCCAGTAGCCAGTCAATTATAAGCTAGTCCTCAGCACAACTGTGTTTACCAGATCCTCTTGCATTTTAAACATGTTTAAACAGCTTTTAGAAAATTTTAATTATTGCAACCAAATTTGAGGGGATATTAGTGCATTTTATATTGAGGCCTGTAGTTTTTGATCAATAATGTCCAGAATGTAAGGCGTTAAAAAGAATTGTTGTCTTATGTAGTTTTGGCCCTGTCATTTTTAGATTTCCTTCGCTGTCTATCACTTCCTCTCTCTAGTTCATTGGTGTTCATTATGTCTTTAGTTTCTGATAATGACTTTAGTTGTTCTTTTATTTCAGACGTGTTAGGATGTTACATACCTTGACATGTTTCGGCGGAAACTTCCGCCTTCCTCAGAAGTGAAGTTTTTCAGCTGATCAGCTGATAAAGACCCCTCACAACCACCACCAAGTGACACTTCTGAGGAAGGCGGAAGTTTCCGCCGAAACATGTCAAGACATCCTAACACATGTCTGAGATAAAAGAACAACTAAAGTCACTTCCTCTCTCTGTTTCATATTGTCCAGCAACCCTGATTTTATCCTTTTTTTGTTGACATTAAATTTATCTTAAGCACTGTTCATCACGTTATGTTTTTTTTGACTGTCTCCACCATATTTTTCGGTTCTATCAGGAAAGCTAAGAAACGGAAGTGTATCTAACTTCTGTTTTTGAACAGAGTGGAAATATCTGCAAACCCTCCTGATTTGCCTTCCTCTTTTGATGCCATCTTGTTGATGCATTTCAATTTTAATGTAATTGATTATTTGAAAGGTTTTACACAAATATAGATCATTATTATAGTTTAGATCTAAACCTTATATCCACTGCTCCCGGTACAAAATGTACATGGATTTTGGATTTAAGCAACTTGGATGTCCTTGCAGCTGTACTTTATTTTAGAACCAGCATTTAGCACAGATAGCTCTTTTAATTTTTACTTTGGATGATATTCTTTTCTTTCTCTACCATGAGCCATGCAAAATTCCTCTACACTGTGGACTAATTCAACTCACTACCAGCTATGTTCATCTTCTGAGCGCTTCTCTCTCTCTGCTTTGGTTGTGAAGGCTTTACATCTGGCATCTGTGGTCAAGGCCAGCCAGCGGCTTTTACTTAATTAACACCATAGTATGTGATTCCACTGAAATTAATTATCTTAATTTGATATTCCAGCACATTTAGGTTTTTGGTCTTGTCAGCGCTGCAGAAAAATATTGTGATCAGTGTGTTAATGCAAAAGAAGCTACAGTGTGTGTCTCGTCAGTAGGCGACTGCAGATTTGTATGTCCTCTCCTCATCATGACATGATTCCTCAGTGTACTCTCAGTGCTCATACACAGCTCGTCGTGCATGCACAGCTGTGATGTCAGTCTTTGTGTGGGAAGCCGTGGTGCATGGAGTGAGGTGCATGTTGGGCAATATGGGTCTGCTGTTGTCATGACAATCATCCTCTTGATAACTGTGCTGCACAAAAAGGTGATTGGGTGTACGTGAGGGTGTAGTTTTGTTGTTCAAGCAAAGTCTCGTCTTTCGCTTTGCATGGCAGCGCAGTTGTTACAGTAGGGCTAAACTGTTGTGATCACCAAATAAATTTTGTAATGAGTAAAGTCTTCTTTCACCAATCAGGTCAGAGTCCTAAAATAATAAGAGCAAAAGGTGTCGGTTTAGAGCGAACTGACTCTCAAACCGTAGGTGAATTCCCGAGGGGACGACGCAAGGGTAGGTACTCCACACTGAACTGCCATTGTGTATGTGAAAACTTTGCATTCTTTGACCTGTCCAAACTTCATCTCGACTCTTTGCATGTTCTGGGACTCCTCTTGTTACTCCACAGCTACCCACATAGGTTTAAGAATATAGCATTGTGTCAGAGCTGTTGCATTAATCCAGTCCAATTATTTTAAATCCCAGCAGGAGGGTGATGAGTGTGCACTTTATGCACAATGAATTGCACCTTATTCAGTTTTGGAGTCGCAACATGCCTCAAAGAATAATTACTACCACCTTACCTAAATATCCCCTCACTCTGATATGACTACTCACTAACATTTCTCTTTCCAGACATTTCTCTTTGTGTTGTTGTCTAACACATCTTGCGTCCAAAACACACATTCAGACGTAGCAGCCACAACAGAATTACTGTCAGACAGACACTCACTCGGCTCTGGAAAGAAGTAGATACCTCTTCAGGAGGAAATTGAACAACGATATCATCTAATGAAAGAGAGACTCACATAGATGATCTTTCCTGCTTGTGTGCATACTAGCAGTGGCTACCTTCTTTAGTTTACAATGTTTTAGTCCAACGGTGACATTATTAGGCTCTGATAACATGTAAGCTGTTACATTGCACACAGTTTCTCACTGTACAAAAGGCCCATTGTTCTCAGTTTGTATTTATTGGTTTAAACTATGTTTCACACATTTTTTTCCCTCACATATCCAAAAGTTGTTGTTTTCTTGCTACAAAAGTCTCACCACAGTTTGCAGCAGACACAAACGGCTTGTGATGAGGACATACAAGACACTGAAGGGATAAATGAGAAGAAAAACGCTGCCATTAATTTATAAAGCAATAACTGTTGAAACTAAAGAGAGTTGCACTACAAATGGCCCAGATTTTTGTATTTCTGCTAGTTTTTCTCATCTGTTTTTCAGCTGTTTGTAATCATTCTAAACACATTTTTTTTCTAAATAAAAGCTTGTTTACATCTATATTCATTATGCATCATTTCTTCTAGTCTTGATCTGCAGTAGAAATGATTTCAAACTCTTACAGTGTTATATTATGAAACCTAGGTCTTAATACATTATATGCAACTTTTCTGCCATTAACGTTTGTCAGCCTCACATACATGTCGCTAAAGTGTGCGTCTTGAGCAGCAACTGACTGGTGTGTGTACCTTGCTTCAGGAAGACCCGCTCCACTGGAGATAAAACCACTGCCAGAATGGGAAGAGCCTTGTACGCCTGTCCGCTCGCCTGTCACACGGTCATTCGCTCGGGAGTAAGTATCTAAAATGATCTGCAGCATTTTTTTGTAGTTCTGCATTTTGCTATAAGCTAAGGGCATGTTCACACCACTCTGCTGCCCTGTAAGCATTTATTTAATTGATTAAGTATTTTTTTTTTAGAGCCAATTGTTATCAGGAGGAGTGGAGTGCTTTTTAGAGTTGAGAAAAATTTTACTTTTTAGAGAGAGAATAAAAAGAAATTGCTGCACTTCATCTCCAGGTTACCAAAGCAGCTGCTGTTGCGTTTCTTTTTTGTAGTGAGAATATTATTTGGTGTGAACATTCCCTTTTTGTAGTGGTTACACTTAACTAAATAAGTAGGCACTAACACTTCATGCATTACTGTAGTCACTTTGTGACCAAAGTAGCACTGCTCATACAAACTGGTCTGGGATATGCCTCGGAGCTACATGATACTTAATGCAGTCTGTTGTCTTATCTGGGATGAGGTCTATTTCTGTGCTTTGTGCTGCAGGGACTCTTCTGGCTGCAGTGGTTTTTTAGCTCTGATGTCTGTATTGTATGTTGTGCTCACCAGAGACTGTGTTTGTCTGGAATTCGGTGTGTAAACATTGTGCATGCTGCTCAGTCTCTCTAGGTTTCCAATGCCAACAAGACCCCCGTCAGTGCATAGTACGGCCTCCAGCACTGACTCCGAGGACTGTGATGAGAATTATGTAGCCATGGTCTCTAATATGTCCACAGATGAACCAGTATGTAACACACAACTATCCTCTGATTTAAGAAGTTGCATGATTTTTTTTTCTATTCTCAAATCACAGATAATCAAAGCAAGAAAAAATCTAAATGTTTATTTTGATTTTTATTGTGATATGTGTTTGTTGAAACTATTTTTACATCATTTACATATGAACAACGACAGTTTTCACAACAGATGCACCATAAATACAGTGGAGTTTTTGTGAGGCAGACAAAGTTTCACCATGCAACCTAGAATTTCAGGCTGTAATTGTTGTACAGAAGGTATTAGAAATACCCTTTTCCAGTTCTCACTCCTCTCCCTAAGGCATACATTAGTGTGGACAAATTACTGGTTGCTGCAGACGGACTCCTCACCACTTCAACTCTTTTCTTTGCAGTTTCCTCTCGTTCTGCCGCTCTGCTTTCTTTATTCTCTATTTTTGTTCTTTTGCTTTCCAGGTATTGTGTTCTTAAAAAAAAATACTTGTTTTGTTAAATCAGTACCCTCACTGTAGCTCAAAAGATCCCTTTTTGTTATTTGGGCATTGGTTGAAGTGGAATCAAAATGAAGTGTCTTTTAGTCATTCAGTGGTGCCTGCGGAAACAGACACACTTGGCTGATGTATCCAGAATAATATTGGCTACATCAACCGCACACCGATGGGATAACATTTCTGTCATCGGGGATTCTTTCTCTTACAGTCTGGGTATTAGATGTATCATTTTCCTATTTTTCTTGCTGTAACAATTTAACTTTTTCCAGCGTTTGCTTTTATATTGTCTGCTGACTTCCTGTTCTTTTATCACTCATTTCTTTCTCCCTAGCTTATCATTTCTTTGGCTTCACCAGACTCTGGCTTCATCCATTTTCTTTTTTCCTGCATTTTGTTCTTGACCATCTGCCGTTTCTCTTTTTTTATTCCCTTTGTCACTGCTTCCTTCTCTCTCTGTATAGAGAGGAGTCCTTCTACTGCACAGTCCCCATCACCCCTGTAAAGAGGGAGGTGGAGGAACTTGACACCATAGAGGAGGTGAGCAGGGTTGTCAGGTTAGACATGCATGGCCTGCCCTGTCAGAACACCAGAGGTTACCAGTTCCAGGTGTTGTTAAATCAGAAATCCAGCAAGTATATACTGCATACTTTGCTGTGCTTTTATCACTCCCCAACACCAGCTAGAAATTGTGGTTTGACACACAGTCTGCAGTGATTTCTAGATGTTACATACCATCACTTTCCTTACTATTAGAATGTTCTAGTTTTGTCATCATCCTAGTTTTAATAACTCCACCCCACTTGTAGTTAGAAATTAACACTACCTATAGGTTCTACATGCACCGTAGTGTTGTCACAATACCAGAATTTTGTTTTTATCTCTATCTTAAATCTGATAAAATATGGAAAGCATCATAAACTAAGCATTAACATAAACTCTGCAATCAGAACCAGTGCAAAAACCTTCTCAGAATTCAAATTAAAATATGCTAAATTCTGAGTTGCTTTGTAAAGTTATTTGTTTTTCATTGGACAGCTTTGAAGCAACTGGAGTTTTGGCATGTTGGTTGGGTGCCCATTTTTGTTGGCTGTATCAGCAAAATGATGCATCCAATGCTTCAGCGAACAAACTCTGCCAGTCTGGTGCCTGTTAGATGGGACCAGCTAGATGAAAAGATGTTCACTGATTAAACAAATCTATTCTTATAATAAAACGATGATCTGTTTCATCTAAGTAGTTCTATCACTCACTACTTGCTCCAGTTTTGACAACTAGTTTACATGGACTGTGATTTTTTGACTACCTTACCCAGGAATGTTAGGTTTTCTCTACTGCAGTGCTATTTTTAATCCTTTAAATGTCAGTCCACAAACCCATCTGCACCTGTATGTGCACCCTCTGAAGTTGGGGTTGAATTATTTGCGAAAGTACAAACTTTTTGGGAAATCAAATCTCCTGCAATCGTAGCAAACAAATGTTGGTTATTGTGACAGTACTAGATTGTATTAAGATGTGAGCTTTGTTTGACTGACACTGTCTCAGTCAGTGCTCCTCTTCTGTCAATAAAAGTATCCTCTCGTGGCTTATGTAGAACATGAAGCTTGGTGCCCCCATGACCGCGGATGGTGGGAGCAGCCCGATGGTGAAGCCGAAGGGAGACAAACAGGTGGAGTACCTGGATTTGGATCTTGACCCCGGCAAGTCTACCCCACCTCGGAAGGTAGGAATTTATTAGCCCTCACATTCTGAGCCATGTGTTCACAAGTCACTTTGAAGAAACTCGCAAGCCCTGTTCAGACCAAAGATTCACGACGAGAGGAGTTGAAACTTGTAACTACTTGCAGAACAACGTCTGCAGCGTTCTGAAACCTGCCAGTTTATACCAATACGACTGGACAAGACAGTGTATCATCTCTTAAGCAATATTTCTCTGTTCTAACTCCCAGTTTTTCAGGCATTTTTGTAGCTGGATATAATTTGTAGTATCTTAAAATATGAATGAGGATAGTGATAGTGGGATAACTTCCAGTAGTGATCTGGGCTTCAGATGACAGTTTAAATAACCAACCAATGCTTGTTTTAACAGTTCTGTTGTTATTTGAGTACATTTTAAGGGTTGTGTCTCAAAGACACAGCTGTTCTTGAAATTTATGAAATGATCCTCTCTTTCCTCCTTCCCAAACTTCCCATTTTGACCAGTTGACAGTTTGTTACTGACTCGACCAGCTTATTCACTACAAGTTGGTTGTCTGTTAAAGAAGCGGCATGCCTTAGATTCTAAAACCAGCCCCTGGTGACTTGACGAGGAGTTGCAGGCTTGAGTTGAGCTGAGACGGGACAGATCACAGTACTGCAACTTTTCTGTGCAACGTTCTAAAACAGTTTCGGCTTGTCATGAATCTTTGGTCTGAATTTGGTTTAAAGGCCATTGCACACTCAGAAAATTTTCATTTAAGTTTTTGGACCAGTTTGTTTTTTCTTGCTTTTTTTGCATCTGTCAAAAGCCTTTTAAAAGTCGTTTGAGTGAAGGAAGTGTGGTATAACCTGCGGGACACATACAACCGCAACAAGAAACGGGAAGAAATATATACAAGCTATATCCTTCTTGAAATTTTAGACAAGAGATGGTAATGTTAGCCTATCCACCAATACACAACAGCATTGATAATACAATTTAATAGCAGCACAGTGCCATTTCATAACTCTGGTAGCCGCGGTGCCAAATGCAGGACCCCGGCAGAGTGGTGACGGTCTAGAGAGGTGAGCGGAGAGAAGCAAGGGAGCAAAAGTGTCTTTAGATTTGTGATTTTGCAAGAAATAGAACAATAAAATGCATCAGACTCAAGTGTGCAAGGTTTCTGTGCGTAACACTCTTTATCGGATGACAAGGTATTTTAAAAAACATGTGAAAAATATGGACTTGGTGTGCTAAAGCCTTAAGACAGACCTTTGTGTGTTTTTGTTCTTCAGATGAAAAGCAATGGAACTGGCATGGCAGCATCAGATGAGCGTGTTGACTACGTGGTTGTGGACCAGCAACGGACACAGGCCCTCAAGAGCACCCGGGAGGCCTGGAACGATGGCCGCCAATCCACAGAGACAGACACCCCTTCCAAGGGACCCAAGTGACCCTGTTGTCCCAACTGCCAACCCACCCTCCAAACCCCCAGACCGTTGGGCCTTTTACACTTGTGAAGGCTCTGGTTTGTGCTTTGGGATGGTCCAGCTGTCACGTTCCACCTCAGCAAGATCCTTCATGTGTAGGGGCCAGTGGAGCTTCATAGCCACTCAACAGTGTTTAGTTTACACTGCTGTCAGGCCTAGGACAGCACTGTGTGTACAGTTGTAGGAAGGGGTGTGAGCCAGGAATAAGCTGTATGCAGTATGAAAGCAGGTGGAATGACTGGACTTGTCTACGGGGTTTGACTTAAGCAGACTCATGAACTTTGAACATTCACTGCCTCCTATATTGGGTTAGTTTTTTTTTTTTGTTTTGTTCTGTTGTTCACCTTTCAATGGCTGGTGGCCTGATCCACAGTTAACATTTCCTTAAATTATAATGCTGTTTGATGTTGTTTTGGAGTGTAAGTGAAATCACTTGATAACATGATCACAGTACTTTATCAATGCAACACTCTACGCCTTAGGATAGCTGGTTAACAGTGTTGATTTTTCAGTTTCTCCCGTTCAAGTGGAGTGAAGTTTCCATGGGCACTGGTCCCAGGTCAGTTTTACAATGTCTTCACTAAGATAGTTTGGATGGCTGAAACTGACCCTGATGTCTGTCTAAGGCAAACTTCAAACCTGATCCCCAGGATAACCCAGTGCGAAAGAATTTCATAGTTTTATTACTTTTGACTTTCAATGCAACGGCAGTTGAACTCGTTCATTTTACATGTAACAAGTGCTCAATTTAAGCTTTGGATTCACTCAAGGTTTAATCCACTGAACATGATTTGATTTCCATTTACTTTGTACATGGAGATGCTTCAATCTGTTATAATGGAAGTGCAAAGACTGTACAAAAGTGTTATGTATATAAACAGGAAAAGTGTCCTTTATTTGTATGGAATATCCAGCGTGTTTGACTCGAAGGTATGTGGATTCTGCAGGGTAGAATCCTGTGCCTGTCTTAGGTGGTATCAGGACTTGTGATTAATGAATGAATTACTGTGAGTTTTTAAAAAGAACGTGACAGGTTTTCTATAAGTTATGCAAAGGTATCAAACTTAGGCTAGAGAGAGAGAAAATCAGGTACTAATAATACAACTATCCATTTCTAATTTATTTCTCAAGTTATTTCATCAGGTGGATGTCCTGTCCACTTTTAGCTCAGTATTCTTGATTCATATGGAGGAACATTTGCTCTAGTCTGTTAAAATGCTTAGTTTGACAAGCGCCGGTCAATTAGTTTCACAAGTTCATTGATATTCCTCATTTCTCTCTCGTCGTAGGTTTAATTTATTTCAAATTGAACTGGCATACAGTTTTGGGAAATTGACTGCCTCATGTAGTCAACTTGATACATCTTTAATAGACGGTGAAAAAGTCGTTATGTCTGCATAAATCTGTGCTTTACTAACCTGTGAACTCTCACTCAGAAGTCCCGAGCATGTGCTACCACGAGATAAAATCATTGCTGTACATATTCTTGCCATCAATTAGATTAACATGTATCATTTGAAAAATGTGCCTACTAAGTCATCTTCATTCTACTTCACTCTTTCCTTATTGCAGTCTCTTTGTGATACGGACTGCAGAGCTGATGATGCTTTATCTTTTTTAATGAATCTCGACAGAAAATGTAAATTTTAAAAGTGGACTAAATAAAATCCAACCTCTTATGCATGTGTTGTCTTTCTTCAGTGTGATTTCCATTATGATTAGGAAATCAAAGTGGGAAACAGAAGGTAAAGAAACAGAGTAGAAGGTAAAAAAAATCCAATGTAAAATGTGCATGGTGTTTTTTTTGTTGTTTTTTTTTTCTTTTCAGTCACATTCAGATTAGAAAATTTATGCCATTCCACATACTCTCAGATTTGCACGTCTTTAATTCCTAGATCTCTGTCACTTTACTGTCAGAGTTATAATTTACAATTGAATTATGGATAATCAAGAAAATTGTCCAGACATGTGGAGCAATTTGATCTTGCCATCAGAATAGTAATGGATCAAACAAGCCATGTCCATGTCTTCAATTGAACATGTACCAAGCTTGTCTTTTGGTTTCCCATACGACGTATATCCAGCGTTAACTAAAATATTTAATACTGCAAAATATATATTCTTCACTGTCTTCCTCAGCTACATTTTTGACCTTTTAATCCAAACAAAGATGGCAGCTAGGAAGTAATTAATGACCTATTGCTCAAGGCAAGACAAATGACATAATGATTAAAATATAACATTAAGGAAGATGAAATCAATATAGGTGTAAACATAATTCAGTTAGATGTAGTATTTACTGTATATGTATTATTAAGATGATTATTATTAAGACAAGGCAAGGTGATAAGCAAAGTTTTTATGTCACTTCCGGTCGCCATGTTTATTTGACAAGCTTAGTCGTAGGAAATAAAAAGTAGTAATTTCTGGAGTGTGTCTAAACTCTTTAAAGCTTAGTTACAGTATGTGGAAAGGGGATTTATTTTTGTTCCACTTGTGTAGAAGAATCCGGAAATGTCTTCAGAACAATGGTAAGTTTTGTCTATACATATTTGGCCTGTAACGTTAGCATTAGCTAATGCAGTAATTGTGGACAAATGTCTTTGAGGTGCCGAGCATTAGCTTAGCTAGCATTAGCTTAACTCACTCCCTGACTCAAAGTTAGTCAAAGTAAATAAATAAGTCTCACATGTAAAACATGAGAGACACAAACTGAACTTCTGTCATAATAGTCTTGTTTTGATATTGACAGTTAGGTTATTAAAATTAAAGGCTAACTTTAAAGCTAATTAGCTAGCTAACTTTAATGGAAAGCGGTGACGCAGCAAAGCTCAAGTTCATTGACTTTGGGAGTAACGTTAGCCGTCCTAGTAATGTCAGTGTGACAAAAATCAAATGAACTCAAAGGTTAACTTTTTGTATTTCAAATGACTTATTTATTTACGAATTTAGCAAGACAGTACATATTACGTGACATATTCTGACCCTTCATTTAGTGTATTTATTTATTTTATTGATGTGGATCCCCATAAATCATTACCAAGGTAGCAACTACTTTTCCTGGGGTCCACACAAGCAAACAATCCGTCATAGTGTGAAACAAATATATAATGAAATGTCCAAGGCAAAAAGAAACAGAATACAGCAAGACATCAGGAAAACTACAAAACAGTAATCAAAAACAAACAACACAAAATGAAAACAAACAAACAAAACCAGTAGATTAACCACAATAAAATTACTAATGGCACTAATTACAACGATGACAACAAGTATCCTCACTGTACCGAAATTACATATTAAATAAATAAATAAGAATAGTGATTTTACAGCTCAAAGGTAATTGTAGTACTACCAAAAATAGCAAAACCTTTATTCAGAGCAGATATTTTGACTTGTCATTGAAAGAAAAGCACAGGTGTATTTAATAACATTAATGATGGCTTCATTCCATTTAGAGGAGGTCCTGGCATTGTGGATGCTCGTTTACTGGAATATCCTACTGGGACACTTAATGGAGCTGTGCCATCATTAATTTGATCAATTTCAACTGTGTTTTTCCAGCTATGACAACTCAGATATCTGCTGTGAAAAAGGTCTGTTCTAAGGGATATTTTTTTTATAGGAAGTCAGAGACCTCTCCTAAATCCCACCTCAGTGAAACGTAAAATATGATATGTGGAAAGTTGAGCTTGTAGGATCATTTTTCACTTTGGAAACAGCAGCTCCATCCACTGAGGAATAAGATGTGGTTGAAAGCCCAAGAAACATAAATTATGGTGGACCTTGTGTAAAGATTTTTTTGTCAAAATATCTGAAAAGTTGTGTTTGTGGTAAACTTTGCAGATGTAGCAGTGATTTTTTTTTTGTTTGTTGAAGTTTTAAAGGGGCTATCTTACTGCTGTAGTTTCCATACAAGGTGTGTTGTAATTTATTTTCACCCTTGGCTTCACTATTCCTAGTCATTGCTACAGTTTTCACTGTGGAGTTTTATGCAGCCCATTGTCTTGCGAGAGATACCCTCTAAATAAAATCTTGCCAAGTGTCCAAAGGCCAGAATAGCAATTTACATCATGGGTCACCTTGGACAGGAACCCAAATCCCTGTAATTTCCTATTTTTAGTTTTATTCAGCTAACCACTAGATGGAGCTGTTGTTTGAAGAACTGTATTGCTCTCCTTTGCCTGTGCTTTCCCTTTGCCCACACCCCTCTCAGTGCAGTCACTTCTCTTGACATCCTCTTGTCTGAGGCTCTGCAGTGCTGTGGCAGCCTAAATTACATTTACAATTTGTTCTCCATGAACTTCACAGGCCAAGGTGCTGTTCTCCTGGGCTACTGCAATGAGGCCATGGACCACAGATGCCCCTGTAATCCATTAGGACTGTTATTTAGGTGTTTTTTTAATAACTCAGGTGTCCATATGTGTTTTTTTCAATATAGACTTTACAGTGAGCACATTCACTAGTGTTTGCCTGTCATGCTGAATCTAATGCCATGCTCCTTCCACTGGAAAGATGCTTTATACAGTGTCCTCAGGGAGCCACCACAAGGGTGATTTGGGGTTAAACAATTGTATTACCATCTCATGTACGCTCAGTTTATTTTTACAGCAATCTACTAATTTTGTGTCATAAAAATCTACATTTCAACTCACATTTTTACAAATCTGTGTGGCAGTCCTTCATATAAATGCAATGTTTATTCACAAAAGACGAGCCACGAGCGGTTATTCTGTGACGCAGTGGTTCCCATAGTGTGATCCAGAGATTCATGAGTGGATTTTAGTTTTTCTCTTGGTTGCGAGACAAATGGGGTGAGCACAGCTGTGATAAAAATAGTTACCTAAGTCAACTCTAGTAATGTT
Organism: Epinephelus moara; assembly: GCF_006386435.1. Taxonomy (NCBI): domain Eukaryota; kingdom Metazoa; phylum Chordata; class Actinopteri; order Perciformes; family Serranidae; genus Epinephelus; species Epinephelus moara. The sequence goes on along the minus strand of NC_065510.1, from coordinate 21,496,559 downwards.
ATAATAGATAAAAAAAACATAATCTGATTGGGGATGCCATAAATACCTCTTTGGTAAGGGCATAAAAGTGTCCAAGAATCCGTGCAGGTGGGCATGAGTGTGCATGTTTGCATAGTTTGTAGTTTTATCTGTACAAGGTCCGTCCCATCTTAAAGGGGAACTAATGTTTTTTTTTCCCCTTTAACTTTGATACTGGTGATGTACTTTTTTCATCTACTTAATAAAGTATGAAACAGGACTGACGTATAACTCTGTCAGCTAGCTCATTATCATAGATTTATGGATTCAGTTCAGCCCTCTGGTTTACTAAATGCAGCATATGGGCTGACTAGCTTCATAGTCACATTTAATCCCATAAATGTCGTACTCCACATCATGAGATATACTCCATCCCACATAAGTCTGTCTTTCATTGCATAGGCTGCTTGTAACCTTTAATCTCTTTGTAAATAACCTTATTAAAGCTCATATTGGCATATAATTAGAACTGCTACTATGACATACAGCAGATTGTTAAGTCTTGCCATCAGGTGGCTTCATGCTTTGTTGAAATGGAATTTTTAAAACGCTCATGTTCCTGTCAGATGTGGCTGACGGGACGGCGGGTTAACATATGGCAGCTGACAGGTTTTTACTCATTTTCTTTTTAAACTGCTACTTTTCAGTGCTCATGTGAGCGGCTGGTTTGCATGCTTGATGTGTGAAAACTAGATTACTGGCAATGTCATCATCTACGGCTGTGCCAGGGTTATTTTCTTGTCACGCTTGACCATGGGGACCTGAAGAACATAACCCCCATCTGTGGACGTGTTTTCAAGACTGCTTAGACCTTTTCAAACTTGACAACATAAACATTGTTAATGGATCCCTTTGTATTTCCTGTTTGTTTATGCAATAGCAGACAGGATGTAAACAGTGAGCTGTTGCCCTAGCAACAAAATAGCAATGAAAGGGTCTATATAGCATTATACTGTTTTACAATTTTTTTCAGCTATACTTTTACCACTTTCCCAGCTCCCTTTTCTCCTCCTTAAACATCTTTCTCAGCAGCATTATGAGTGATAGAAATGGAAATCATGACCCACACATCCAAACCCATAGTGAGGTTATGGCCGTATTCGCGAGAAACACATGCTGCATATAAAAGGAAGCCAACTCAGCCTTTGTATAGATCTTATGAAGCATATGCTGACGCTTTACAACACATGAAACATTTTATCCTTCGTTCAGTTAAAAGCTTTAAGCTGTTTTCAGAAAAGCATCCTAATCACTATTTGTGTGTCGTAACGAGGCGATGCTAGAAGTTAAAGCGCAACTTGAGCCTGTTCTGTTTGTTTACACGTGTGCCTCTACCCACACAGTCGTAGCTGTGTAGTGGTGCAGCCTGGGGAGCCTCTATGCAGTATCTTTGGCAGTGTGTGAGTAATGGAGCAGGGAGAGTGTCTCTGGCTTCTTAGCAGGGCTAGCAGAATAATTATGAGGCGAGCTGAGAGGCTGTTCCCGGGCAGCAGGGAGCTTGTGAGCTTTAGTGGGCCCAGCCTGTCCTCGTGGACCTTTGCCTGCACTGATGGGAGCAGACTGTAAGGTGGCCTGGGGTGCTGTGTTTTGGGTCCAGTTAGGTACACACATGCTTAGGGACAACTGTGGTGTGTGGGAACGACATAAGAAGCCACGTGTGCAATTTTCCAACTAATTTGAGGAATTGTGTAGTCGATGCTCCATATCCTATATGGGTGGTGATTTATATAAGAAATGGCAATGTGCTCTTGTCAACAAAATCCTGCTAACAACATGCCTGGTTAATTAACATCATTAGTATGAGTGAAAAGTCAGCACTATAGACTTCAGTAAATTATGCAGATGTGTGTCACATTAATGGGGAACACACCACAAGTGTTAAAAATGAACATTCCTCTAGAGACCCATTTGCCCTGGAAGGCATCATTGGGCTCGCAGAGCAGTTAATTGATGGGGTAGTGGCAGCTTCATGTGTCCCCTGCTGGTTGCACTGCAACTGGAGCACAGCAGATACCAATATCGATATTTTACAGTTTAACAAAGGTGATAATGGTTGATTAAACAATATTGATTTTATCACATAACAACAAACACATTATAATAAAATTAGTGGTTAAAGATTTGAAACAAAGATATTTGTAAAAAAGGAGATATTTTTCCTTAATGACCTCAAGAACAAATCAGAGGAATTCCTTCAACTTGGCACAAAGTCTTCTTGGACTCAACCATTAAGTGATTGGAACTTGGTGGTCAGAGGTCACTGTGACCTTACAAAACATGATTTTGCCCATAACTCAAAAATACATGCTCCAATAATGACAAGATTTCACACAAATGTCTAATTAGATAAAATTATAAAATGATGACATTTATATCCCAAAGTTCTGTTCTGCAGAAGCACTTTTCTGGCTGTTAATCAGCGCCATAACTCAGGAACAGAAGGGGAGGTATTAGTCAGATACTGAATTGGTGACAGTATGATGTGCATAGATTTGGGAAATATGTCTCATGATATACAGTCTCTGGAAGTGTATGAATTAACTTTTTCTCCCCATGGTTTAGTGTTTAAGTATACCCAAACTGCAATAAATCACAATATTAAATTGCAGTACTTAGAAATTGCAATACATTTTCAACTGGCACCCGGTAGTATCAAATTGTGAGATAATCATATTGCCCCAGCCCTAGTGGCAACTATACCTTTCATGTGCATAATTATTGGCTTTTCAAGAACTGATGCAGGCCAGGTGTTGCTTTAATAATGTTGCTTTTTACATAACAGTGTATTTTAGTGGTATTGTATGTTGTACAAAATATAGGTCTGTTAGCACCTGGTTGTCTCAAGGTGTGCAGTGTCGTAACAAAATGAGATCACCTCACCCCCCACAGGACTAAAGACCATGTAGCTGTTGCTGTAACTGTCATCCTGTAAATATTATTCTCCAGGTTTTAACCTTCAAGTCCCTCTCCTCTAAGACACGATTTATTTCTATGTTTATGTCCTCTAAAATGGGTGACTTTGACTATACTGATTCGTAGGCCTATCCGTGCAAATCGTGTCACTACTGTTTTCACATTCGTGTACTAAGGGGGGTGATGTCTGTACACCTGTCTGTCAGCACAGAGAGCAGAGTTTATTGTAAAACTTCAATTAAAAGCAGAACTCCGATAAAATGGCAAATTCCTTTAAATGGCCAGGTTTGGCTACACATTTTGACAAATAAAGAATAAGATGCCTGGTCTGGTTGTAATTGATGCAGCAAACAGAAGTTCTTTGGATATAAAACTTCTTAAAGCTCATCTGGATGTTGCCAACATGCTTGAGCGAGCGCCAACAAATTAAGCCTCAGAGTTTTAACTTAAGGCAATACGAACATGCTACACATTGTTAGCTCAATTTAGATTCTTCACAATTCAATCGTTCAGGTAATTTTACTGAAACAGTGAACACCAAAGAATATTATAAGAAAATTGTAGATTATAATATTGGATATATTGTAGATTTACTGGCATGGTAAACGAGAGAGACAATAAAAAAGGTGGTAACTCCCTCCATCTGAAGCAGTCATGAACTCCCAATTTGTGTCCATTCCTCGATTATTTAGATTTATTTAGTCTGTAAGAGTCGTCCCTTCCAAAACAATTAAAGGGTTTTTCACAAATAATAATCTTAAATTGTGAATATTGTTTTAAGAGGCTAAGCTGGTGCCATAACTCACTGTCCTACTGTCTCTCTCTGTTTCTCTGATGCCCTGTCTGTCGGAGCTAGATCAAATGAATGATTTCTAATGAGTTTTTTGATAGCCTAATTTTTATTTTTTTATTTTTTATTTTTATAGTAGTAATATTCATACTGGTTTAAATTTGTTGTAGGCTAAAAATTCCTATATTTGCCGGGTAAGAGTTTTATGTCAAGGGAATTAAAGGCCCATCCCACATTGACGCCTGTCCCAAATATATGCTGTTTGAATTCAGTGACTGAAGCAAATAACAGCCCAGGCTATTAATTGAAGTTTTTTGGTAAATTAGCATAATGAAAGTTTGGACAGATAACATGGTAATGTGCAGTTTTTGATGTAAACCCTGAAGCCTCCCTCCACCATCTACCAAAAAACGCATCATAGCAGATACTATTGTATGTTTTACAACAATTAATGCTGTGTCAGCTACTGCCAGTTAGTCTAAGTTAACAAGCTCATAAACAACATAAGCAAATAAAAGATGCTAATTACACCTACCATTCTGAATCGTTTGCTGGTTTGATGCACAACAGACTCCTCATCTGAGTCTGAATCTGACTGAAGCTTAAACAGGTATGGCTGAATCCCTCTGATGTTTCCTCTAATGGTAACGCTAATCATCTTGATGCACACCACTCTTTCACCAGTCAACTGGTTACCAGTCTAGGCGTAACAGCACTGTGTCATTGCTGAACAAAGCAGAAAGCAAAACCTAGGGCAAGCAGCAGTTGTGGGCGGGATTATGTGGGAAGACTGTGTTAAACAAAGTATTAATCATAGCCGAGTATTTTTACATACTTTAAAACATGACTGGAGGGAGACTTTAACTTTTGTTGGCAGGTTCTTTGTGCGGGTCTTTTTTATTTTGGCGGAAGTTGCACAGTCGGCCAGTATATATTTTGTTGAGTTCACTTTTTGTTCTGCCAATATTTCTGTCTGACTGTTGGTTGAACTCCGCTGTACTTACCTGTCTCTCTGAATGAACATCCTGGATCTTGGATGTACTTCTGATCAAATGCATCTCATTACAGTTCTTCCTGGCAGCCCCGTATTGAGTCATCTTTAGTTCTGTTTACCGCATCTGTCGCACTCCCTCATCTTCCAATCCTGGCAGCGTGTCTGTCATTCTCTTAACCCTCAACCCACCCAGTCAACCTCTCATCTCGCCAGCATGCCATCTATCTGTCCACTTTTCTTTTTCTCGCAGCCTCTCCAGCGTTTCCTCTTTCCTCTCTGTTTCAAACCTCTAATCACATTAAGGCAGAGCCAATGCTGGACTGAATCTAAAACAACTCACAACATAGCATCAATGCTCAGTCAGTCCAGATACACTACGCTTTTTTTGTTCTGTCCAGACAAAATCAATTCCTCCTCCTTGTCCAACTCTTAAGTCAGCCGTACAGCAATGTCCTCTCGACACTTACTTTCCCAAACCACCATTGTAGAATCGATCGCGTTAGATAGACGTTATGAAAAAACACCTGTGCTTTAACAAAATCAAACCAAGAGCAAGATATTTTTGTGATTTTGTGCATGATCCTATGTGAAACTTAACTTAAATGTTAAGTAACGGCATTTGTACATCTGCCTAAATATGCAATACTCAGTTGTCCATCCTTGTCTGTGCAGATTAGAGTTGCTCTGTAAACGAAGAAAGAAGTTTTCAAGTCATGTTTTCTGTATACTTCAAGATCAAAGCAGCTCTCCCCCGGCGAGCCCCCATCACTCAGCAGTAACTTGGCCTCACCTGCCTGCCTCTGTGCTCTGTCTTTGACATTATACGGTGGATCCCACTTCCTGGCGATGGGCCAGAGGAGAAAAAAGTGAGTGATTTCAAAACCCTCTCTCTCGCTCTCTCACTCTCACCAAAGCTGGCACTAATCAGATTTAGCGAGGGCTTGAGGATTGAGTTTTTGTGTGCGACTGCAATGTCATCAGCAGAGATTTGGAGCAGTAAAACCATTACTGTATTGGAAAGAGTGGTAATTGTATTTAGAAAGCAGGATTCAATGGGGAATCGTAATTCAGCTTATGATTTGCGTCATTTTCCACTCCACAGTTTCACTGCATTTATTGCACATTTGCACAGGTCCATTAACTAAGCTGATGATTATTATATTACCAAGGATATAACTGCACGACTCTATTGCTCTAGATACTAACTTTACACTGCATAACGAGGTTCTATTAATTTTTAATAGCTTAAAGAATTTGCCTGAAGATAATACTAAATTTATCCCTCCTGATAATGCACTATTATGCTTAAGCTAACGTCAGTCTCTTCATGCACAATAGGACTAAATGTTGCCCAACACTTCAGTGATTTATGAATAGGATTTCGCTAATAGTCAGCATTGTATATTATCCGGTCTTAGAGATGACTCGCAGTACCCCTCCTATCCCCACCCCTTAGATGAGAAGTTAATGTTAGTGCAGTATTAATTGCTGGGGAGAAGGGGACCGCAGTTGTTCATGCTAAGATATCAATCTTTGATTATGCAGCTGCCTTAAGATGGCATGGTGTTTTCTGCCTCCAGAGCGCTCACTGTAGGAGTCCCTTGACTCAAATATAGATTGGCTCCTTGAGTCTGCTCTTGGATGTATGTGGATATGTTTCTGCCTCTGTCTTCACTTTTTGTTTTGTGGTGTGTCAGCTGTTCATCTGTGGAGCTAGTTGTCTTACACAGCAGCTCGGAGCTCGCCAGTCTGACAGAGTGTCAGCGGGGCTTGTGTCACATTATTGTCAGGAAAAATCTAAGTCAGGAAATATATTTTACATACATATATGTTATTGAAAAGCCATGTCTGTAAGGCTTGTTGAATTTAAGCACCTAAGAAACTTGTAGTGTTGGAAAAAAAGTACTCCAATTTCAGTCTGACTTAATGCTCCCTTCTGTAACATACCTAAATTTATCATCATTGCATAGTCTCACGGAAAATGCATTCTATATTAGAGTCGTGTCCTGAACTCAGTACTTTTAAGGGTACCAGCCGAATAATGTCAGCACTACAGAACACAGTCCACACTGCGGTACAGATTAACATTAAATCCATGGGTGCTACATAATGGTACTCGGGAGTACATCTCCATGTCCCCTCTGCCAGCTTCCCAGTGAGCCAAAACTATCACTGTAGTGCTGATCTGCCACAACAGTTTCAGCATCTGTTCTCTTTTCTTTTCTGTATTATTTTAATAATAGGCTAGTATTGATGCTGGATGAGCTATATGCACACAAATACATATATACACACACAAGCAGACAGTCAGACAGGGACAGAAGATTAGCTCTATGTGTGATCGGGAAAGAGCAGGGGAGCAGAACTGCCTTTTAAGTCTACAATGTCACCCCTGCAGCTTTTCCAAAAACAAATGTTTTGTTATTACAGAGAAGGTTAGTACTTAAAAAAGGTACTGGTAAATGTCAACAGTACCCAACCCTGTTCTATATTAGGGTTGAGTACCAGAGTTTTAAGGCTAAAGACCAAATTATGTCTATACTAATGAGCACTGTTACATGTTAAATCAATTGGTGCCAAATTTCACTACCAAAGAGTGCACCTGGGTGAGAATGCCAGGTTCAGACAGGAGGCCGAAGCACCAAGAAACACATTGAAGCTGAGTGACTGCCCGCAGAACTCCACCACTAGCTTCCTGGCTTGCGGCGATGACAACAAGCTCTGCGAAGTCGCTGGGTTTAGAAGACAGCAGAATTGCTACGAAGAGTTCTGTTTGTTTCCCAGCTAGCTGAAACAATCCCGTGCTTGCAATAGTTTTGGTCTCTCTCCTCTGTTTTCATTTCTTTTTATATATTAAAAAGAAGCTGGTTCGACTGCTGTTTGTGATTGTGTTTTTTAAATTACGTACTTATTCCAGATATCTGTAGTTTGTGTCTCAAGGAAAATAGACAAGCAGACAAGAATTGTTGTATGTCTCAACTCCTAAAACTCTATGTAAAATATTAAGAAATAAATACATAATAGTAGAATGAATGACATAAATCTTTTTTTATTATTATTATCCAGTGTTGACACAGATCAAAACACAGGTTAAAGTGCAGCCACACAATTTGGTAAAAAAGACATTTTAAAGGCTACAGTAGAATGCTTTTTAAACTCCGCTCCATTTCTGTTTCGTTTGCCTGTAGGATGCGTGTGCGTAATGACTTGAGGCATTACGTGGTATCGGATTGGTCATGGGCTGTACTCGTTGATACCCGATACCGCATTTTAGGCAGTACCGGAGGCATTTCCGATACTGGTATCGGTATCGGTACAACTCTAGTACAATCTCTATGACAGGACAGAGATGCTCTACGTGTGATTAGAACAGAGCAGAGGAGAAGAACTGCTTGTTGACTGCAGCTTGTTCAAATATTCCAATTTCATTACTACAGAGAGAGTAAAGTACCATGGGGCCTCCCTAGTGTAGTGGTTGGAGCACTTGTCATCCATAAGTAAGGTCCAGGGCTCGAATCCTGCTGGGGTCGACGTTAGCAAAGGCATGTGGTCGCAAGAGGCCCCCACTGCCGAATCAAACAGGACAATGAGGATGTCTCCACCCTGTTGTAGATGGGAGGTTCCAGACGTAAAAGCGGATTCAGATAAAGTAAAGTACCAAAAAAAGGTACAGTTGGGCTGAATTTGAGATACTGGTATTGGTTAAAATGTGAGCTGTACCCAATCCTATTCAATAGGATGATTGAGATGCTATTTATGCAGATTACTGAAAATATCAATTACTATTAGCTGTAAGTATGTTAAGCCCGCCCTTGAATCTCTACTTGTTCTGTTAAGATGCTCTCTATAATGAGTCAGAAGCTGCATTACACTGCAACATCCCACCTCTTATAGTTATGCATTATAGATCATCTGTGCTGTGATTAGGTAACGCCACTTTACAACCTGGCAATTCCTGTTGAAAAAGCAGATGCCTCATCAGATATGAGTAGCCTGGAGTGTTTAACAGGGGCTTGAGGGTGAGGGACACTAGACAGGAAACGCAGCTCAGTTTGGCCGGCCTATGTTTTCCCAGTGAAAACCGCTATCCATCTGTGTAATAGGCCTTGTCAAAAGTCTACTGAGAATCAGCAATTCACTTTGAGTCTAGGCTGCGTTTGCCATCGAAAGGGACTCGGATAAGGTGTAAGAGCCCATTGAGGCAGTGAGCAGGCTTTGATGCACAGCGATATCTTGACAGTTGCTGTCCCCCTCTCGTTCAGTTTCCATTGTCAAGGCTCTAAACTTTCCAGTGTATGTTATCTGCACACATTATTCCTCCACAGTATTTGATATTTACAAATAAGGCATAGATACAGTAACAATGTAATTATTAGCTTTCCTCTTCTCAAATCTTAATTTAAGTAACTTGCTGCCTCATTGAATAGCTTTATTAATTAGCAGTTTCTAGTCATAATTTTGCCTCCCAGAGGAGTTTGACATCATTATCCGCCTTTTTGAGCTCAGATATTGATCTTGTTCACAGCTGAGTTGCCAGGATATTCAGAGAATTTCTGCTGAATTAAAGTCATTTAGTTCAACCAGCAACATCTAAAGGAACACACTGTTTATTCAAAAGACCCACTGAGATCTCTGTATTTTCGCTGTGCCTTTAACAGCATTGTCATATCAGATAACGGCTGTAACATAACCTGATACTGCCATGTAAACTGTATTTGAGGACTCAGACCGAAACCATAAGCTTAATTAGGGCTAATGTTGTCCTAAACTTACTTAGATATATATTAATTATATTTTTCCTTACTTTATAAGGTTTAGAGAATTGCTTAAATGAAGAGAAACCTGTTTGCCTGGTTCATCTGAGTCACAGTGCTTACAAACAGTTCATTGGTGAGGCCATAACCTAGCTTTTTGTGTGATCACTGTGCTTGCAGAGTGTGTCGCCACTAATGTACAAGAAGAAAAGCCCATGTTAAAATGAAAAGCACTATTTCGGCAAACCTTTGTCCAGCTCTAGACTGCAGCCTATAGACATACATGAAGTGGGCACAAAGGTATAGCACTATTGATTTTTTTTAGCCTTGAAAAAGAGAGAACAATTGTGTGCACATTGAATTTAATCTGTGTAGAATTGCTTCTTCTATGCGTCAAAACTGAGAAGAAAACATTGCTGATGCACAGTGGACTTCTATTTGGAGATTGGTTTTACATATCACGATGGCACATTGAAGAGGTAAAGCAGGCCTTGGTTAACAAAGGCCCTTGACCTCGTGCTGGGCATTTTTGTTAAATGTTGTGTCCAGAGTGCAGAGACTACATTGTCACTGGATTTGCTAACAGCTGATTAGTTTAAATGATGATAAGTTGTCTTTGATCTTGTTGTACATAAAAAGGGGCTCTGACCTCAAACCATATTTAGGGTCCGGGCAGCTAAGCTGCCAGGACACTGTTGTAATCCTAGGTATTCTTCTTCTTCTTTCTTCTTTCGAGGAGATCATACTTCACATGGGTGAAAACTCACCAAACTTTGCACAAAGGTCCAGTCTCATGCCAGATATCCTCAGCTGTAAACTCAAGCCAATAGTCCTGATGGTGGCGCTACAGCAAGCGTCTAAAGTTCAAAACTTTGAAAATTCATAACAAATCAACCATACGTGCTACAACTTCACAACTTTCATCAAACTGTAGCCCCAATACTGAAGAAACGTTTGTACATTTAAACCTATTAAAAATTATGAAGTTCATCACTCTGTTTTTTTTTCAAAAACTGTAAAACTTCTTAACCCTATCTCCTCCCACATTTTTTTCTCAATTGACCCCAAACTTGCTACAGAGCATCTTCAGACTGTCCTACAAAAACTACGTTTCTCAGATTTTTGATTTATCAAAGGTTGAGCCTACAGTGCATCAAAATGTTTGACTGTAAACGGTACTGTAAACATATACATGCAAATTCTTGCTAAATAAATCTTCAATGTTCATGAAAAAAATTGATGTGATGTGTGGCAAATTTCAGAATTTTATCTCAAAAACTGAATTTTTGAGAGCATTTTGAATTTTGCTCTAATGTGAACAATTGGAGTCAATGTAAAAATGGCAAAAAAAAAATTTCAGTTTTTCACTTATGGAGCAAATCGATCATTGTTACAAACAAATTACCAACATCTCCATGCTGTCTAGATGCAATATGTGTATTTTCAGATTTTTTTTTCGATAACTGAATTTTTTACAGTGGTTTTGAAATCTGCTTTTCCACGCATGGACGGCTGCTAAACCTGCACGTCTGGCTTAGTCAGTTTGTGAAGCTACACATGAATTGTCACTGACTAATTAGCTCAGTGAGATAGAAATTTATTCTTAGTCTCAGAGGTTGTGAGTTCAAGCCTCAGCTGATGCAAAAGGCAGATTGTGTTGCTAAATTCCTAAATGTCTTCCAATTCTTCTGCTTGTTGCTCAGAATTGCCTAAAAATGCCTGGACCCGACCCATCGCTGCACAGCAGCTATAATTAAAGTTGGATCATCTATGTCCCACTTTGACTCAATAAATCACAATATATGTACCATATGTACACCTCTCAAAAATGTTGTTTTCATGAAAAAAAGGACTAATATCTGGTGGCTTTTTTTCACAGACATCATTTTGACATGTCCCAGTAGGAAAAGTACAAGTGTAGATGATAATATAATAAACAATTAGTTGTCTTTTCTGATAGTTAAAGGGATACTTTAATGATTTTCAACCAGATCTGTGTCATCGCAGTTTGGGGAGTGACGGCACAGGGGATGAACACTGTTCATCCGTACACACTCCCCACAAAGTTTCCCTTTAACCTAATATATTTGTGTTTGGTATATCTGTTGGTCAGACAAAACAAACAATGTGAAGATATCACCTTGGGCTTGTTTTTATCATTCTGTAGCTTTCCAGTAGTTTTCCTGATGTATACTAATCTGAAAATTTAACTTTGGTTGAAGTATGCGTGTTTTAGCCACAATGTGCTATTGTCCCAAGCCCTTCTGAAAACTTTTTCCCTCATGAAGTGACAGCTTTCTGCAGTGTCACTGCAACATATAAATCCATGTACTGCTACTTTGATTCTGAAAGTCACACAATATCAAACAAACGAAACAATTGAGTCTGTGGTAGACCAGCAACTACAGTGTGTTGTGAGGTAAGATTAAAGTTTCTGCTAAAGGAGTCTGTTGGCTTTGAAGAGAGCAGAGATAACGGCTTCAACACGCTGTTGGAAAGGGCTGTGTGAAGGCAAGGTAAAGTAGTAAAATAATGTTAATACAGCGTACACTTTAACTGATACTGATTTTTTTAGGTGCTCTTATTTGAGGAGGCTAAAATATGTTTTGCTGCTGCTCCCGTCCACACCCACCATTCTCCTTTGACAGAGACAGTAATTTTACTTTGCAGAACACAGTGAGTAAACGTTACTGGTCTCACTATCGCTGCCTCTCAGTGGTTAGTTAGTCAGTGTTATTGTGTGACTTTCAGAACAAAACTAATGTGGCGTCCACAGCAGTAGGTTACATTGTTTAGCTTATATGTTCGGTTCTCCTGTCTGCTTCTCCACACTGGGAGCGTGTAGGTCTATTGTAAATCTATTAATGTGTTAACACAGTAGAAATGCTGTATCATATTGACTTTCAGTGTGTCTTCACCTGGTTGAATAAAAGTTTGATAGCACCATGTTGCATTTTTAAGCATAAATTTGCCACGCTAATATTTCCCTCACTGTCTGTACTTACACTGTCAGTGAACGGCATATGTGGGGGTGGTCAGCACTGTAACCTCCATCACAGTTTTTTGAAAATGGCGGAGTGGGAGTTCCCATTCGAAAAACATAAGCAGATGAGATGGACCCACCCTTTAAAAATAATCATTACTTGGGGCCTTAATGTTGAGGAACTGGTGCATCCCCAGTATCATCATTTATCAGTTTAATGCACCAGACTGGATTTGTGTAAGCACAGTGGGATGGCTACATCCAGTAACCACTGATTTAAATCTTTGCTCACAACTGCAAATTAGCAACGTGATTCATGCAGGTGGCGTCACAGCGTTGCGCTCCGGCTACTTTGTGATGCAGCTGCAGAAACATCTGCTCAGAGGAACCTGATTTCCTCGTGCTGAAGATGCAAAATTCAACACAAATGAATATATGACACATTAAATTAAGTTAGCTCAGAGTGGAGGAGGAGCCCTTTTGTTGCTACATTGCTTTTATCCTTGGAGAACTGTTGCGTAATGTAGGAAATGGATCAATATTACATGAAGAGCCAAACAGAAGTTGACAGTAAACAATTTCACATTCACCCTTGGAACAAAAATCTTTTGAAATGTATTTGTGAACACTGATTAAAGCACAATATTAGAAGGACAGTTCACACCAATATCAAAAATATCTACTTTTTCTCTTTGAGTGCTATGAAATCTAGATCGTTTTGGTGAGAGGTGCTGAGCGTTAGAGATATCGGTTGCAGAGATGTCTGCCTTCTCTCTAATATATATGAAACTAGACGGCACTTGGCAATACATTTTAAAAATTCAATAGCAATGTCTCTTTCCAGAAATCGTGACGGGTTACTTGACATAATCCACAGACTTTGTTGTGAGCAGTTTCATGTAGGAACTATTTAGCTACTCATGGACAAGAGGCTAATGTTATTGACTGTTTTTGATGTAAATGTTAACGATGTCCTACTCCATTAAGCTCTAGCATTAGCTAGCTCAGTGGTGCTAGGGTAAGCTAGCAATAAATGCACACTTCTTGTGCGTGGTGATACAGTGGGCGGATGTAGTTTGGTAGAAATAAAATAGTATTAGTTTCAGCTTGCATAAACAATTGAGCAATTAATAACTATAGTGTTAGATTGCAGTGTCATTTGTCTCACCAACAGCTGAAAACCCAAAGAGATATTTACTTCATATACTTGTTTACTGTCATGTCAAAGAAAAGCAGCAGAATCAACTCAAACATTTAATTGATTATCAACATAGTATAGCTGATTAAATTCATTTTGACACTGATTAAATTTTTCAGCTCTAATGAATATGCTTATGCTAGAATTAAATTGCAGTCCTGCCTGTTCGTAGTTTAGGAGAGAAAAATAGTAATTAAAATGGCCTTTCTTTTTTTTTTTAAGTACAGTTTAATTACAAACATTGTTACTGACATCAGACAATCTGCTGGAGCATTGTTATCAGGTTGGTATTGGCTAACAGACAACTATTGGTTTATTTATTTCATTTATTTAACCAGGAAGTCCCACTGAAATTGAAAATCTCTTGTACAGGAGAAACAGCAAAGGTAGCAGCCAATCAAAACACATTTAAACACATTCAAACATAGTGGCCTCTCAAGAAAAACATGCACGTCTCTGTAGTTATCAGCCCTGACATTACACATCAGTGCTTCTTCTTCATCTCAACTATGTGCAAACTGTGTGTATGTTCATATTGTACTCCTAATGGTACCTTTTTTTACCCAGTACTTGCTCAGTGAATGTCATATGATTATAAGTGTGTCTGTGCATGCATATACAAGCATTTACATGAACATTTTATCCAGGCTTCCATCCCATATCCAGGCATTTCAGGTTATTTGAATAAGAGAGAGGGGTCGGAAAGAAAGGGTTACATTAGTTTATAGCGCACAAATACATCACCTCATACAGAATTGGGTGCATTCTGAAGTTATAGGCTCCCACAACAAAAGCAGTTTAACACTCGGCCAATATGAATAGCAGTGAAACATCAAGACAGGAATATGTTTAGGGATACATTTTATGTGTCCCTGGCTTGGCATGGTGAAATGCCTTTTAAAATTGGAGTCTGTCCAGTTGTCAGTGACAATGACGCTGATTTATAGGAGCAGAGGGAAGAGAAGCAGGACGGAGGCTATGTTTCCCTCTAAAGCTTTCCATTTGGTAATGATGCTTAGGTGTTCAGTTTTCTTTGTTGACATGAGCCTGAAGCACAGCTGCATCTGCACTAATGCAGAGTGGGTAACATGACACTTTTGCCCACATGCTCCACTAATAACAGTCTCTGGTTTGTAATGAATCATCATGCAGTTCTTCACAAACAGCTGATGTAATGGTGTTTACATTTAGCAGCATGGCACATAGAGAGGTGATAGAGAAGTTATGGTTTAGATTTGAGACGTGAAACAGTGTCCTCACCTTCCTCACCGTATTTCAGCAGTAGAATAAAAGCCATCAATTAGCATTTAAATGCGGTTTACTCCTTATTCAAGTGATGCCTCAGCAAAAGTGCATTCATGCTTTTTTTCTTAATTGTTTTTCTTTACGAATTAATTTGCTGTTATTATATTTGTCTGTGAAATATTTCATTAAGGAAGAAATTAAACTCCTGTGCTGTATTTTTCATGCTAAATGTTTTTAATACCCTGCTGCAGCAGCACAGAGGACAAACATTAGAGAGGCTCATTGCTTTGCTATCTGCACTTTATTCACAGGAAATACCACTGCTTATTATGAGCACATTAAAGTATTTTACTGTAGTCATTGTCTCTTATACAGTGTAAAGGAGAAAATAAAGTCGTATCATGAATTCTCAACTGGTAATTGGTAACGTAATTTATTCAACTGAAGGGAAAATTATGTTTTTATTTATTTAAAGTAAGTTATTAAAGTTATTTGTTTTTTATGTATGATTTCTGTTGTAAGTGTATTTGTTTATATACTAGTAACAAGGTTTCCTGTTTGCTAGTATGCTACAGTTTGCCGTATCAGCTTACTGTTGTTGCTGAAGCCTCCCTCTGTGTTTACCTGTGACTCTGGTAGATACATCATAATGTGCATTTTCATCACTATGATGACATGTTGATGGTATACTCACTCTGTTGCACCATTTTTAGCTCAAAAATGAACTCTGATTGGATCTAATTCACAGTTCCTCGTTGTGGTGAGGTCCATAAATGTTCAGACTCTCGGGAATCGATGTTGGAGTTCCCCCAGTTGAACAGAGCTATTCAGAATTGAATAGAACATGAACGTTACTGTCTGTGTCTGTGACCCCCGTTCAACCCATAGTCGGTGGGATTCGCCTTTGGTTTCTGCTGGTGGTTGAAATCTGTAGGCTGCTCGCACAGCTGCTGAATGATTTAAGCCCATTTTGCTCGCTCAAAACTATTTTTAGTCGCAAATGCGAGTGCCGTGACGGACGGATCGCCACACTGCCGACATTTTATTCCGCCCGTCACGGCACGCCGTTTGATTGCGTTATCAAAACGCCGCTATTATTCGGCCTTGCCTTTAAGTTATTCCACCGAATACCGAATGTGTGTTTTTTTTGCAATATTCGGCCGAATATATTCGGTTACCGAATATTCGGTGCATCCCTAGTTTCAACTGTTTATGGTTTTTAATGAAAATCTGTTTGTTTGATACAATTTGAAAACCCAGCGATTGGTTTAATGACTGATTATTTGTGGTCATTATGAAAACGTGTTAAGCATCTTAATGGGGCGGCAGTAGCTCAGTCCATAGGGACCTGGGTTGGGAACCGGAGGGTCGCCTGTTCAAGTCCCCGTCCGGGCCAAATGGAGCGTGGACTGGTAGCTGGAGAGCTGCCAGTTCACCTCCTGGGCACTGCCGAGGTGCCCCTGAGCAAGGCACTGAACCCCCCAACCGCTCGGAGCGCCTGTCATGGGCAGCCCACTCTGACATCTCTCCACTTAGTGCATGTATAGGTCCAGTTTGTGCATGTGTGTTCGGACCTGTGTGTAATTGACAAACAGAGTGAAAAATTGAATTTCCCCTCGGGGATTAATAAAGTATATAAAATTAAAAAAAAAATTAAATAAAAAAAAAATAAATTGGGTAGCTTGAATGTTTCAGTCTAAACCACACTTGCATTAGGATGAAGTCCTATCTATATCTGACATAAAACATGTGAGTTGGTTGGTGCAATAAATATCACATATTCTGAGCACATTCCTACAAAACAACTGAAAACTGTTGTGACGTTGGTCTCTTTGACTGAGGCTGACTGTTGAATCTAGATTAAGAGTGGGCTGAAAGACTTGACAGCTGCAGAGTAACAGAAGGTTCCAAAACTTTTCATGGAGCGTCAGAAAATCTGCATACCTTCAACTTTTACTTTCTTACACAGTTGGCCATCAGTCTTTGCTGCGGGGAAATTAGCCAGTATTTGGTGGTGACAGTAGTTCGTTCTGTTGGATTAATTGATTTGTTTATTTAAGAGTCTTGCACTTGGATGGTAGTAGTTGGCAGAGGAACATTTACATATTTATCCTGCTCTTAAAACATTGTCATCCTCACAAAAGAAGGAATGTGCATAAGAATACTCAAGGTTGTGTTTTCCAACATGAGAAAGCAGAAATGGTCATTTAAAGGGATGCTTTGCCCCCAGAATGAGTTAGTCATGCCATGTTACCTTGAATTTGTGAATAAAACTTTGTTTTTCTTTTACATGCCCCTACAGAAAATGGCAAACATATTGATTTATTGATCGATTGGGACCATGTTTAACATCAGCACAACTATATTAAAACACCTGTTTACAAACTCTCACACAACTCAGGTAGTATATTCCAAGTATCATTTACCCAGGCAGTACTTCCCAAACACATTGATTTTTGCTAAAAAGCCTTAGTATTTCAGTCTGACATTAGAAAGCACAAAAAAGTTTCACTTTCAGTTCAGTTTTTATTAGTAAGGTTTTGGCGAAAGTGCATGTGTTTGGGAAATACTGACTGGATAAATAAGACTTGATTATACTGCACCAGATGTTTTTATATAGTCTTACTGTTGTTAATGTGGTCCCCAGTCAATCAATAAATCAATATGCTTGCTGTTTTCCTCATGAATTCAAGGTTACACTGCATAAAAAAAACTGATATACAAATGGTCATTTTGTGGGTGAAGTATTCCTTTAAGCCTTTTACATAACGGGCCAATTAAAGATGATTTTCTGTCATCAAACCATTATTAAATGGGAGTCGGTCAACAGCATGTAGCAGAAAATACAGTGTACATGCAGAGTACATGTCATGCAGAACAATGTAAAAAGTACAAATTAGTATAGCAGTGAAATGGCATCATTACAATGCAGCATAATTATGTTGACAGCACTTCACTGAAACTGGTTTTACATTGCGTGCCAAACATCTGTAAGTCAGTGCAGTTTCACATTAGCATCTCACAACCCACCGTCTGATTTAAAAATCTGTTTGAAAGACAGAAAAATCAATGTGAAGTAAGTACAGTACATTCTCACTATGCATCAAAGGCATTACTCTGGCAAACTACAGTATGCATAGTTTATGGAGGAAAGTAAGTATATGCTCATGTCAAGTTTGTTTACAAGAAAGTAAGACTAAAGTTTTTCCCCATTAAATGTAAAGCGAGGGTTTTCCCTCAGGAAACTGTTTAGTGGTGGTAAGCCATCCAGATCCTGGTGCATTTCTTCTCATCTTCAGTTTAGTTTGTAAGTGATGGCCTAAACTATAGCCACAGTCATGCTTCCTTATTTAGTAATACGTCATGTTGGTTTTTTTATGCTGCAGCATTGCCACTTTGTTAATGCTGTCTGCACCCCACACTGCCCTCTGGGACCTTCACAGGCATTTTACAGCCTGCTAGACCAGCCCTGGCCGCTGCTACCCACAGCTCAGACCATTTAATACATCGCCCTCACCGCTGCCTCTTGCTGAATCTCTTGATGAAGCTCCAGTGAAAAAAAAAAAGAAAAGAAAAAAGGAGAGGCTGCACAGAAGCTTTTCCAGAGCCGTTATTGGCTGAGCTGTGTGTTGTGCTGTCTCTTCATGTCTGTCTTCTTTTCTTTCTTGTGTGTACAGACAAATACGCAGGATGGACAGGGATGCTGACAGAAGTGACTAAGGCTTCATACGAAAGGCTTTCTGTTTTAACAGGTAAGACGCAATGCTGAGTATTATCGGTGGATTACTTTAGTGTAATTGCAGCTTTTGTCTTTCCAGACCACAGTTATCATTTGCAAAGATACATATAATTGGCTGCAAACATGCATTCAAACTGATGAAAGCAATTTGGAGGCACTTTTGAGAGGTGTTTCATATTTCATTATTTAGTAGTTGACTGTTGTAGATGAGAAAGGCAACAATGTAATAGGTGCATAAGTTAATATACTGATCACTTGTGCATCCAGTTGGTGAAATGTTTTGGGTTTTTCTTACACTGTAAGACATCAAAAGCTTCACAAGAGCCACATAATGACTTTGCTCTTATCATTGAGACACTTGTGAATGATATTGATCAATTTAAGTGTGGGAAACCACCAATAACAAGTCTGGTAACACTTTATTTAGATGGTCTGCCTACAAATAGTTTATGGAGTATTTATAACATTTGAACAGCTTATTAGTTGAGATTCAACAATTCAAATGTTTCACTTTATTCTGCAGATGTTTACCAGATTATTGATACAGTATATGTGAGAATTCATACATACCCAACATATACTAACCGGCAACTTTATTAGGTACACCTTTTCAACTGCTTGTTAATGCAAATAGCTTAACAGCCAGTGACATGGCAGCAACTGAATGCATTTAGGCATGTAGACAAGGTTAAGACAACCTGCTGAAGTTCAAACTGAGCATCAGAATGGGAAAGAAAGGTGATTTAAGGTACTTTGAACGTGGTATGGTTGTTGGTGCCAGACGGGCTGGTCTGAGTATTTCAGAAACTGTTGATCTACTGGGATTTTCACATACAACCATCTCTAGGATTTACAGAGGATGTTCAGAAGAGAATGGCCAGACTGGTTCAAGATGATAAAAAGGCAACAGTAACTCAACTATCCACTCGTTACAACCAAGGTCTGCAGAAGACCATCTCTGAATGAACAACACATCGAACCTTGAAGCAGATGGGCTACAGCAGCAGAAGACCACACCAGGTGCCACTCCTGTCAGCTAACAACAGGAAACTGAGGCTACAATTCACGCAGGCTCACCAAAACTGGACAATAGAAGATTGGAAAAACGTTGCCTGGTCTGATGAGTCTGGATTTCTGCTGCAACATTCAGGTGGTAGGGTCAGAATTTGGTGTAAACAACATGAAAGCATGGATCCATCCTGCCTTGTATCAACGGTTCAGGCTGGTGGTGGTGTAATGGTGTGGGGGATATTTTCTTGGCACACTTTGGGCCCTTTAGTACCAACTGAGCATGGTTTAAACACCACAGCCTCCCTGAGTATTGTTGCTGACCATGTCGATCCCTTTATGACCACAGTGTACCCATCTTCTGATGGCTACTTCCAGCAGGATAATGCACCATGTCACAAAGCTCTAATCATCTCAAACTGGTTTCTTGAACATGACAATGAGTTCACTGTACTCCAGTGGCCTCCACAGTCACCAGATCTCAATCCAATAGAGCACCTTTGGGATGTGGTGGAATGGGAGATTCACATCATGGATGTGCAGCCGACAAATGTGTGACGCTATCATGTCAATATGGACCGAAATCTCTGAGGAATGTTTCCAGCATCTTGTTGAATCTATGCCACGAAGAATTAAGGCAGTTCTGAAGGCAAAAGGGAGTCTAACCTGGTACTAGCAAGGTGTACCTAATAAAGTGGTCGATGAGTGTATTCTGAGAGTAATTTTTGAACTAATTACTCAACCTATGTAGCACAGGTTGAGTGAATCATAATAATACTCATCTACAGACAAAGCGAAACAGTTGAATTGTTGAATCTCAACGCTGTTTAAATGTCCCAAATATTCTCTAAACTATCTGTAGCTAGACTATCCACATAAATTGTTACCAGAGGTTTTGACAGAATCGTCCTTGATTTGCCTTCACAAATGTTATCACAAAGAACCAAGGCAGCGATTCATTGTCACACCATAAAAAAACCCTGAGAGCTGCAAGTCAAGAGAAGTTGAAAATTCCCAGCACTTACTGATACTCTTGTGTAAATGTGTTTGCGTTTGCATAATGTAAGCGTGTATATTTGTACACATGCATGCTTCCATCTGTGCATACGTAGGTGTGTAATCCTTGTGTGTATTTAACAGATAAAAGGTAAGCTTAAGAATAGTCTCTTGGCTAATAACAAACCTTGGTACACAAGCCAAGGCTGCGCATTTCAAACATATTTGATGCAATCTGCTGTTGTTTCAAAGCCTGTCCTCTATAAACAGATGACTGTAATTTGTTTCGTCATTTCAGCCAATATGTTCCAACTGCCAACCTGCTTTCCACTGAACATCCAAAAGCACTTGAGAAGAAAAGAGCCATAGTTATTATTTTAATCATTGTCACACCACAGTACAAGTTGCACTCATTCACCCCCACACACACAAAGTTAGATATTCTTTAAAATACAGTCTATTGAAGTGAACAGGCTCCTGTGATAATAGCTGAAGGTAGCATAGCACGCAGCTCAGGGTCAGGTGACCACAGACATGCATGTGCAGAAGGGGCCATCTGAGGTGAGCATCGGTAGAGTTGCACAATTGCTATCCAATTTAGAGCCCCTGCTTTTTAAGACCAGGTCGTCCAAACGGCTGTCTAGCTGAGATGAACTGCTCCTTCTAGATGAGATAAAGCACACTCAGTGTTCCCCAGTAAGATAGATGTGCACATTTGCATGCCGGGCTGTCAGTTTCACCGCTGCCAGGCCTCCTTCTTCCTTAATTTCTTTTTAGACTGTCTTTCTTTCTGCATTTTCCAGCGTCTGGCTCTCAAAGGGGAGTACTACATAAATTACTAGTAGTTAGGGGATGCCATGATGCCTAATGCATTATTCACAGTTGACTGACAGTGGTCCTTACTTTTTTCCGCTTTAAATGTGACTGTAGTGGGGACAAGTAGTCCATGCAAATAACACAATGGATTGTGGCTAATGAATAGGCCATGATAGTAGGTTTTCCAGGCAGTTAAACCGGAGGTTCACTCTGACAGAAATTACATATGCAGTATGACAGAGTTCTCCATCATGTTCAGGTCTAATTACTGGATATGAGATTTGTCATTATCAGTGGACAGACTCAAGTCATATTATTAATGTTTGAATGTAATATATTGAATGTATTGTTACTTTAAATTTGAGGTTTACTATGGACAAATGGAATATATATGTACTGTATAGTAAGTGCAGCACATAGCACTATATGAACGTAGAGAAGTATAGGAATGAATGAGCTTGAAATGCTCAGCAGCACAGAAGACAAGCAGCAGTGTCATTATTGGGTCAAGTTGAATTTTGTGAGACAACTTTAAGGGAAAGTGCACCCAAAAATGAAAATTCAGCCATTATCTACTCACCCTCATGCTGAGGAAGCCTCTGGTGAAGTTTTAGAGTCCTCACTGCTGCTCTTCAGAGACCGTGCATCACCGATCACCCTGAGTGCGCACACGTGAACGCGGAGCACAGAGAAGCAGTCAGAGCTACAGGCTACAATGAGGCTAAAAACAGAGTTCAAATGATGTTTTTTGAAACAACTTTTTATGTCGGGGCTTCAGGACACTTGGATCACTACGGATGAGCATGTTGGAGATATTTTGTGGTTTCAATTTTGTGTTCTTGGACGTTAGTCTGGGGCATCATCAGCCATTAGGTGTGCTAGCCGCTCCCCCCCGCCGATCTCCGCAAGGGATGTGAGGACTCTAAAACTTCACCACAGCCTTCCTCAGCAAGAGGGTGAGTAGATAATGGCTGAATTTTCATTTTTGGGTGCACTATCCCTTTAAGTCAGAGCCATACTTCTGTTGTTTTGTTTTGTTTTGTTTTGTCAGATATTTTATTATATTTTATATTCTATATTTTATACATTTTTCAACTTTAACCTGACCAAGATAGGCAGCAACAACAAAAGCTGTTTTCGGACCAAACTGTTCTGGGAACTCTCGGAGAGAATCTGCCCACTCGGGAGCTCCCCCAAGAACTATATACCTCCAAGGGCTGTTTTTCTTTTGTTGGTATAGCAACAGCACTTTCACTTTGTCAAATCTGCATTGTATTTCCACTGCCACATATATGCCTAGGCGTGGATGTTTTAAGTTGCCTCTCTGTCAGCTCTGCTAAATTTGTGCTAAATTTATGCTCTTCAGTCTATTGTGCAAGTCTTGTTGGTGCTTTTTGTGGTTGGCTTTGGACGGTGATTTCATGTCGCTGAAAGTCACTCATCGGGATGTGGACGTCAGCTCACCAGTCTGTAAACTCTCTCCTTCTGCCGACATCTAGGCAGCTGCTAGCTAGCCAGGTCGAGGTTTTCAAATGTTAACATCAAGGAAAACATAAAGAGGAATGAGCACCAGCTGAACTAGCATCTTGCTAGAATTTGTACGGGCGTTGGAACATAAACTGAACAACCTCCGTACCGCATCAGTTTCAATGTGATTTTAGCAACTTTTCATTCACTGTAACTTGGCTAAATCCTGGACATTAAACCAGATGTCTCTTTTTCCGTATGCCAATCTGACAGAGCAAAGGACTCTGGTGAGAGAATAACATGAGGTGTGTGCTTTCTGATGAATAAGGACTGGTGTGTTGGTGGAAATGTGAGATGCTGTCCTGGTCCTGCTGTGGATCACTGCTAAACACTGTTCAGAGGCAGCTGCAGTGTGGCACTGCCCGTGTTGAGGAGGAGTGACCATACAGCTGTCTTGTTAGGGTCGGTATGTAGGGTACTGCAATCGTTCTTCCAAATTCAAACAAAAAAGGGGGTTCTACAAACTATTAAAAAGTCCCTCCAGTCCAACAACACCTCATCAGTTAAAAAAAGAACATAAAATATGCCACAAACTCAGAATTAAACAGGACTGTGTTTACAAAAGTATGAATAACATTTGTAATAGGACTATGTATACATTTCTTATCTTGAAAAATCCTTAATTGGCACTTTAAAACAACTTCAGAGCTGTTTAAAACAATACAATAGCAAAGGACATCCAAAACTTAACGAGACTAACATCAAGATTTTAATACCCCAAACATTGGCAGTTTGTACCTTCGCTCACTTTTCATTCCTGTCTCGTATTTCGATCGTGTTCTGTATTCTGATCTCATTTTCCTCCTGGTAGCATCACATCCAGTATATCACAACATGGTCTGCCCTTTTTTTTTCACCTCACAGCTAAGCTGAACTCTCAGTATTGCTGTACATCCACAAACATACAGCTGGCGGACAAAACTTCAAACAAAGTAACTGCAAATTGATGAAACTCATAATGTGTGGTCTTTTGTTGTCAGATGTGGATTCATTTTTTAGACTGTTTGTGGTTTGTGGCCATTTTTCCAGTTTGCCTCTGCAGAGTTCCTGTTTTTGTCATATATCAACTTGACTTTTTAGACTGAGTAATGTGCCAGCAGTACATGCAGTGAATTCTGGCTTATTTGTCAGGGTGTTTTAAAGTGTCTTAAATTCAATTTTGTAGATCTAAGGCTTTAAAAGTCGTTAAATGTTTTTGAATTTGATTTAGTTAAGTCTTAATTGCCATAAACATTTTATCTAATTTAATTTGTCTGATACCTGTAGACACACTCTATGTACCATTTCAAATATTCAGATCGTTTTGTAAAATAAAGTGCTTCCCATCTTAGTGTTATATTGCTTTGCTTCAAATAATGCCTAAACTTAGCTTTCTCTGAGGGCCTCTTCCTCATGACTGCAGTGTCCAAAAATAACGTTCATTGTCAGGATTTGGTTTCTCAGCAACCAAACAGAATAAATTAACTTCCCTTAGAATTTAGTGTGATATCTTATTTCACAAGTGACGCAGGTAACATGTTTTACACTTCCTGTAAATATAATCCAGTTAATCTTATTTTCATGTGAGTATTTACACTGTGTTCATGCCTTATTTTGAAAAGCGAATATAGTTGTATGTGTTTCCTGGCCAGTTTCAATGCATTTACAGGTGCTTTGACTATGGAGAGGCGAGTGATGGCTAGCTTGATGTGGAAACATCAGACACTGTCTCTTCATCACCCTAGAAGCACAGGAGAATTGGACCTTTTTTGGCTGACCAAGCAAAAGACTGTGTTAAAACTAGTGTTACTCGCATCTCGTTGTCAAACCAGTCGATACGTAAGTCAGACACGCACAGAGTAGCAGAGCGAAGTCTCAGAGAATAGAGTAGACGAGCCCAATCAGCTGGCTGATTGTATTTACTGTCCCGACCTAACTTTTTACATCCAGTGTTTGTGTGGAGATGAGCTCAGCCCTCGGTGAAATGACACAGAGGACAGAAGCAGCATGCTCATAAATGACACCAAGACATAGTAGCATCGTTTTTCTTCTGTTTATCTGGCTTAGGCGCTGAGAAAAAATGCTTTTAAGGGTTAGGGAAAACCCTGATATTTTTTAAGTAGTTGCATCCACATTTTGGCAACTTATACAATAGTCCATGTTTTAAAGTTGAGTCAAGTTTTAGTATCAAATTCTGTGATTAGACTAACCACTAATTGTTAAATGTAATTTGACTACAGATTATCAATGCTGTATTTACAATCTGTTTTAATAGAATCCGTAGTTTTATTCTAACTTGTCATATATTCAGTTTGAGCAGTAAATGGAGCACTCTGTGTCACTGATAAGTTTGGGAACCAGAGGGGAATATTTATGATTCTTTTTACCCCCCAAACTTGAAAACGGAAGTTGGTGCATGAATTTGTCAGAGATGAAATGAAAACTGACTTTCAACATCTGTCACAGCCATCTGTGGCATTCCAATTGTAGCCCTTTCTGTTCGTTCTCCATATGCTTTGGCTCATATGAGATGAGTCATTGGGGTCTTGAATGCAAGTCTTGTGTTGTAATGGAAACCTAACGATGTCCCCTGAGCTCTCAGCTTACATTGACAATGACTGACAGACAGTTGCTGTTGATCACAGACTTGAGTCCCATTGGAGAGCACTGCCTACTCCTGCTCATGCATACTCATAAGCATTAATGCAAAGAACCACAAGAACGGGCTCTCTGGTTCATAGACCTCCAGGTGTTTCTAGGAGGAATGGTTAAAAATAGCTTAGGTAGGAGGTGGGAATATGCTGTAGGGTGTGAATCAATTAATGTCCATTATAGTTGCAAAAAAAGTCTTTAGAGGCAGTGTGGTGTGTTGGTTGTGTCAGATAAGTGTTAGTTTTCAGGCATTTAGATAAATGTATTCCTGTTCTCACCATATAATGGTAGGTTAAGAGAATATGAAGCATGTTAGGAGACCTGGCGGAAGTAACTATGATTGGAGTTTGCGGCATGATGTGCAAGTCGCGCTAACCCTCCAGGGAGACATGGGACATGGGAAAATGTTGAGAGATTAGCCTCACGTTGAAACGGCCGCAAAACCACTCATTATTCATTCTTGCTCCTGTCAATGTGAAGTATTACTGTCTCTTCCAGTCTTGACACGCTCTTACCAAATCCACAAGGGGCCTTTCGTTTAACTGCTGTTCCCTTCACAGTGCTGTTAAATGGCTCATTAGTAAGGCTAAGGTGTCATGTACTGAAGGACAAATGTATTGGCTCTGCAGCTTTACCTGTGCCGTCAAACACACAAAGAATGGAGCGCGGAGATTAGTGCTTTCCAAAAGACGGTTGGCTCTGAAACCAGGGAAGCGATGCAGTGAAGAGATTTTAAATCTCTTGTGACATTAATTAAATAATTGTATTTGACGATGATGTCAAAGGTATCTTGCTGGATGCCGTTTTGAACTGGCAGCACTTTGATCCCTGCATAAACATTCAGTGTCCATCCTCACTGAAAGTTTTTGGAGCTCTAAAACTTCAGGGTCAGACAGAGAGACAGATGCATCATAAAGTTGGGTAAATGTAGAAAAAATAAGACCATTACATGTGTTTATGTATGTGTCTTACTTCTATTGAATTTTGCACAGTGATATAGATAAAGGGATAAAGAATCTAAATTTGAGACTATATATGTTTTTTGTGGTACATAAATGTGTCTCTACATTGGCAATTTAGTGAGACATGGGCTGAATACAAGTTTCAGTACAACAGAAATGCAATATGATCCAACTGTGGAATCACCTCATCCAAGTGGTAGAGGGCAGAGTAAACAACATGAAGCAACTCACATGTTTCTGAATGGGCTTAAAGCCCAGTAAATACCAAAAATTCTCATGGGACGAGTTGAAACAGGCAACTACTTGCAATGCGCTGTTCTGCAACGTTTTAAAAACCTGCCAGTTCACACCAGTGCAACTAAATGAGACGGAGTATCATCTCTATGCAACAACTCTCTGTTCTTTCGCTCCGATTTCCAGCTTTTCAGGCTTATTTTGTGGCTGAATATAATTTGTAGTGTCTTAAAATGTGAATAAGGATAGTGACAGTGAGATACCGGGTTCAGTTGCATTAGTAGTAGTGATGAAACGGCGAAAAACATCAACAAAATGTGCATCAGATGGGGGCAGACAGGGCATAAGCACATACAGCGAGCAGCAGCAGCAACCCACCGTCAGCAAGCAAGCAAGCACGCCATCTGCGGTCATTTTGATTTGACCACTACAAGCCAATTGGCTGTTGAAACAGGTGACGTACCTGACGTTCTAAAACCAGCCGCCAGCGATTTGACCAGCTGAGTTGCAGGTGACACCATCAGCCAGCTTAAAGGCGCTGTATGAAAGAATGTGGCCAAAACGGTTACTGCACTCAAATTCAAAATACTGCCGCGAGTCATGATTTGCGGACCGTAAATTTTTTTTTAAATGCGAATATTCTGGCTGTACTATTGTTGTCGGTGAGATCATTATGTTATATGAACATTATTTCTTAGTCTCTGTGACATATTAGGAGGATTTTATGACTATTTGCTTTATATTTCTTACATATAGCTCCTTTAAGTCAAGCTCAGACCAACCAGTTCACACCACTGCAACTTTCTCTGCAATGTTCTAACACAGTATCGGGTCGTCGCGAATCTTTGGTCTGACCTGGGCTTAAGAGTTTACTTAATATTCTAGGAGGCTAATATGTTGTGTATTTACAGGAATAAATATGTAAGCTCAATTTAAAGTAAGATTTATTTCAAGTCTGAAGAAAAGGGTTTAGATATACCTGTTACATCATACGGATAGAGGCTCATATAGAACAGAGATCTAGAGTTGCACAGTTGGTCATTGAGGCAGATTCAAATACTGTATTATTTAGGAAGGAAAGTGATTGTGCTTGCAGGCTGTGTGGTTTGGGAAAGTGGAAAGAAAGACCCATTTTTATTTTTTATATCATACATACTAAGAACTAAGAATGCTTTAAGTGTGTTAATCTTTTATGAAGTGAATCTTCTCTATCAAATATTTGAATGGTTTTCAATTTTTATGTGTTAAAAGAAGCATTCCACTGCTGGAGAGATGGTCTTTTCATAAAACTAGCCTGTTACGCCATAGAAAGATGCAAATTTGCTTGCAGTTTTTGCTATATGATCGCCGGTAAGATGGAGAGAAGTTTAACACAGGTCATTTTCACATACTACCCCACATTGTTATGATACACAGCGGTTTAAAATCAGCAAAGCATCCCTTAAAGTTGGATTACTTTCTGATTTCTCCAGTATTCTATTTATATTTTTTATTATATTTTGCGTGTTTTTTGAGTTTTGTCGCAAACATAAAGGTCTGAAAATCTTTGAAAATGTTTTTCTTTTAAAAATATATACATAGCATTCTGCCAGTGTGAGATGGATGGAGATGTATGCACAACACAATAATAAAAATGTCATTAATTTATTCATTCGATATTAAATATGGATTGCACATTCATTCATATGACAGTGACCCTCACTGTGTCACAACATTAATAGTTAGAATAAGCTCAAATAAGTTTAAAAAATGCTTTTATCCTGAAGTTAATAAACTCAGTCAGTGCCTCGACTGTTTTTGGGTGCCAGCAGCTCCATAAACGGAAACGTGTGGGAATGTATTTTGTGATTGAAATTCTGTCAGGTACAGCACTATCACCGAGTGGATCTGCAATGCAAAACACTTTCATTGCCGTGTTTGTCTTTGAAAATGTGAAGTTGTTGCAAAACTTTGCACATCGTCCTTTCTCCCACTCCCTTTTCCCAATCCCATTATTTCTCTGTCCCTCCCTCCCTCTCTCTCTGTCTGTGTACATCCCACCTTTCTCATCCCGTCGTTCTTTGCTATCAGTTTAGAGGAAGAAATAGATTGTCTCCTCGCTCCCGTAATCAATTTGTGTCAGCACACCAGGTTTCTCTCTGGAAGTGCCAATGCTGGGAGAACACTTGGTATTCACAAAATGAAATAATGGGCCACCATAAATTCCGTAGAGAGGCTCTGTCTGTTTCACTTATGTTTAGGGAGATTTCCACGAGATAACTCTTGATAGCATCTTCTATAGTGGCACCGGTGCTCCTGTGCGACTTCCCTTCTCTTTACATATCAGTTTTTAAACCCTATCGTCTCTGGTGGCCTGTCAACAGTAAACAACTGGCAGCAGTTAATGTCTGTACATACCACTTGAGATACGATGTGGCTATTTAAAGCTTTTTTTCCCCAAATATTTCATACAGTAGTTATTAGTTGAGGTTGTTTGATAATCTGCGATTGTACCTGGGGTTCAGGAAACATTTCCTTCACAGCAGTTAACTACCATCACAACAGCCTCAACACCCCATGATATTTCCTCTCATTTTTTTTTTACAAACTAAACGTGCTGTGATATTTTTGAGCACTCTAAATATAGCAGTTTTTCATTTTTTACCCTAAGGCAGAAAACAGCGTCTAGGTAGACACATAGCCCTACATTCACTTAGTCATTGAAATTCATGAGGAGAGGGGGTAAAAAACAAGGCTAATTTTTCAAGAGCAGGTTCACAAGCATCGGGCCATTTGTAAAACCTGTTCAGATGAATACACATGAAATAAATGTTAACTCTGCTGACAGGCTATTAATAAAAGGCCTCACTGTTTGATTTAGAGGCGAGGCGAGGGTATGTGCCCAGGGAGGTGAGAATGCTATAAGTGGTCACGGGGAGGAGAAGCCTTATCTCAGGCTAACTGATGTCTTTTGGGCTCCTTGACTCCCTCAGGTTGATTTGGACTTCTCTTTATCACGAGTGGTACACACACTGGGGGATTAGCCAGCCAATCCTGGATCAGTAAAACAACGTTATACTGGTGACATTTGGATCAATAATATCCTCAAATTACTTATTAAGATGTGCTGGATCTGGCTGGTTAGAAAATTATATCAGTGAGAGTTGAACCAAGTGGCCAGATGAAATGAGGGGGTTGTTGTTGCCATCACACTGTCTCACATTTCCTGAACCCTGAACATTTGAACTGGTGGATGGTTATGATGATGAACTTCTTTTAAGTACATGTGCATGATTTCTAGAAAAAATAATATAGTAAATAAAAATAGTCCATCAGTCCCATTCTCATGAATGCGATATCTCAGGAACACCTCAAGGGAGTTTCCTCAAATTTGGCACAAATGTCCGCTTAGACTCAAGGATGAATTGTTTAGATCTTTTGGTGGTCGAATGTCAAGGTCACTGTGACTTCACAAAAGATGTTTTTGACTATAACTCAAAACGTTCTCTGCTATATATGACAAAATTTTATACAAATGTCAAATAGGATAAAATGATGAAGTGGGGACAGTTAATATCTAAAAGGTCAAAGGTCAACTTCACTTTAACGTGTGGTTATGAGTGGCCCAATAGCATGATATAAGGTATCATAGCCAATTTTTGTTGTTTTTGCAAATTACTGTGCTGTGTAATTCAGCTTTATTGTAAGGCTATTGTTTGGTATATTGTTACTTTTTAAATGAAAACGATGACTTTAAAACAAATTAAATGCTGAAATGCAGAAAACAGAAGGGCAATTAGGCGCAATAAGGGGTGCAGTGTCTTTTTTGGCTGAGACTCTTTGGTTACATTTGGATGCCGAATATTGGCAGAAATCAATATGTTGGCACAAGGTTGAGTTATTGCTCTGAATGAAAGGGAGGCTGAACCACATAGGGAGAGAGGATCGACCTACTAGTCTGTGTGAGCTCAGTATTAATTCCTCCTCTCATTGTTGTTCAGTTATGTGAAAGTTGTTCTTTTTGGTATTTGTTCTGCTCATCCTTCACTATGATTGGACAGCTGAGTGAAAAGTGACAGTGACAGGCGGCTGCAGCATTTTACCCAAAGTTAAATATTTTTAAATTCATGGTGACCAGAAAAAAACCCTAACGTGCTGTGCTCAGAGCAGAATAGACCCTCAGCACGTCGTCTCGCTGTCGGCATTTCTAGCATAGTGTTAATATGGTGCACTCCCATGAAAACAGAAAAACAAATGAACATAGCGGTTGTGGCTGTTGCTTATTATCCCTTGTGGTTAGCTTGTCAGTAGTGCGGTATTGCAATATTGTGGTTATCGTGACATCATAATGCTATGCAAAAATTGTCGTATGGTGTATGGGGATGTGAGTATAGATTACCATGGATGTAAAATGCAACTTAACTGGTCAGCTGAGACATACAATTCTAATAATTCTAATTTTGCAATAATTAAATTATATTTTAGGGTGGATTTCCAACTTTGGGAATTTATTTACAGTTTCTGATGCTTAGAAACTTCTGAAGGCTGAAAGCAAAAATAATTAAGAAGAAAAAATATCCATTGAAAATAGCCTGTGGTGGTGCCTGCAATCAGCAGGTCTCAAACATAGGCTATTTAGGCAGTGTTGATGCTTGGAGCTGTTGGTTTACTAAGCAGGGAAAAAGGCTGATGTTTACCTCTCACTGCCCCCAAACACTGCTCTGTGTAACCTGCTGTGTCTACTGTTTCCCCACTGACCTGAAAAAAAAAAAAGTGTGCAGAATTGCCCATCTGCTGGTCTGCTGGCATGTATTGCAGCCCAGTATGTGAGATTAGGAGATCAAGGAGCGCATGTATTTCCTCACCCGCCTGCAAGCTGAGGTTGTGTATGAATCCTGAGTGTGTGCTAGGTCACTGAAAATGTTTGATAATTTGCCGCGAGGCTCATGAGAGCAAATATGCAACATAATGAGTGAAACACAACAGATATTTTTTTAAATTAAAATGAAACACATACTTAGTGAGACTTATGCTACAATTTATACTATAATGATCCCTCTTTTGCCGTGTTATTTTAGGGTAAACATCATGTAAATAGCAGACCATGAAATCAATCTTTAACATTACTGTACATACCCTGAAGCAATAAGCAGTGGGGTGAAATAATGTGATGTACCACATTTCCATACAGAGAGAGGTGGGAGGCAACTAAGAATTTAGTTGGGGGGGGGGGAAATGAAGATAAGTTCAAAGCCACGTGGAATGTGCATAGCAATCCATTACACTGTCATGGTGGGGAAAGAGATTGCAGGCCCATTCTCACCAGGGGAATGTGCCAATTATTAGATAATGTTCAGAGCAAGCCGTCATGGATTAAAGCTTTGCAAGAGTCAGGATGCTCTTCAAATGAAGATGGTTTGATTAGCATACACTCAGCTTTTCCAACTACCACATGAAGTTTGAGGTTGAACGGGGGATTTAGCCCCTCTCCTCAGCTTTGCTTGCAAATCCTGCACAAGAAATGCGTAGTCAGAATCAGAAATGCTGTGTCTCCTTGAAGTTTCATACCGCAAGGATTTTGTCGTGCACTCTGACAAATCTTCGCGAGGTATATGGTAACAGAATTTTTTTAGTCAAGCTTTGGGAATGTGCATTTTTGAATAACAACTTAAAATACTGGTCGATAGGGCTGGGACATGGTGGTCGATAACTTTAATGTATTGACTGAAATAACCCAGTACCAAGATGTATCCAAATTTCGCCAGTCAAACAATACTTGGATTTGATCCTTTTTGCACTGGTGGTGTGATCCTGGACCGTCCTGACTTCTTGCCGCATCAACAAATGTTCTGTTGCTGCCACCTCTGGAGCCACTCTCCTGCCAGCAAATGTTCAACATCTGCCCAGTTAGCTTGAGCAATCACAGCAGCAGTGGTTAACATCAAATTCTGAGCCTTTAAACCTTCCAAACTTACTCACACAAACACCGAAACAGCTTGACTCTGTCATTAATCACGTCAATAACCATTAGGTAACATTTGCTTTGAGATGTTAACAGTTAGCCCTATCATTGTGTGTGTGCGGCCAGGCAGACTCTCAGCTGTGCCTGCCACAGAGCTCGCACTCCTGCAGAAACAGATAGGCTGTATCTAGATGTCAGGACTTCACCACACTTTCAGACTCGCGGACTTTGCAGGCACTTTCCTGCAGGCACTTTCCTGTGAAGTCCAGATGTGCTGAGGGCTGTCCAGAGCTACAATTCAACGAGTCCACAAGGGGCCTCAAGCGGACTTTCTGCAGACTTCCAGAGAGTCCGCTTCGAGTGTAGACCACTGATTTAATAAACCACAATTCATTGCAATTAGCGCTGCCACGATTAGTCGACTAATCGATGACTAATCGACTATTAAAATAATCGGTGACTATTTTAGTAGTCGACCAATCGGTTTGAGTCATTTTTCATAGAAAAGCTTCTTACGTTCAAATATTGGCAGCTTTACACACTCTCCCATGACAGTGAACTAAAACCCTTTGGCGTGAGTATGAAACAAGACATTAGATGACGTAATTTTGGGGTTTGGGCGAGACAAACCGACTTTTTTCAACATTTTAACACATTTTTCGATGAAATGATTAGTCGACTAATCGAAGAAATAATCGACAGATTAGTCGACAATGAAAATAATCGTTAGTGGCAGCCCTAATTGCAATACGGACATGACATTGTGGGGTTTTTTTAGTTGCCAAAAAACACTTAAAAATGTGTAAAATAGTTACACATTTTTACACATACGACATATATATGAATACAACAGCAGCGATAGTAAAACAGTCTCGAGGGCTGTCTATCAGCCACTTGCAATCTCTGCCCTCGCAGACTTTACTTCTGTCCAGAGGGTGGACTTTTGGATTCAGCCTTACATTACATACAGTCTTTGGTGCGGTGATGTGAAGTGCAGTTTATTTGACATGGTTGGCAGTCAGGATGCCTAGATCCAGTACTCTATTGGTATTGGTGTCACTTTAAGGGAACGGCTAGTGGTATCGTCATTTTTTTAAAGAACACCCAGCCGTATCTGTAGGACTGAGACAATCAGTTGATTTAATCAATTTGTCAAACAGCAGAACATTAAGTAACAACTACTTTGATAATTCGTTATTCATTTACAACGTTTAATAAGACAGAAATTGCAAACATAAGTTAGTTCCAGTTCTTCAAATGACAATATTTGCCTCTTTTCTAGATTTTATAACATTGTTACTGTATTATCTTTGTGTTTTGGACAGTTGGAAGCAGTGTGGAGATGGGTTTAGTAAATTGTGATGGCCATTTTAACTACTTTCTGACCTTGTGTTGACTGTGCAAGTCTTTGAAAGTAATTTGACATATTTCTCAATAATGAAGGTTATTGTATTGAAATGAGGGCATCACACTAGATTAACTGCTGATATCATCAACTTTTCCAATGACGGTCTTGGATATGGCAGTTTTGTTTGCTTAGTTTGTTTAGTGCTGCACTTTCCTCTGTATATCTGCATAAATGAGGTATTGTCTCACATAATGTTGAGTTTGTTGCCCTCAAGGAAATTGAAGCTTTCAAAGCAGTGAGGCATTTGTTAATCAAAAACCTTATGCCAGAATTGTATACAACCCTCAAGAGTTCAATGACACCATGCTGCCTGTAGCATTAATAATTAATGAGTGCATTTAAAGTATGCTGTCATTTTGCTTTCCAATACTACTGCACATTTCT
Organism: Epinephelus moara; assembly: GCF_006386435.1. NCBI lineage: Eukaryota > Metazoa > Chordata > Actinopteri > Perciformes > Serranidae > Epinephelus > Epinephelus moara. The sequence continues at coordinate 21,462,018 of NC_065510.1, read as the reverse complement.
AAAAGTACAGCAATGGAAGTTCATTTGGGCTATGTAATATCTCTGGATTTATTATTAGGTTTTCTGTAATAGTATTGATAAATTCCACTAAATGTCTCTATAGCTAAAAATTAAATCAGCACAGCACTCAGCAGAAGCAGAAATTGGAATACATTTTTATTGTATCTGCAACCTTATTTTAATTAGGCTAAATGTTAAGCTGGCACGTCATGTGGTCATAGGACCATCACATGACATTTCCAATAAACTTAGCCCTTAATCACAACTAAGCCATTGGGTAGTAAATATAAAACAGATGTGTCATCAAGACAGTAAGTAATATAAAAGCTGTAGCATTATAAATCCTACACACGGCACTTGAAATGCATGTGTAAACTGTAGCCATTAAATTTTAGTGTATTTATGTTTCCAAAGGCTGGAACAAAACATACATTTCTGATTAATGTATCTATTGCAACTCACGATTAATAACTTCATTGTTCAGTCCATAAAATGATAAAAATATGACACATTTGTATCAAACACATTCAGTTTTCGTCACTGACATACTCAAGTCAGTGTTGAACAAGCTCTTTTGAGCAATCTTATGATAAGCAGTGATATGAAGGGCTTCACTCCCATTCTGACTCTCAGAGAGACAAAGGGCAAAAGAGAAAAATCGCCAACATTACTGTGGCCTAAATCTCATCTCCTGTAAAGGTAAAGGCCTCTTCTATTTTTCATCGTCGCCTCCAATAAGTATATCAATCATCTGACACCTGCATCACACCTGTGGACTTGTTTTCATCATCTTAGAAATTCACCCAGATTTTACCTTTTTGATAAAAAGGGAGCTATTTGCAGAGCTTGTATGACAGAGACTGATACAACTATTTGGGGAGACTGTTTGGTATAAGAAAGATAGCTTCTTTTTTAGGTGTTGACAAGCCCAGAAAAAAAAAATCCTTTTCTTGTGTGAGAATTCTGAGTTGGGTGTTGGTGGAAACTGAGGTAAAGATGTTCAAGACTGTGAACTCCCGGGCTGCAGTCGTCTGGGATTACACAAAACCAATCCACCGATGGCGATTGTTGATTCTGTTGCTGCAGGTTCTCTCATTTCACCACGATGTTGTCAGGCTCCCATGAAAATGACATTTTGCCAAATGAGATGTATTAGCCTTTTGGGGAATATACTCTTAATCAGCTCCATTTAAACAGAAGTGATTAACACATCTTCTTTAAGTGTGCTTAAAGGAGGTGCTGCTTTCATTTTGGCCTGCAGTCAGTTAGTCTCTTGGGAGACAATTTGTCATTATCTTTAAGCAGTAAATAATGACCATAATGTCAATGATTTTTCACAATTTTTAAGAAGAAAATATTTTAGATTGAGTAGGTCTTTGTGTGAAGGCATCAAGCAAGCATTATATCTTATACTTTCTAAGATGTGGTAATAACAAGAGATTGTTCCCCTCTTACCATCAAACAAGACGGTCATTAGGATTCAACCTCTGAGCACCATGAATGTCTGTTCCAAATTCCATGCCATTCGAACCTTCAGGTGGCGCTAGAGTCAGGGTAACACCAAAGTTCATAGGCTTCACTCTCTGGGGACCATGACTCGGTCTGGATCAAAGAGGGGGGACCGACTGACCAGCCAACTAACCAATAGTTACTTGCATATCTAAAATTATGTACTTGAGTTCAGATGACCATTACATTTCATCATAGGAACAGATGCTGTATTTTCTGTTTCAAATGGAAATGTAAGTCTTAATTTGATGCATGTTTTTGTTTCAGGTAAAAAAAGAAATTGGGTCACTGGAACATTTTATAACAATAAATGGTTGTAGAATTTGGCAGAAGAGACTGTTCTTAGGGATGCTCTCCAAATACATTAAGAACGCATGGAAAACATTCTGTTAGGATTGGAAGAAAAAACTTAAGTAGAACAAAAAATAGTATTTACTTGAGTCCTGAATAACCATCAAACACACAGTAGGAAAAAAAATCTCAAAAGAAAGGAACAAACCACAAGATGTCCATCATGGTAGTGGACATGTGCCTATCTTACATGTCCTTGTGATCTGAGTAGTTCACTTAGCCAGCTATCTCGCCACGTTTTAACACATTTGTAGAATAGGAATTTTCCTTTGGCTGTAAATGTACAAAGAGAGTGAAGCAACAAGAGTGCAGCAAGATTATTAAGCAGGATCTAGATATTAAGAAAAGACACCACTGAATGTGCCTAACATATACAGCAACAGTCATGCTACAGCTGGAAGCCCAGTTGATTGATGAGGCTGGGTTCCCAAGTGCTATCACATGCAGATACTGTATACAGTGTGATCAGCTGCATTTTAATTATAGCATATATTCATTGGGAAATACTCTGCTCCACTAAACCAACCTAGCCTGTGTGCAAACATGATGAACTAATGCCTTTAATCGAGGTGACAGCCAGCAGCATGTCAGCATCTTATAATGGCCCCCAAGGACAACCATGCTTCAAGAACAAACAAATATACAGGCAAATGCGCTCCAATTCCATAAACTGAGCAATTATCCAAACACACACAAGAGGAAAAGCACAAACAGTGAGAAAAGTGCCTACAAATCCAGAGTCGCTGCAACTATCAAAACACATGCAGTAGAGGAACGCCGATGTGACAGTGTAGATGTGCCCAAAGAAAAGAGACAGTAAAGACAGAAAAACATACAAAAAGAAGAATCTGGCAAACTGATCTTAAATGTTAAAGGTGTCCCAGGTAGCCAGGGGGAAGGAATGATATGAAAGAGATCAGCTAGTTTTACTCAGCATCTGAAAGAAACTGACATGCATGGATATCTCAAGAGAGCAATAAAAGGCACAGTAAATAAAGAGCAAACAGCTCAAAGAACAGTCTTTATATCAACCCAAAAAACTCTCTTCAGGACACATGGGGAAAAATAGAAAAAAAAACTTCAGGAGTGTAAATATCAAAGGGATATCCCCCCTTTTTTAATGGTCAGGGGTGCAATGGTAGCTGTAATTGAAAAAATTTGCCTGGGTCCAGACCTTGGAGTCTGTGTTGTCAAGTGTTGGGTTGGAACCAATGAGAATTAATAACAACAAGTGCAGTGCTATAGATTCAATAGATGCTGCTTTTGAGTCTCTTTTGAATTGATTTGTCGTCTCAACATCGCCTGACAATGTTTTTTTTTACTTCACTCCATTCCTAAAACCTTGGCAAAACAAGTATGTTTGAATGGCTGCACATCAGTGTGAACTTAAAATAATGTTAGATTCAGGCTGATTTTTTGGTCTCTAGTAGGAATGTCAGTTTCAATTAATTTTGCTTTCAATAGCCTGACACCTATTAACCAGTAGCAAACTGGTTTTGAAGGAAAACAAACAGCTGACTGACAGCCTGCTGGCTGTGTTTATATGCAGAAACATAGTGCCCATGGCTCACCATCGGGTTAGCTGATGTCAGCTATGGCTGGCAGCGCCACTCAGTTGCGATTATTGCTGGCACTAGGACAGCATTTGGGTGAAAAAATGATGGTCACCCTCAGGTGTCCCCACAAAACCCCTTCAGCTCTTTTAACTATGTTTGTTAGCACCACAGTGCTAACAGAGCATACAGTGAAAACAGTGATAACATAGTCCCAGTTCACAATGCTAAAGTGATTCAGAGTGCAAAATTGAGCTGCAAACTTATCGGGGTGATCTGAAGAGAAACTGGGAGGTGGGCACAATGTTTCCACAGCAATAGTGGCAGTACTGTGTTACTAGCGGTAATCACAGAACGAGTGGTGCTGCTAGCTAGTTTCCACCAGACCCATGTGGTGCGCAGTGCAGTAGACTGAAGAGTAGCAACATAAACCTATTGACCAACATGTGTAACCAGTCAAAAATATCCCCGTCAGTTAATAGTTAACCATTGACATAGTCTCTCGTCCTTCATGAAAATTCGTTAGAGTGGACACAATGTCACACTGGAAATGAAGTGTAATGAGTTGACAGTTGTGTCTGATATCAGGCAACCGAAAAAAGAAAAAAAAATTAGCAATTACAAAAATCAACAAACATTTTTAACGGTTAATAGTAATCCAAAATACATCAAAGCCTTCAACAGTGGAAGGGTAAATCCTAGATTCACTGGACGAAACTTAAAGGAAATAAAATAGTTCAAGAAATGTTAGTTTTAAAAACAGTATTTGAAATTATCTTCTACAGTGTAACTCTCGTTAAGGTTTGAATACCAGCAATCAGCTAATGACAGTGTGTCATGTTGTGGCATATCCGACACTGACCTCACGAAAGTTGAGCAAAATTTGACATTGTAGACCTGAACCTGACATGCTAAGTCTGAGATATCCTAAAATGTCAACTGCATGGCTATTTTCATTTAGGTAGTGAAATGGCCTTCACTCTCTTTCATGTCATGGCCCAAAACTGCTTTTCTGCTTAACTACTAAAATAAAAGATTCAGTTTTTATTAATGTTATTGAGATAATCCTTCAGTATGACTGTGTATTTAAAATAGTTGTTCATTAAATGCAGACTGTCGGCTTTGGCTTTGTTTATTGGAATAGTGAATAGAATAGTGACTCTATAAAGAAAATTTTTATGTAAGGCACAGCATGTCAGCATTGTTGTCTTTATAATGACGTGTTATTGCACAGAAACAAGACTTCAAGATAGCAGTGATAGGCTGAAATTAAAATGTCACCTTATTATCTCATTTAGCTCTGTATTAAATATGTGGTGGAGGAATCAAACAAAAAGCTGTATATTACTGGTGGAATTTGCTTTCAAACCCCAAGTATTTTTCCAGTAATAGGCATTTAGAGAAATAAGGTTTACTGTGTAACCTTGTTTGAACTAACATACTTCTAAAACTTGACAGCCACACAGTACATGGCTGTGCTTGTGGAGTTACATTGCTTTGTCTCACTCAGCTCAGTTTCCATTACTATCAAAGTAACTATGGGTTTTTTTGTAGTTTGCTGGCCATGTGTGTTCATGAGCATGAGCATGAGCATCAAGCTGTATTGTCATGATGTTTAGGGTGGCAGTTACAAAACTAAAAGTGAAAAGCTCTGCTAGCTTTCCCAAACATAAGCGGTTCATCCTCAGCTAATAGTATTTACTACTTTAGGAATTAACTAACATTAATAATCTCCACCAATTTCCTCCCAGCATGACTTTTCCTGTCGTGTTGTACTGGGGGAGATGGATCAAACAGTTCAGTACACCTGAAACTTCCATATTGAGTTTCTCCATGTAGCAGCAGAACTGAGCAGGAGCTCCAAATACAGAGCAGGCGTTTGTTTTCCTTTTGTGTTTATTTTAGAATGAATATTTGTTTCTGGTTAATGTTGACAGATCTACACAGCACATATTTTTCCAAAATGTGATCACCTCAAATCTCAAAATGTTTGGCTTGTTTGTCAAATTCTATATTTTCGAATTTTCAGCTGAATTTGTTGGTTGGTGAAGAGAAGTAAGACTGAAGCATGATGAAGCTGGGGTTAGCTGAACAAAATTAAGGAGTAGGGGAGGTGGTTATTTTGTCTCCTGTAAATGTCTGGCAGAAGCTACTTGATTTCATTCTTGTAGGTTACTAAGTCCAATACTTCAAGTGTTCTTCTGGATAACAGGTGAGACAGAAAAGCGTGGTCAGAGTTGAGAGAAGGACAGGAGAGAGGAACAGAGGCAAGAAGAATTGAAGCATTTTATTAAATGTAATTCAGTATCTACAACTATTAGAATACAGTATGTCTAAAGTCCTTCTCATGTCAGTGGACACGCCAAAAATCTTCTGCTGGCGCAAAATAAAAGTCAGCACCGCTGCTGGAGAAAATCCTAGAGGAAACTCTGCATTTAATACTACTTGACAATTTTATTGATAATTTCCTCTCTGCTCAAATCGCCAAAAGCTGTGGGCTCTTACCGCATCCGCCGACATGCTGTCTCCCTCCACCACTTGCTATCAATGACTATATATAAAGATGGACAACTCGTCTCCGCTTCTTCCCACTGTAAATATATGAAGCCAAAATATCCCAGGTACAACTGCTGCCATCATATGCCGGTGAAGTCATTTGGAGCCAGAGTCTGTGCAGTGGTAATTGGGAAGTGAAGCTGTAGTATCAAGTTCCTGCCCATACACCTGTCCAACCCAATTGTGGCAGCGGCATTGCCAAGACCACAACGACTGACACACAAAGCTCTCAATCATGATGTCACACACGTTGTATAGCATCAAATAACTAATGAGAACTACCTAAAATGATAGAAACCATCTTTGGGAAACACTTATATACAGTCTGTGCTCGGTATGCACACCATTTGCGACTTTTATAATTGATCAAACTGCATCAACTCGCAGAAATGGCGGTATTTTAGAGCCATCTCAATTGAGGCTTTCTGGGTCCAGCATTGCAGGTAGGGTAACAAATGCACTGCACAGCAACAACAACCACGTATGTGTTGAGCAAGTGGATCAGATGATTGATCACAGAGGCAACAACACCACCAGCTGAATTGCTGTCGCACTTTTTCATTTTAAAAGACAAGCGGCCAACTCTAACTTGACTGACCAATTTACTTTACTACTTGAAAAATCGAGCAACATTATAAAGGCAGGAGAGTTGCATCAGCTCACTAAGTAGCTAGTCAGTTTAACTTTGTTTTTCTGACTGTGCTAAACCCTTTCCTTTGCGGTTGTATTAACAAGTTATATTAAGGTGTTATGTTTGGGCCATATGTCTTAACACAGTCACCAGGGCTCAAGGGTAATGCCTTTTTACAACTTCCAGTTTCACTTCTATAAGGCTGCCAGTAGTATAGTGCATACCATAACGATATCGAAGCTAGATCTTATATGGACTTCTACTGAATCTATGCATGTCTTGGGGTGTGTCATGCCATGTTCGTTCATGATAATACGGGTATAAGTTGTGTTATGATGAAAAAACTCTCTTGATCATATTACAATGTTTACAGTATTGTGCCATATTTAGGAGTCATTGTAAAAAATGGAACAACTTCAGTCGTGTGGAAGTAGTTTGATAACATATATGAGAGAAAAACAGGAAAGGTGCTACAAACAACATACTGCCTGTAAGAAAAGCTGCATCAAGATGTGATTAGCAGTAACCTTCCTGTTTGGATTTTGAAATAATATTTTAATTAGCTTTTTGGCTACATAATTAAAATGTGAAATGCTTAATGGTAAATGATAGAAAGTTTGCACTGGCTTGTGCAAATCTAGTGACATCAATTAAAGTCCATTTATTTCAGACGGAAAAATCCCTCAGTGAAGTGTTTCATTAAGGCTTATGTATCAGATATTATTTTTAGCTGTGTTGCCCAGTTCTGCCATTTTGCTGTGTTGTGCTGGAAATGAGCCATGAACTTGACATGCACAGAGAAGTGTGGGCCTTGATGGGTTTTGCTCTTGTTGTCCTTCTATACAGAGGTGTCACCAAATACCTGCGATGTGGGAGCCTGTTCTTATTTCTACCCGTCACTTGCTTTTGTGTTCTTTTTACTCTCACAGTAGGCACCATTTGTGTGTGTGTGTGTGTGTGTGTGTGTGTGTGTGTGTGTGTGTGTGTGTGTGTGTGTGTGCTCACAGGCACAGAAACATTCTCCACACTTATCTGCTCATACTTAATGTTTTGGGGTATTATGAGTGTCCCAAACTCACATTATTCTCTGTTGATACCTCTGCTTTGCTTCTTGATCCTACATCTTCTGTAATATCTCTGTAATGCTGGTGCCCGGGAGCTAGATATAAGCCACTGCAGAGAAACACTGCATCTATGAGGGCTTATCATTCATAGCCTCGACATGGAAGAGTAACCCATCGCATGTCTGTGCTGTGATGAAACCACATGTGTAAAGTTAGTGTGCTATCAAATTATTCCATTAAGTGTCTGCCACTTCACCTGTCACTTATGATTTGTGGGGATTTTTACAGACACGCATGGGACTCACAGAGCACAATGGTCTCATACTGTACAGCACATTTCACACTGGTTTCATGTAGTTTAATAGGCATCTAACATCATAAATTTGCACATTTAGAGGTTTTTGTGGCTGCAGCCTTGCTTCCATGTACTGAAAGTGCACATCAAAACCTTTTATTGGGGTTTTTTAAAGCAATGAGAAAGCTTTGCTTTTATAACCTGAAAATTACCATGCAAATCCAACAGTTCATAACCAGAATGATGAGAAGATCTTTTTTGCATGTTTCTATGCAAGGTTTCAAGAGGTTAGGCTGCTAGAAAAACTGAGGGCAGAATTAAATTGTAAACTGTAGAAAAAATGTGTTTATTTAGAAAACTAATTTCAATCTTCAACAGAAATACGTACAGCCTGCTGCTTGTGCTCGGAGCCATATACTTACGTTTCTCTTGTCCATGATCGTCTCCCGAGGGATGTTTGGTTTGATGTGGGCCCTTGATGTGTGAAAGAGAACTACAGGCCATCAGCTAGTACATTGCAGTTGCCACCCACAAAACATCAGTTTGGGGCTGACAATAGGCTTGCTGGGAAAAAAACAACAAAAAAACAAACAAACAGAATTTTAGCATCAGTGCCTTAAGATCTGTAATGTCAGTTGCTGCCCTATATTGTATGTGCATTGGTTCTGTGAAAAAGACATCTGGCAATGCAGCTGACTTACAGTATAGAGGACAGAAAGAAAGTGGGAAATGCTGTGTCTGTTTTTAGTTGGGGTTTAGACTTAGCTGATCAGATTGACCAAGTCTGTTATGATGACAATAATCAAATTAAATTGGAATAAATCAGTGTCTTTGTGTTGAGGTAATCGGCATTAAATGCATCTTCAGAATTGAGATATTTTTACCAAATAATCACCAGAAATGTGAGGGATAGCCACATCATTACACATGTCCTCTTCTAATGTGTGACATTATGGTTTAGTCTGGTGGCGAGGTCATTATTCTGATTCATGAAGTTGAAATGAGAAATTATCTACATGATGCCTCCTTATTTTTCTACAATAATCTAAGGAAGGTTGCAGCTGGCTGAGGGTAGATCACCTGGGAGCTGAAAGTTTCTGGTGAGCTAAATCACCGTCCCTAATACCAGGCTGGACTACTTGCGGTTGTCTATATTGTATGTAATTTCCAGTTAAAGTCTGATTTCAAGAGCACAGCTGATATCTATGTGGTTTGTTTACATGAAGAAACAGAAGTGCATACTTACTGGATTCAGTGTGGACAGAGCTCCCATGTTGCATGATGCAATGCGATAGTCAGGCACTAGTTATCTGTTGGGACACAAAGTCATTATTTTCCTCTCAGTACTGGCTGCTGAGTCAGTGTGACACCTGGTAAAATTCTGTATACGGGTCTGGTCCAGTGTTTGGCTTAACATCAAAATGGTTCAAAACTTTTTAGACCGGCCCAATGCTATTGTCAATATGTCTAATACCCCAGTTGGTCCAAGCTGGCTTGCTGTCAAAACAGACCATATGGTGTATTTTAATCATGGCAGAAGAAAAATGTTTTCTTGATGTAGCATAAGAGTATGGGAGCTGTGAAGGACAGCAACAATGACATTTATTGCTGCTCTTTTTGACCGTGGCTGCCCTTTAATTGGTGTTGCATCATGCAGCTGCCAGTGCAGATGTTCTGTCTCCATTTGGGTCTGTTCAGGTTGACCGCATCCTGGATTGGCTCTATTTAGACTGAGTCTAAATAGATGTCTGAAGGTCCCTGTCTGGAGGACTCTCTTTTCTAAGGAAAAAAAAGAATATATCCACAGCAGGATTGAGTAGTCTGTAGCTTGAGAAGGTAGTTTAGTATATGGGTCTGTTTTGGATCAGGTCCAAAACTTAAAATCTATAACCTGTGTAGTCATTTCAGACTGGGGACACATCTGTCAAAACTACTTATGCAAATAAATCCTGGAAAATGGGGTTTTGGGACATGGAGGCAGGAAAGGTATTATCAGTTTTATAACATTCCTATTTAGGTCAAGTACTACATTAACAGATTTCTTATAGAGTTCCACCGTATATTACTGTGGCTCTCCCTCTCTTTGTATGCTCTGAGCCGTGGCATTATGTTTTCAGATTGTTTGTCCATCTGTCCCATTCTCATGAATGCGATATCTCAAGAACACCTTGAGGGAATTTCTTTGAATTTGGCACCAAGGTAAACTTGGAGTCAATGATAAACTGATTAGCATTTGGTGTCAAAGGTCAGGTTAAGCTCACTGACCTCAAGTCCGTCTCATTATTATGAATGTGATATCTCAGGAACGCTTTGAGGGAGATTCTTCAAGTGTGGCACAAACATCCACTTGGACTCAATGATGAACTGATTAGATTTTGGAAGTCAAAGATTGAGGTCACTGTGACCTTACAAAACATGTTTTTGGCCATAACTCAAGAATTAATTCAATAATTATGACAAAATTTCAAAGGTTAAAGGTCAACTTCACTGTGACATCATAAAAACTCTTTTCTGTTCATTTTAGAGTGGTGCAGGATTGAGTCCTAAAACCCAGAAATGAGCCGGCATTTTTGCACTCCTGGTTCCCTCGTCTCAAAGTCAATGGCTTTTTTGAATGGGTTTCTGGTTAGATGCCTGAAATAGGGTCTGTGGTTAACACAAGCTTATGAGACTTTCACGTTCTCTTCAACAACATGAACTGTGTTAGTAAATACCCTACTTTTATGTGGCAGTTGCTAACAAGTGGCTAAATGAAACGACACAACATCATCACGCTGAACATGGATTTACAGTCTAATTGTGGTGGCAACGTTGAAGTCATGTGACCGTGGTGTAGTTTTCTCATAGCCTACGTTAGCTTTTTACGTCTGGCAATTGCATTTATGCTTCAAAAATCACAAAATGTTTATTCCTGAAGATTATCTTACTGAACAAAACTTGTAAGGAGCAAACTTTTGTTTGTCACGAACCCTATTTTCTGCGATAATCCAAAAGCCAATAGAAAAATCCGATTGGCGTTTTGACGAGGCAACCAGAGCAGCACTGCATCGGCCTTCAAAACTCATCATCCCTGCAGCAGTCTATTCAGTGCTGTAATAAGGATCAGAAGGGGAGGCATTGGGTCGGACACTGAATTGGTGACACTAACCTTGTGTGTCCACCTTGAAGCTGTGGTGACTGCATAGGTCTTCTGTGTCTCTAGGTTAAAGATGTGTATGAGGCACCCATGTTTTAGGATTTGTAGCTTCTTTGCAGCAACATCGATATTTGAAGCATTGTCTACTGTCATGGCTGCATATGAGTCTGGACAGACATGGATGTAAACTGCACCTTAACTGGTTGGCAGAGGCATACAACAGCAAGATAGAAATTCTAGTTTTTCATTTCACTTTCTGCAGCTTGGTTTTTCTTTCTCTGTGATGTCTGGGACACAGACTGTAAACTCCTACACAGACTTGCCCACCTGTCATCACAACCAGGCTTTTGAAACATGTTTTTCCATAGCAGCTCCAATGTTTGACTTTCCAAGCAAGGATTAATTAATTTTGTCCCTTGAGACTGCTCCAGGCCTCCTCCCCACTCTCCTCCTGGCCACAGTGGAGCCTTCATGGGGCCTTTTGTTGTTCCGATGTTGGGTTTCTTTTTCCCACAGCAGCCTCGGGCACACACGTTAGAGACCTGTTTCCAGGGGAATGTGTGATAGTTTGTTGCAGTTGCCTCACAACATCCCTATCCCTGTCCTCACCTTGATGCATGGCACCCAATGGGCTTTTACCCTCCTTTTCAACTCACCAGGTGGTCTGCAGCACTGACATGTCTAACTCAGTGGAAATGACTCTTCAAGGCTTGCGAAGCCCTTAGAGATGAAGCCATTTTCTTTCATGAGAAATCCTCCTGTCAGTGTCACAGTCAGTCAGAGAGCAAAGGAGGTCGGAGGTTTGAAACACACGGAGCTGTCGCCTTCAAAGGAGAAAGTTGGAGAGTTCTTGAGGGTTCAACCAAAACTATACTGACCACCCAGACTTGAAAGGCAGGACCACATTGAGCTATGTAAAGATTACTTCCTCCCGTTTCAGCATTAAATTGTGAATTTCTTCAAGTACAAAATCACAGTGTTTATTTTGTTACATAGGTTTTCATCACCAATTTTGATCTTCACTGATGTTAGAGAATTAAAAGGAAAAAGAAATGTGAGGTGTTCTGTTCTTATTTTTAGATATTTGCTTTGCTGGTTATTGTCTGTCTTTTTCTTTCATCCTCTCTCTGTCTTCATCTATAAAAAAAAACCTACATAAGACGTACTTTACATAAGCAGTGTTTTGAAGTACTTGTATTTTACTTGGGTAATTTAATTTTTTGAGACCTGGAGAACAAACTTCTGCATTTATCCTTAACCTGGAGTTAATTTGGACAGTGGGTTTTACATTTGTAGCATACAATGAGCTTAAAAAAGCTGTTGAACTGTAATGTCTCATAGACAGAGTGGTTTCTGTTATTTAACCTACCTACCTTTACTCGGTACAAATGGGGTGAACAAACTAATATAAACAGCTCACAGTGTAACGCAATACAATTCAACAGCATCACAAACTATGCGTACACAGTTTAATCAACACTTCCAACCAGTTCCAACAAAAACTAAACATTATAACCTTCATGAGGGCAGGATTTACTGCAGCGCTGTTGTATTAGACTGCATTAGTTACAGCTGGGTGTACCGTATAAATTGGCAACTGAGTGTCACCCCCCCACTATCCATACTCAAATCATTCCTCATTCACTTCCCTGTTATCCAGGTGATAAGCATACATCGATCCTTCTCTCCCCTCCACATATTTATTCCTCCATCTCACCTCTCCTCTCCTTCAACTCTGCCACTTACTTCTGTCCATGCATCATTATTATTCAGAAACTGCCACGTTCACAAAACCATATAGTCACCCTATAAAGTAGAGGAAGTGCACTTATTGGAAAAAAGAGCAGCCCACAAGTATTCTGAAGAAATCCAAATAGTACAATTAACGTGATGGCCGCAGACTCGCTGCAAAGGCTCTCAAGTAAAGCCTAGGTGGGACCAGTCTTTCATTGTCTCTAACTGTATTGACCATCTGTCTGTGAATTGTGAATACTGCAGTCCCAGTGCACTGTTTGAGTACAAAGTAGCCTAGAGAATGTTGAACAGTTAGACCACCTGCAATACTGTATTGTTTTACAGGTTAAGCTGTTATCAAACAGGACTGCTCCAGCTGAAAGGAGAGAGCTATTTGTGTTGCTGGTAGCAGAGACTGTTAATGCACAATGATTCTGGTCGGAACCTCTGTTGACATTGAGTAGTTTTTACTTTTTCTCCCTATGGTGAATTCATTTTACTACAAAATGTAAAAGTAAATGAAGGACCGTGGCCTAGAAAGCTCTCCTAATTGGTATGTTTTTCTAAATGAACATATCGCTGAGCCCAGTGAGAGTCAAGACAGCTCTCTGCACCTTGGTGCTTTTAGCCAATTTCAGCTCATATTCTGGTTTGTTGGTCCACATATTATAAACACTGACATCTCTCACAAACCTCCGACCCCGCATGAGCATGCACACAAGCCAAATGTACACTTGACCTGCCCCAGCAAAAGAGTCGGTTGCTATATTGAATAATGTTGAACAAGCTGAAGACACACATATTTCCTTCTTTCACTGAGTATTGGAAGAAAGCTGTCGATGTGATGTTGCTGTTGCTGTGTCTGCTGGATTTAAAAGATGGAAGATGTTTACCAATGCTTTAACAATACACGCTTGATAAGCCAATATTATAAATTTGTCTTTGTGTCTCTTAGTGGCTGTTGTTATTGGTACATGCTTGTTTAAAAGATTGGCATGGTCCACACACCTGTTCTTCACATGATGTTTTCTCACCAGCCACAAAATCTTGTACCCTGCTAACACTTAATGCTCAGCACGGCCTCACTCAGTAGCCGGCTTGTATATGGGAGGATTTATGAGCTGAAATTAACATACACAAATTAGGATTTGTATATAAGAGGATATATGAGCGGAAATTAACGTATACAAATTAGGATTTCAGTGGTGGCAAATATAGAATGCACACATGCATGTAATTTCTCCTTCTCTGTCCCTTCCTACCTCTCTGTCTTCTTCTGTTACTTGTTTTTTGTCTCAGCCAGGCATGAGCTTGGAGGGGACCATGTGTTTGGTCGTGTGTGTATCTTTCTGTTCGAAACTAACCTCACAAACTACTGAACTAATCAGCCTAATATTTTGTGCTCGCACAAATGTCTGTGTGCACAAGGACCTCAGGTGGTTGCGATAATTCACAATTTTTGAAAAACCTGTTTTATTGACTGTTTAATTTCCTCCAGTAACTGCTGACTCCTCTCTCCTCTTAACCAGCTGGTAGGGGCAGCGAGTTTGGTCTTATTTTGAAGCTGAGCATCTGCAGTTTGTTTCCGTACCGAATATCTTATGATGCATAGAGTTAGGCACGATAGGAGATGAATAAATCACCTTTTTTTTTTTTTTTTGTTGAAAAATTTCTCTGCCATCTTGACTGGTAGGGAGCTGGGAGGAATAATTCCACCAACTGCAGCTCTTCATGGTCTCACTGCAACCGTCCTCTGCACTGTGTCATACCATTCAGGGAGTGCCTGCCAGATTTTGTAGACTTGCAGACTTTTTAAACTTGGTCATTTTCCCCTATTTGTACTTTTACTATAAATAAGAAAGCTGGCTATGTAGTGAAATTGTTTCTGTTTTGTCTGTTTTCATTGTGTTTTTTGTTGTTATTTCCAACTTTGTTGTGCTGTAGCCCACAAACCAAGTTAAAACCATTACAAGCCCCATTATGAGCAGCACTGATCAAAGATTTGTGGCTGTGTTTTAGTAATTAAAATGTGTTCCTCAAATTTACGTCAAAGGCGATCTATATTTCACATACAGTGAAACATCAATCTGCAATTTGCAACAAACTGTGGCTCCTTGCATGTTTTTTTATTAGGCTTTGAGGGCTCCTAAAACGTGCTGCGGTGCGTCTGTCTAGAGTCGCTGCGATAAGCTTGGTTGGCCGCCTGGCGGAGATCTGAGTGCACTTTTCTAGTTAACTTTGTGTTATCTTTTATACCCAGAGGAGTGTCTTTATCCATAGCTGTTATTCAGATGTTCCCCTAACACAGGCAAAAAAAATAACTGCTTGACTTTTAGAATATTCTTTCATACTGTTATCATACCTTTTTGGCCCATATAGGAAAGTGGTTTTGTTCTTGTATCATTGTGCGATAAGGGAAACAATCCATAATTGGCACCTTTTGTCCAATGGAGTTATTTTTACAGTGCGGCTTAATTAGTGCCATCTGCTGCGCAGGTGATTATAAAGAATACATCATAGTTGGATATTTAATTACAGTCCTATTATGTGGCAATATTGAATTAGTCATTATTCATGGTCTTTTCTCAGAAACTATCAAGAAGCTGGTTTTACAGTGAGCCCTCCTTTTGTCAAAGCTGCTTATGGAGGTGTAGTTTTAAAGCAACTTTGTGTTTAAGAAACATTGCACCTCAGTAGTGCGTGCAGGTGTTGAATGTGTGGGACAAATCCTGTTAATATTCTGTTAGTTGAATGTCTTTGATTGCCACCTCTGCAGTCTGCCAGCCGCATTTAAGTGAACCAGCTGGTCGCTTGCAAACAATCAATGAAAAGATGTGGCCGACAGAGTGCCACAAGGAACTAGCTAGCCACTTCATGAGGGAAGAAATCAGTGAACCTGGAAACTCTATCACCCTCTCTGTGAAAAGCCCATTATTCTTAGTACACAGCACAATAACTCCTTATTACCGTGCAGCATTCATATCTTCAAGTGCTCTCACAATAATAGTTTTGCAAATGTTGCCAATATTGTTTTCCATCTGCCATGGCTTGAAGTGTAATTTGGGGTGGATACACCACCAGACATTGCGTTTGCAGTATGCATGAATATTGGTATCATATTTAGCATGCTGTGCACATTTTCTGTACTGGTGAAAGAGTGTGTGGGCCCGATTCCTAGCCCTGTCTGCTCTCTTTGTAATTATCAATTAGACTTTATTTCCCAGGAGAACAATAACTCACTCCCACAGTGTGTGGTGGAAGACCCTGATCCAGCTGCTGTGAATGAACAAAGCATTATCTCAGTGCTATTGCTGCAGTGTGACACTCGCATTGAGAGGGAGCAATGGACTGCTCAAGTATTATATATCATGTTATATGCATGTAAAGTTTGCACACAGTATAATCCACACATAATAAGGTATTTAAACAGTTTTTTGTTACACCTGAACAACGTTTCCTGGAAAAACGTTGTACCCTGTACATTGTGTGAAGTCAAACTCAGTGCAGACCCATGATTGAAATGCTTGTACAACTACAATCAGACAGCTAAGGTTAATTAGATGACATATGATATATGGTGTGCCCTGACCTCTCTGTAGTTCCTCATCTTTTCTGCCATTATTCATACTTTTCACAGACCTGAGGCCCATTAAGATGACTGAGGCCCCCGCTCTGCTTTGAAGGGGTCCCTAAGGCACCCTGAACGAAGCTCAAACTCATCACTTTCTTTGGAGTGAAAAAAGTCTCGATACATTATCTCTGTCAACTACCAACAATGGGATTTGCTGTTTCAGAGTGTAGTGGACAGATACTTTTGAAAAATGATTCGGCTAACACAATAAAACAAACCTTCAGATCCACAGGGGTACCAGTCTGATTGATATACTCAAAGTTAGTAAATATGTCATTGTCTTTGTTGAAGGCTTTTGCCCTGCATCTGGTGATTCATAATGTTTTTGCAAAAATGCGAGTGTTTGCAGTATTTTCTCTTTTATCCTCTTAACTGTTTCTGGAGCCTTTTAACATTCCAGACTAGGATGAGGAATAACGAAAAAACACAAACAGTGGTGACGCTGCTTTAAAGTAATACTAATGCCAACATTTATTTGTTAAACAAGAACACCACAGTCACTTCCAAGATTTCTACTTGTCTCAAAACATGAATGGGGGGCTGGCAAAACTATAAACATCTTGATATTACCTCTGTGTACCAGCATAGAAGAATAATGAATGTAGTAGCTACAGTGATGTCAGCCTTTGGTTTGTGGACTCCCATTTTGAAACCTCGAGTTTGCCATTCTGGCCGCTGCCATCTTGGATTTTTGAAGCCAAAAGTGATCATTCTGGATGATAGGGTGGAGCTCTCTGCATAGCACCGTGGGCGGCACTGTGGTGCTGTGGTCAACATTGTCGCCTCGCAGCAAGAGTGAGGGTGGGGGGTTTGAACCCTTAGGTGGGGGAGCCCCTCTGTGCAGAGTTTGCGTGTTCTCCCTGTGTCAGCGTGGGTTTTCACCGGGTACTCCAGCTTCCTCCCACAGTCCAAAGACATGCAGGTTAATTGGTGGCTCTAAATTGTTCGTAGGTGTGAATGTGAGTGTGAATGGTTGTCTGTCTCTATATGTCAGCCCTGTGATAGTCTGGCGACCTGTCATGTGTGTACCCCGCCTCTCGCCCTATGTCAGCTGGGATAGGCTCCAGCCCCCCCAACAGGATAAGCGGTTATAGAAAACGAATCAATGACTCCTTGTACAGCTATAGAGACCAAAACTGTATGTTGTACCAGGCTGTAAAGATGTTTATTGCTGCTGTTAGGCCGGGTATTTTAACTTGGGTGTCTATGGGGATTGACTCGCTTTTGGTGCCAGCCTTAAGTGGCATTTAGAGGAACTGTGGTTTTTGGCACTTCCATATTGGCTTAATTTTTTTATTGGCTTACCAACCACCACATAAGCTGCTAATGTTTACCATTTTTAAAAACATCAAACGTTATTCTTTAATTTTTAGTCATATGTTTATTTGTGCTAGAGAAGTACTTGACAGTCAGCTATCCCTGTGGTCCTGAAGGTGCTGATTATGTGATTTAGTGTGTCTTTGAAGACCATGTCATACCTGCAGTCCCTCTGCACAGGTGTTCAGGTGCTGTGGATCCAACAAAAAATAACAAGTCACTTTGACTTGTAGGTAACTGTTGTCACCACTGTTACCACTGTTAACTCTCAGTGGCTCAGTCCTCTGTTCTCTCAGCTGGCAAACACTGCTGCTCAGTGAAAGCGGCAGCCGCCTCAGCTGCTGCCTCATTTTGTTGCATTTCTTCTGTGGTGGCTCATGTAAGCTCACTCTGACTTGACAATGTAATTCTCCAGTGACACGCTGAAAAGTCATTTTGGTTGATTAAAAAACGTTTCTCAACACCAATAGCCAGAGTTGTCAGTGGTTCCCTTTGGGTGGTGAAAAGGAAATGAGACGTATTTCAGCTGAATTGTCTCTTGATGTCAGAATATGTAATGGATGGCAGAGGTACAGTAAACCTGAGAACAGCAGTGCTTAAAAACACTGGGATGTGTTTTGAATGTGCTGACTTTCCAACTACTATCTGGAAATGAGGTTGAAAGCTGGAAAAGTGTCCCTTTAACATAGAAATACACTGTCTTTATAGGCACTTTGCAAAACACGAAGATAGGACCACTCTAACTCTGCAGTGATTAATCCTCAGTTGTGAATGAAGTCGTCCTGTTTCTGCTGTGTATTACTCTTTGATCCATGTCCGTTAGGTGCAACTCAACAGCTGCACTGAAGTGAATACATTTAAATAGAAAATCAAAGTTTGTCGACAGGAACCGGGCAGAGAGAGAGAGAGGGCAGGACACCTCACCTTCATCAGGGGCCTAATACCTGCAGATTTCTGCAGAGCCACTGTCTCTTTGATGATCAGGGAACATACTGAGCCTCTGTACAACCTACTTGTGGTAACCTGCGTGTTTGATGGATATCCTAGGGTACCATTTGTTCAATGAAGTTGCCTTCCAGGACTTGCACAAAAAAGCGTGCTTGTCACAAAGAGGTCAAAGAGAGGAAACCTTTCAGTCATGATAAAATGATCTAAAGCTAAACCAAGCGAGAGGCAAAGGTGCAGAGTCATTGAAATGAATTTCAGGCGCCATACAGACACCAAGCAGAGAGATGGATTTAATATGAGCCAGATGAGACTTATGGCAGCTGGAAGGATCAGGAGTGTTACCATATGTAAACTTCTCTCAGCTAATGTTTACAATTACAGTGGTAGCAAATTGGAGATTGGTGGCCGGTTTGCATATCAAACGATGCTGAGGAGGAACTCTGGCTTTGGTGCACTGGGATGTGTTTACTCAGCAAACAACAGTTTAATTGGGAAAATAATTTTCCAGCTGCTGTGGATTTGCAGGCAGTGTGTATGTGTGTGTGTGTAAATGTGTGTGTGTACATATACAGTATTCAATACCAGGCTCCTAAATAATTAAAACCAGCCAAGGGGAAATTAATGGACCTAGCTTGTTACTGGGCTCCATCATGATAAGACCACCAACCACACAGCCTCTTTAACAGACCTGTCAGGATTCACTGCATGTGACAGTTGCCATTCTGTGCCCTGATGCCTAATTGATCCTCATGGAGATTGCCTGCAGAGAGAGCTTCTTACAAAGTGCAGGAACTGGAGAAGTATTGACAAAATGTTGGGGAGACTCAGATGGAAGTACACATGCTATTGAGCAGGAAAGGCTTCCTTTGGGGCAATCTTGATTCTCGATCAATGTTATGGTATCAGATGGGATGAGTGGGATGCAGGCTGAAGCTTCCCAACTGCCTCATTTCACAAGATGGTGAAGGTCTGACATCTCGGCCCCATATTTAGATAGACACTGAGTAGTAAACTGTGTAGGTAAAAGCACTAATGGGTATAGGCTATTGAACAGTGCTTTTCAGTTACATACTTTACTGTCCTTGATGCTTATCTAGTTGAGTGTGTGTGTGTTTGTGTGTGTGAGAGACAGAAAGGGGGAGTTACTATGAAAGAAATTGGAAAAGAAATTGAGTACAAGAGTGCCTGAAAAGGGCAGAAAAAGTTACAGTATCTAACAGTATCTTCAGATTCAATATAGAGAGGCCCTCAAAGGGTCTGTCCCATTTTGTTTTTCAATACTTGCCCATACCACTCACACTGACTTGGATAGAAACGACGACATATACTTTCCTAAATCCGCTGTCCAGCGTAAAAGACTCACAGGTGCCTCCTCCCTACTTCCTCTTCCCTCCTCTTCTTTTCTCCCCTTGAGTGTCCCTGTGGTGGAGGAGTCATTAGGAAGTGAGCAGATGCACTTTGTCAAGGGGGCCACACAGTCCTGTGGCCTTCAGGCTGAGTCTGGCTGAGCCGGACCTGCACAGTGTTGTTCTGACAGGAAAGCAAGCGTAGAACAAAGCATGAAACGAGGTGAAAGGGAGGCAGACAGGGATAGAAAAGTGGAGGAAGAGAAATGGACATCAGTGGTAGGGGACATTGGTAATGAGAAAAAAAAATGCAAAGGACATAGAGGGATAGATTTGTGCGGTCCAAACTATTACTCTTGCGTGGTGCTTTTGTGATTTGCCTCATCTATAATTTCAGGAGAGCAGCCTGAGTTTGCATCCATTTAAAAAAGTAGTTACAGATAACCTTTGCCTCTGTTCAAAAGTAATTATCCTACTCGTGTTATCTTACATATTGTAATCCATTAGAGAAATTAAATTAAAACAAATGTGCCTCACTTTGCTGTTAAATTTTCAAAGATTAATTACATCCATGTTTTTGGGTAGACCTCTTGTATTTGTTAATTATATCACAGCAACATTTTGTCACACAGTGTAACAGATTACTGTTGTTACTTTACTACTTATGTTTATATTCTGTTTGTTCATTCGCAATTACTATCTACCACAGTGTGATATTACTTTGTCATATTTTATTTATGTTTATGTATCCCTGTTTTCTGCTTTATGCCTTAGATTCTCATTCTGCCTTTACTTGTTTGATTTTGTTTTTATACATATTTAATTAGCTTTGTTAAAGGAAGCCTGAGACCTAAGATTCGCAATGGCAAAAACTGCTTCTGCAATTGTTGTGCATTTGATAAATAAATAACTTGAACTTGATATTCACGTTAAATCGAAGCTGTAACATTTACTCTTTGTGAACTTTAAACTCAGGCTCGCTTTGTCTATAGATTGCAATGGAGGTGCTTGATATTTCCCTATTCTCGACGCCTAGAGAGCAAATTTTAAATATCAATACTTTTGGAGAAACCATAAATGCATTATAGAAACTGCATGAGGCAGTGCAGGAACACAGTTTGCAGCCTCAAAGGAAAGTTTTGACAGCACATACAGTAGAATGACTAGCTGCCTCTGTATCAGTGCCAGTTGTCAGAGCAATCAAGTACCCAGCTGGACTATCATTTGGTGCCACAGAGGTGGTTTCAAAAGTAATAGGATTTCTTGCCCTCCAGAAACAGACTAGTCCTTCTGTGTGTGTTTGACCAAGAGGAATGGAGAGGCAAAAGGACAGGAAGTCCAGGACAATGTGACGGTTTTTCCTGATTGAAAACAAACTCATTGTTTCCCCCCCAGTAGAAACACAGTTTTACTTCCCAAATCATTTTTAGGCCTTTTTTCTTTTCCGTTTCAACCTGACTTTGTCCTGCTGACATTCTTTGTTATATTGATAAGAAGGTTACAAAGGCAACATCAAGGGTAAAACAGGTGCTACTGAGGCTATCTATTTTATTTGCGCATGAGCACACAGCTTCCACTTCTTATAACTTAGGTATCCATTATAAAACAAGTATGCCCCCCCACACACACACAAAACCAAGTGCTCTTGTCTAACACAACAAATAAATTGCATGTTTATGCTTTAGGGAAATGCAATTTATTAACACCGTATTGCATAATTAAAGTCAGCCTAACTGACATCTATTGAAAAATTACAGCTCAATAGAAGGCTTGCTCTGCCACAAAGCATCAGTTGGGCATATAATAGAAACAAATATCACAGCGGGTGATGTAGTGGTGAATGTGACCTGCATGCTGAGAGTAAAATTGTGCCTTTTTAAGCACAGTGTTTGCCACCAGGGCTGCATCCTATAGGTACAAACCCTTGTGCAGTGTAGAACCATTTTCTGCAAAGTTTTATCTTAAGGTACCACATTAGAGATAATGGGGAAGAGTAACAAAGAGGCTTGAGTTATATGGTGGTATACAGTCATATACAGTATCTCAGAGCTGAATGAACTGCACTGCTATTTGTTTTCATAAATACACAAATTCCTTGTTGCAAAATTGTCTTGATAGACACAGTTGACTTTCTAACTTTTCCTGTAGCAGTGCTATAAGATGGGATTTAAAACCATTATACAAGAATGATATGACAGCAATGTTTCCCCAGAAAATTCTTTGGCAGACGTGGCAAGCTCTGCATGCATCCCCACCTGATTGTGTCTGCTTCAGCTTTTTGTCTTTTCTTAATGTAGGAAAAAATATTTTCTATTTTCTGACATTACATTTTGCTGCTAGAGTTAGTAACTAATCTATATGCGTCTCTCTTCAAACAATTAATGTAGTTACCAGTTCAGTCACTAGATGATGGCGTAAATAGTCACATCACTCTTTAATGCTTGAGTTTTGCAGGATTTCATTGTAATGAAATGAAAGGTGTCGTCATTTCCACAGCAGAAATGCTCTTTATCTTTAAAAAGCTGGTGCGCATCCAGTAAAAAATGCAGTGGGAGTCTCTGGATGATGTTGTTCATGAAGTTTTACAGTGAAGACTTTGTGAAGTCAGTACAGGTCAGCATTGCCTCCAGAAAGGTTCATGGATTGGTCATGTGTGTCACTGGATGTTTGAACAGGGGTGATTGACTGCTGGTGAAATGTAGCGGTATGTGTAAGGATCACATCAGTGTCCCCAGGGTGGTCAAACTCACTCTCTGTGAAGCAGCTCATTGATCCTGAACTTAGATCTAAAACTCAGAGTCAAACTGCTTCTGCTGTGCATCGACGGGAGCTAGTCGAGGTGGGCAGACACATGAGGACGTCCATTTGGAGGTATGCTGGGAGGTAAACCTGTGACATGCTGGGGTGGACTTTATTTAGCTGGCCATGGAGCTTCTTGGGATTCTAAGATAGAGGGAAGCTGTATATAGAGAAAAGGGGGCAAGCAGAGCAGCCCAAAGGTGTTTTGTCTCTTGCTTCATGGAGTGGAAACGTGTCCATCAAAAGCAGAAATGCTCTAAATAAGACTTTCAGCTTATTGGGGAGCCTCTACTTAGCTCACTTACATTTTACAGATCTCAGTTACTATGGAAGGCTCAGTCTGTTCTCAAAGTCTGTTCCCACTTGTTGAACTGTGAATTTCAGTAGCTCAGAGCTCTAGAACCAAACGATTTATGTATTCTCAGTGTTTCCCCCACGATTGTACAGGCCTGTCAGACCACCAGGCCGAAAAGAACTTTTTTATTAATGCCAAAAATAACGCCAAATATACATTCCAGTGTTTCGCCTATCTTCAATCAGCATCACCACACCATGTGAACTGCAGCAGGATGCTCAACTGGTGCACACCCTGGCCCATCCGCCAGGGCAATGCAGTCAAACCAGGGGAAACACTGGTGGTTTTGTATCTGGTGGCAGCTTTAACAATGCTCAGTAACAGTCTGACATGCACTTTGTCTCAGTCAACCTTATTTAGGTGGATGGAAATGTGTTTTATTAATAGGGCTGCAACTAGTGATTATTTTCATTATCAGTTATATCCTCTATTAATTAATTGGTTGTTTGGTCTATAAAATGTCAGATGCAAAGATATTTGGTTTACAGTCATAGAGGAAAGAAACCAGAAAATATTCACATTTAAGAAGCTGGAATCAGGATTTTGACTGTTTTTCTCCTAAAAAATTACTCAGACTGATTAATCATTTATCATTTATCAAATTAGCTGACAACTAATCGATCAATCATCGCAGCTCTAATTGTAAATGTTGAGTGTTTTTAATTAGCAGCATGTACAGTGTCGAAACAAATTGTGAATTATTTTAATAATTAGTTAAAAGGGAATTAATCAGCAGCAATTTCATGATTGATTATTTGAATAAGAAAAAATGCTGCTAACTGGTTCCAGTTTCTTAGATTTCAGCACTGACTGCTCATAAATCATTTTAGATTTAATATCCCTGGGTTTCAGACTTTTATAAGACAAAACAGGCAATTTTAAGGCACCAATGGGTCATCATGGGTATTTTCAGTATTATTTGACATTTTATAAATGATTAAGTCATGAATTTAAAAAATGATGGTAATATAATAATGGTAATAATTGCACTGTTTACCACCAGGTGCGATAAAATTTACCTCGACCTCGTATTACTTTGAACTGGATAAGTGACAAGAGATTAATGAACAGATAGATGGTGCAATAGTCTCACACCTAATTATAGACTTGTCATTATCTGCTGCGGCATGGTGGTGAACTGACAACAGTGCTGACCGTTGCTCTCTTCGGAGAGTTCTTCTCCATTTTCTGCTTGGATGCACAGCAGGTATAACGGGAGGCTTCAGGAGGTGAAGGGTGAAAGAGGAAAAGACACACAAACCATGGCTTTTTTTCCCCTCTCGATTCAAATTTCAATTAATCTATTTCATTTCTAGTATGTTCTGGTCTCACGTTGTACATTCATCCAGGTGTAAGTCCAGGTGACAGGCTCTCATCCTTGACGTCTCTTGAGATCAGGATGTCTGGGTAAAAATGATTTATAGTCACTTGGCCCTTCTATCACCACCATGACACATGAAATGCTGCAGAATCTTAAATGTGATTATCGTCCATCGAGGTTCCCCATGGCCACACCAATCCTGAATGGTCTCCATGGTGCTGCGATCGCACCAGCTCCTAGTAACTCACTCATGCCTCAGCAGGTTCATGCTCCATTAGGGAAGCCCGACCTGCAGGCATCACAAGCACCTTTGTGCCCGTGTCTTATTTTTCTGAGTGCACTCTACCACTGTCTTGGATTCACAGCCCACCTGTCCTTTGAAAAGCAATAATGAGTAAGTGGATTGTGAAATTTGATGACTGTTGCTCATGTAATCCCACATGTCCTACACTGAAATGAGTCTTCCCCTCCATACACCCTATTTCCACAGCTGGAGAGTCAATTTACATTCATTACAGTCAGTGGAATCTCCAGCCTGATATGTTTCATCGCAGTCATTTTAAAACAGGAGGCAGCAGGAGAAAGAGAATAGGCATTGTATTAGGAAATTCACTGGCTCTTATGTATGTTGCATGCTGATAAGCAATCCTCTTTTAGGCAAGATATTGGCATAAGCTAAATGAAGTTAAAAACCATATATTTCATGGGACTTGTCAAGTGTAGCTTGTGAGCTAATTTGCAAAGCATTTACCTATAATGCATCACACAGTACAGTATGTGTATGATAACAACAGCAACAACATTGTTACACAAGTCTGTAACACCTTACTACTTACAAGGCATTATGGCTCCATGTATAGCCTTGGGATGTCATGGAGACCGATACTTCGGTACCAAGTGGATACCAAAATTATGAAAACATGACTGTAGCCTACTCGTTTTCTTCAGAACTATAGGTACTGGGGACACATTTTTCCGGACATAACAAGGCAGCATATACACATATAAGTGCAGTTTAATGCCGAAGGAAAAAGAAGAATGGCTCCCAGCATGGAAGAACGACAACATGTGGAAGTCAGGGCAAGTGCAGCTGCAGTGATAGACTTGTCGAATAGAAAAGTGTTTTTCCTAAGGCAAGCGCATTTTGTAGTTTTTTTTTTTTTTTACAATGAGTGTATTTACAATATTATTCAAACCCAAGCAGCGTGACAAGCCCTGAGCATCTCCTCTGTGCTGCATGCTGAGTGCGGCATGTTTGGTGTTTAATTCTGGTTGCCGAGAGTTGGAAAATGCTTAATTTGGGATAAAACGCTAAACCCCACAAAGAACAACTGTCACACCTTACATGTCACTCATTCTTTAGAACTTAGTTTTTTGTGTTTTTGTATTTTACCCTTGAATTATACTGGGAAATTATACCAAAGAAAGATCAAGGTCTTGACTATTAACCTTGTAATGGGCCAACCTCCAAGGGATTTAATTTTTCCTTGAATAGCATACATAATGAATGTTAGAGGCAATATCTGATGGAGTCAATGTCTTACCGAGTTGACAAAAAGTTAGAAATTAATTTCACAGCAGTAGTAGTGAGCAGCCATTTTATTGTTTAAAGTTGCTAAGAGTCCTTATAAAGCTTATCAAAATACTATTTTTTTAACCATAATATGTATTTAGTTTGGATTAGGGAGGGCTACGGAGTTCACCTGTTATGGTTGAGACACACCCGATAGCAATATTATTTAATGAATATATAAAAAAGTAGAAATCTTACCAATACCGGAGCAGCATTTTTGCCTTTTTGGAAACTTATGAAGTAAGACAGGAGTCCTTGGGATATAGGTGGAAATTGGTTGGTTGATTGATTGATTGATTGGTTGGTTGGTTGGTTGGTTGGTTGACTGAGAAGTGCTGAACACCAACAACATGGGAGAAAAATATGTTACTATTCTGTAGGCTATATATAAATGTGCTATATATTTGT
This sequence comes from Epinephelus moara, assembly GCF_006386435.1. Classification (NCBI taxonomy): domain Eukaryota; kingdom Metazoa; phylum Chordata; class Actinopteri; order Perciformes; family Serranidae; genus Epinephelus; species Epinephelus moara. The sequence goes on along the minus strand of NC_065510.1, from coordinate 21,435,491 downwards.
TTCCTCACCAACAGAATCTAATGAACCCACATAGAGTGGTGGGTCTGTAATAGAATTGTTCTGTTTTTAGAACAGGAGTGTATGTTTAAGTACATGGGATTTAATTGTGGACTTTGGTATCGTGACATGCCTAGCATAGCCAGTTGTTGTGTCTTTAGTTAGCTATAATTCAAGTGAAATAAAACATATTATAAATTATATAAAGACAAGCTTCAGACAGAGAAGTTCTTTACCTTCCTGTCTTGTTCGGTGGGAAGTTTGGAAATTTTCTTGAGTGGGTTGAGACCAGATTCAATCAAGAGGAAAACATTCAAGAAGAAAAGCACATTTGTCTCAATAATAAGTCTCTCTCTGTTTTCCAAATACCAGGCCCAGGAATACAAAAGCTATCCACTTCATCAAAACCTTTTGTACTTTGTATTCTAGAGCCCATTTCCAAGACCTCTTGAGGGTCACAGGTAATGAAATCTAGTAGGAGAATTATTTTATGCTCCACAGCATGATATGTTGTAGTTTTTGTAAGGACTGAAAGGAAACAATGGGATATAAATATAACTGAAGTTCCCTAAAAGGAGGTGAGGGGAACAACAATAGCTGGCCCTGTTCATGGCTCTTAAGAGGTTTTGGTAAAATACAGAGCAGAAATAAGGGGAATACTGTGTACTTGACATAAATATGTCCACAGGGGAGGGCAAGGCCTCCCATAACATACAAAGCACTTACTGATCCGACAGGCACAAGTGCAGAAACTGGGTCTGCAAAGTGCTTCTAGTCCCACAGGTTCATGCAGTGTGCTGACCCCTCTTCATCAAGCCCGGGTTACATTCACAACCTATTGATCATCCAGTTCCTTGATATATTTGGTCTTGAAATTTTCATTTGTTCAAGAAAAAAAAAGAGGAAGAAAACAGGTTTTGCGTGTTACCAACAATAAAACCACACACAGGTAAATAAACAAGCAGACAGTACGATGCATGCTGGGGCCTTTTAAGTGCATTGTGTATCCCTGAAGTGGTGTTCCCCTTCTTCAAATGGAAAGAAGAAGAAAAAATCAGACAGAGATGGCAGCGCTAGAAGGATGACTTGAAAATTTCCACATTAAAGTATTTATGAATGTAAAAACAGAAATTATATTAGATAGGAGTAACAAAAATCAACTTTGTAAAAAATGAAATTTACTTAACAATTTAAATATATAGCTCATCACTTGGTAGAGATCATAGAATATTACTTTGGATCTAATATGTTTATAGGAAGTTTCGCTACAGCGGAATATAAGATGTTTGTGATGACAAAACTATGGCTGCCCCCTAATAGTCAACCAAACATTAGTCCACCAGAAAGGTCATTAGTCGGCAAGATTTCATTGGTTGCTTAGAAACTCTTGTAGGAGCTGCGCCTTGTCAAAATAAACCAAAACCTACATGACTGGACCATGTGAGAATTTAATTTGAAAGGACAGTCACAGGAAGTGGCCACGCTCAGCAGTCAGACAGGAGTCATGTTAATTTCCAGGGCTGGTACCTGCGGTTATTCCACAGGCTAGTTAATATCGTGTCGGGCAGGAAATCCAAAGTGTGGGATCATTTTGAGAAGATATTATTCTTTCTCACACCTTCAACTCAAACAATTGTGTTGCCCCGCCCAAATGTGTAATCTAATAACTAAATTAATGTCATAAATATGCAGGCGACTAGTTGACCAATGGCCCTAAATGGTGACTATTGCCAACTAGGGAAATTCGTAGTCGGGGGCAGCCTAGACACAACACTTGTCCTCGCCTGAAAAAAAGACCGCAAAGTCTGTATTTCCCAGAAACAGTGACAGCCAATTGGTTGCACATACATTTACCCAAAAGAACAAAGTATGAGATTGTTCTTTTGCTGTTTTTGATCTCAGCATTGAATTAAAATACAGAAATTGCTTCTAAAATTTGGCAGTCTGGCAATAGGATGCCACCAAAGCATTTGAAAGTATGGCTATACTACATGCCACTCTATTCATACAGTGGTGAATGAAGTACTGTCTTTGTATCGGCATCACTTTAAGGATACTGGTATTGATTATGGTAATTTTTCTTTTTAACAATACCCAGCCCTGATAGTGGCTTTATTTTTGCTTACTGGCTTTTTGTTGAATTACCATGAACCTAAATGCACCAGTGTGGAAACAGAGGAAGCTCTACATTAGTGTCAATTAAAGCTGAGCAGCACAGAGCAATTTTGTTAAAGTGTTTTGTTTTTACACACTTTGTGAATGCTATTTTAGCCACTTTGATTTGATATCAATAGTTTCAGCAGGAAAAATAATTTCTGTGTTTTTCATTTTAGCTATATACACATGTGGCAGTAGTGTGAATGATTGCCCGCCAAGACAGAGCCATCAGTATGCACTGCAATGTGCAGAGCAAAAACTGTGGACGCAAGCCACATCTTTTATAGATGTGAGGCACTGGCTGCCAAATTGTCCCAGTGGTCCACTATTCCAGTTGTGTAAAGCTCTTCACCTAATATCACTGAACATTTCTTAACATGGGACAATGGATCTCCCAGGAGCACAGTAAAATTGTAAGCGTAGGTGTTCTCTCCGAAGCTAATTTAATTTCAGGTGCCGTACATTCACTTGTGGGGATTCTGCAACTCCGGCAAAAGGATGTTGGTGTCCTCAGGGGAAAAAGCTTTTGTGGTGGATCAACTCAGTACTGTTTCCCAAATCACAGAATTGTGGCAGTATGGTGCTTTGAAAGGGAAGGACGGTGCCTGATTTGATTGGTCATGACCGATACACGCCTCTGAAAAAGAAGTGGATAATATATTCTTTTTAATCCCACTGTGTTTCAAACTGTTCCACATCCTATGGCCATTAAAGTGCCAATAGTGTATTAATTTACCCTCTGCACCCACATCATGCATAAAAATATCCTGATTGAGGGATGTCTCATACATACTGTGGAGCTCCTCTGTCACTACCCTCATTTGAGGCGAGTCAGAGGTTTTTTTTCTGGTACCTTTTATCCCTGGCTGTATTGTTGTGCAATATATTGTCATATGCCAAACGTATCAAAAATATTTTACATCAGTGTTGCAACCTTGTGCTCAGTTGAGTTGAGGGCAAAGAGATGACTTTCTGTTGCTGCATGGAGACATAGTGCATAAATGGAGAATGTGCATGTTGGCAAGCACGTGTGAATTGTCTATGACAGTTTAACACTTGCAACTCCAGGGATGCTTCTCTGTATTGTAACTGCTTCTCTGGTTTTATACTGTACTGGTGCTTATTAGTGAGCCATCCTTAATGCTTGGTCGATGAGGCAGCAGGACAACAACACTGTCATGCACTCTGATTCTACTTTGTAGTGGGAACGCCTCATATTTGCGCTAGGCTACAAACACCAGCAGTGCAAATATGAGGCCCTAGGTGTGAATTCTGCGTAGAGCACTGCTGAGCGTCGAGAGTTAAAAAAAAAAAAGCTCAACTATGGGTAAAATCGTCACACTTGTCACTGTCTCTTAAACGCAGTGGAGGAGGGACAAATACCACAAAGACAAACGGTCACATCTTACATGTACAAGTGCTGAACAACAACAACATTGGAGGAGAAAGCTGTTTATGTACTGTAGGGCTGGGCGGTATACCGGTTTGTACCGAAAACCGGTATTTATTTTCGTTATGATATGAATTTTTCATATACCGCCATACCGGTGAATAGCCCAAACAACATCCGGAATGTGCGCGGTGGGAAAGTGTTTCAGCGGGGACCCATTTCACCACTGCACACCACAGGCACACTTGAGCAGGTGAGAGTGAAAGCATAGAAAAGTTTAGAGGCGAGAATGGCTACCGGAGAGAGTCCTGAAAGCAAAGCAACTGTACACAATGACCCAGAAGAACTCATACCAAAAAGAGCAGTGTTTCCCCTATATGCAACTAGCAGCGGTGCACCGCCGTTTACAATTCTCCTCTGCCCTCTGTATCGCACACGGCGGAGTTTCGCCCCGATGCGTACACACCCACACACAGACAAAGTGCACACACACAGGTGAGCACACTAGAGCACGGCTCGGACCACATTTTCCTGACCGAAGACGACCCGTCCCGAGTCCGAGACAGTTACAGCCGGGCTCCACCGGGCACGTCAGCGGCGCGACACGTCTGCAGCGCGAGTCCCGTAGCAGCTCGCCCCCCTGTTATTCAATTACAGCGGCTCCACCGGCAACAGGAGCGGCGCGACAACCCCNTGCAGCCTACATGCAGCCTCTTGGCTCAGCAAACGGTAAACAACCCCGCTGGCTTCTCTACGTGACGCTTCCGTACGCAGTCAGTGGAGCCCAAATGAATGGAGCGGAGCATGTGTTGTGTTCAGGCGTTGTCAGGTAAATAACAAATTCCGGCACTTGAATAGGCCATAGCACAACACAGCAACATGCCAAGTTGGCCAAACCTGAGCAAAATACAGTGAAATACCGTGAAACCGATATGATTTTTTCTTAAAACCGTGATATGAAAATTTTGTCATACCGCCCAGCCCTAATGTACTGTATATATATATTATGTTTCAACTCATTAATGCTTATGATAAGTCAGCAAGTTAATGTGATTGACTAACCGGCTGTTTCATTAGAGTGATATGACATAATGTGACTAAAGGTAACGTGTATAAAACTTGAATACATTACCTCGTCCGTGAACATGATTTCTGCCTCAGTCACATCAGATTTTCAGCAGCAATAAATGACCCCACATTACCTCATGACATCTGAAAAAGTCTGTCTCTTGATATTGTTTCAATTGAGAAATGGCAGAAATTTACTACTGTGGGTGTAAAACCACTTGTACACACAACACTGACCACAGTTAAAAAAATTCAATGGTGGGGGAAGGTCAAGGTCACTGTGACCTTGCAGCTGTCTCATTCTCATGAATGCAATATCTCAAGAAGGCCTTGAGGGAGTTTCTTCAAATTTGGTACAAACGTCCACTTGGACTCAACAATGAACTGATTAGAATTGGTGGTACACTATTAGTCAAAGTCAGTCTAAAGTAAAACCTTTATTCTCTGTGCACAGCTGCTCCCCAATGTTTATTTGTTTCATTTTTTTTAAAATGTAGTGTCCTTGTCTGTTCTTACCCTTGATGTAGTGTACGTTTGCTTCTTGTTTGATATTTTTGTTGTTTGAAAGAATATTATACAAGAAGTCAAGGAATAGGTTTTGTTCTTTGGTTGAAATGCCAGAAATAATGGAATAATCAATGTAATTATCAACAGATTCATTGTTTTTCAAAATAGTTCTTAGTATTAGCGCTAGATTCTAGATGACATTCATCTGCGAGAGAATAAGGGTGCAAGTCTGACACTGCTCAGCTCAACAAAAGCCAAATTTTTCCATTTTCAAATGAAAATTCTTGTTCTTTTGTTTGCTCTACACACTTTAATTGAATTGAATTGTAGAGTTTTCCCAATTTAAATCTATAAATAAATAAATGTAGTTATCTAGTAACCTAGACCAACTGCAGTCGCCTAGACTTGGGTTAGATTTGTGGTCTCCAACCTGGTCACAGAAAGCAAGAAATAATTTCATCAGGTTACTGGAAAGCTATAGGTGAAAGCACACCATACAGTATGCCGGAGAGTGAGTGACATATGAGGGAATGGGATGCAGGTGAGGAAGTGGATGAGGACGCTCAGGTACAGTGAATGGTGGGAAAGAAGGAACAGCAGAGCAGGGGCGAGTGGCTGGATCTTCAATGACAATATTAATATTAATTAATATGTTATAGACATAACATAAGAAACTGCAGAAAAGTTGTGACACCGTGATTTTTCTTTTTTCTTTTTTTTTTTTTGATACTTTAGAAGGCTCCAAAGTTAAAAGTTAAAAGGTATAAAGGTATAAAGTCATACAAATAATGGCTTTAAGCATTTTACATTCACCCAGAGACACACTCGTACACAAAAGCTGATGTGTGAAACCCTACTGCACATTTACAGCTAGCCTTCACAGACAAATGGCACACACACACACAAGCACACTGTCCCTCTAGCCATACTCTCCATCACTCAGAGTTATGGTAGCTACACTGTGCCTTCCGGAGCAGCCGCAGACTCATCCCCATAGACCTGTCGTACATGGTTCAGTGCCTCATTTTCAATTGTTCTTTAGACCTCATAAATCACCCTTGAATGTGTGTGTGTCTTTGTGCGTGTGTGTGTGTGTGTTTGTCAGCATGTTGTGATCTCTGCCAGCTGTTCACACATTAGCAGCGTAGAGTTGGAATACTTGACCCTCAAGCGTGCACCTGCCATGTTGCTCTTCATTTACACCTTTCAGCCAACTGTTGAAGGCTGAGTTATGTGAACCTTTTAAGAGGCTTGTTTTTTCTTGCGCACGTCTTTCCTTCATGGTGATTTCTTCTATCTCTTTGCTCTCTCATCTCCATTCATAAATTTCCAGGCTCATAAATTTTCAGCCCCTGCCATCTCTGCTTTCCCGCACTTTTGACACTCCTCATTTTCATGTCACTGTGTCTCACAAATCAGCCCTCGTCCTGCGTGATATTAACCAGCTGGCTGTTCTATCCTGATCTTTATGCTTCTTTCTGATTCTGCCATTCTGCTCTCATGTCAGGTGTTATGATATGTTGTGCTATACTGGTATCTGTAATTTCAATTATCTCTAGTTCTTAGATGATAAGCAGATCATGGGCAGGGATCCTGGAGAATATCATGTATGGGCACATTCTCCAAGTTGCACCATCTGTCAGTGCAAGAATATAAATCCAGCTCCTGGCCTAGATGCATCCTAGCTCAAAGATTTGGCTGGTGGTTTGTTCCATTATTTCTGGTCCTTGCTCCCTTTATATTTTCCATTTAATCTCTTCTTAAATATAACATATTCCACAGGCAGTAATTGTTCGACTTATTAAGCATAGGTGCTGCAAATTCTGCAGCAGTGTAGTAAATTTTAACTTTGTATCTAAACAGACAGGCCGCCGGTGATTCTCAACATATATCACATTTTCAAGCTAGTTCTTCTGCCATTTTCTTTGCTCAAAATCTCTCAGGTCTTCAGACTTATTGGGTGAATTCTGCATGAAACTGCTGTGTTTTTTCTTATTTCCAACTTTTAGTTGTAAAACGAAAGATAAAATAAAAACAAAACATCTCCTCTGGCCTCTGTTGACACTGTCACCCTAATTGAAGTCTAAACTCTGTCTCCGCTGGCCTCTAATAGCCCTGTAGACTTTAAAACAATCTAAGTACAGCCACTGTGTCTAGTATTTTCTCTAATGTAAGTCTATATCAAACCTCTAACTGCTTTATTTTTTCAAGCAATATTTAGTTGTTCTCTGTAAACTTTGATAACTTAAGCTAACCATGCTTTGACTATGAGCTCTCGGTGATGACTGGCCTATCCTATTGCTCGAGCAAGTGACTGATTAAGGTAAAATCTCAGGGACCTTCCCCCACAGAAAATGGGTATCAAGAGGGCAGTATCAGACGTAATAACGGAGTGGCCTGTAAGTGGCCGTTTAGTCTGAATATCAGCAGATGTTTCCGCCATGATCAACCTCTCTAGAATGTTGCGATGTTGTGATTGGTTAATATGAACAGTTAATACGCATTCAACCAATCCCTGTGATTTCTGTACAACCTTAAAAATTTGTCCAGTCCCTCAACTGGACACTTTCTTGACACTTTTTTCACCAGTCATCCTAGTTTCCAGAGAGTTGGCACCAGTCATAGCAGACTTCTGCATAACATCACAAAAATCACCTCCTTGTTTCTGGTTGTGAAGATGCAGAAACGTGCGACACAAATGTCTCACATGTTAAAGATCTTGCAAAGAACTTCCCTAATGATCTGCACAAAAGCGAGGGCTAACTGTTTTGCCTTGTGCAACATTGTGGTGGAACATAAACTGAAGTCTTTTATTGACGAACACTTTTCTGCTGCAAAACACACCCAGAGAATCGCTAAAACACGTCGACAAATGACAGGACAGATCACCATGAAGGACAGTGTTGCATCCACGTATATCACAAGTGCCAAAAATAATCAAGGTAAGTTAGTTTGAATATGCAGGTTTATTCTCACTGGAACAAGTTACCTTCCAGTTTTAATTAAATATAAAAAGTTGCAACTATTCTTTACAATCCTCACTTGCTCCTGCTATTTCATTTTAAAACACCTAAAATATACACCTAAAAATACTGCAACATGTATCAAAATCATTTAGAAAAGCTTTAGTGAAATATGGCATTTAAAGCCACAACCAGCCACAACAAGGGACGAGGGACTGAATAAGGTCACAAAACAAGGGGAGGAAAGGGAAAGCTATGATCTTTCACTTTCCCCACCAGGCTCTGCGAGTCAGGGAACAAACCAGCAACCCTCTAGTCATCAGCCCTTTTCTCATTCAGGTCACCACTGCGTCAGGATTGTTGGAAAGTAAAGAGGCCTAAACTAGTGATAAAATCTTTTCAAATATTCACTCTGAGTCTTCTCCAAAGATTATTGTCTTTTTCTCATTTTATTGATGTATATTATACAAGAGATTTATTTGGGAAAAGCACTTTATCATTTGAGAGCTGGCACATTTGGGATCTGTCTAATTGCATGTTCACTGTTAACTTTGAAACAGGAGCAAGAATTGCTGAAGCATCTCTTAGGATGAACATAAATATTTGAAGAGTTTCCTGGAAGAAGTCTGACATCACTGTGGTGTGACTAGGCAACTTGCATGTGGTATTTCCAATAAATAAAAGTATTGTCTTTCATTGTAATGCAAATGTACGGAGGGAATAAACTGCTGAATTCACTATTTTAACTGCAGTCACATTCTGACTGTGGGACTTTTCCTCTCACATAGTATCAAATAGAGCAAAAATATGGCAAAGCGTCTCACACACACTCACACAAAAACACAAATACAAACCTGTCCAGTCTGTAAAATTGCAATTGAGGACCTCTATGATCATTATAAAATAAAGCAAAAGGGATAACTTAACTGGTTCTAATTGGCATCAGAGGTTGTTTTTCTTTAGATTCATTTTCACTCCTGTAACTGAAAATGTTTTTTCATATTCTTTCAGCTTAACCGCATCTTAATGTGATGTGAAATCAAGACCAGGTCAAACGTATTATTTGATAGTCATTACATTTTCACACAATCAGAGCTGCACTGACACTTCGAAAAGGCTCGACTCTCTAAACGTGCTTGTTAAATAGAGAAACACAGACAAAGGATAAAAAAACATAATAAAACACAGGGACTGCAGAGTAGATATTTTTAAATAGAGGAGGCCACAAACCTTATATAAATGTGTCAAAACTATATGTGTATATTGGCTATTCAGCAACTAATACCCTTCTAAATCCCTCCAGCTACACTGTCATGTAAAAATCACATCATTTCAGGTCTCAGTGTGTTAGTGGGTCTTCCATCTGTGAATTATTTTAATCTGATTACAACATTTAGAACTCTATTATCATTTGAGCTAAACAAATTTATGCTTTTTTAGACACCAGGAGGCAAAATGTGTCATCTTCAAACTTGGCTTGAAAAAGATGAGTAGAGAGGGTGGCAGGCTGCAGAGGTACACAGACTATACAAGGATAATCCCTCGCCTGTCTTTATATGGAAATGCTTCGCATTTGCTGCTGGACTGCACAATTCCTGTCAGAGGAAAAAGAAAAGCCGTGAAAATGATGCATGGTCAGGTGACTCGATTGCAGCTGGTCCTGTCTATCTTCAGGTTGGAGAGGGATAATAACAAGCGAGATTGCTGCCAGCAGGCACCGTTCCTCAGAGGGAATCTGTTCACTTTGTGGCAGCAACGACACTCACTAAGAATGTATGTTGTCTTCCTGCTGTGGCATGATGAGAAATAATGCAAATGCTTTTGGCAACTGTGTCCCGGGATGCTGCGTTTCAATAAGCTTAATAACTCTAGTCGCTAAGGATTCTCCCACCTATGGAGAGTGTGTAGGTTTCCATGTGGAGCAGAGAAGGGCATGGTGGGGCAATATCACGCTGGTTGTATTGAACAAATCTGCAGGGAAGGTCACAGACGGGGCAAGCTTAGGGAGCAGCATACTGTGGTGCTTCCCTAAGACCCTGATTTCCCAAGTCTTTGGCAACAAATCGCTCTAAGCAGGGCTGCTTTTTGCAGGTTGAGACTGAGAGCTAGGTGATTGATAGTCAGGTTGAAATCACATTTTTTAAGCGGTCAAAGTTGGCCATCAATCATTGTCTGTCCTGCAGGGAGCGCACTGGCTATACTGAAGACAGTCTTTCACTCACTCCCTCTTTCAGACACACTTTCCTCTTCATACTTAGTCTGTCCTGTGGTATAATGTCAACTCTTAAAAGGATACTTTGCTGAATTTTAAAGTATCTTTGTATCATAATAATACTGTAGTATGTGTAATGGAATAATCCCAAAAATTAAACCAGGGCCCAGATCTCCCTGCTCATCTCTCAGCTCAAATCTGCTGGAAGATGCATTTTGCATCAGCGGTGGGATTTTCACTGTCTCTGGAGTTGTTGCTCAAACTACAGATTGTTCTTACGCGTTTATGTGTGCCTGCCACCATGTACACAAAGAGTACAGAAGCAGATTGAGAGATTGTCTCTCTCTTAAATTCAGACCAACTCAGAACAAACTGTAAAACTGGGCAGTGCTGATCAAATATAAACCAAGAATCTGTTACTGTATTGACAATTTCTCACCTACAGTGTCTTCAGAATCATATTTTAGTGCACTGTTTGGCTGTTATATGAGAATTTGTGCACAGGAAGTGGGCACTGAACTGTTTCTTGTATTGTAAAAACAGATGCTGGAAAAACGGTAAAACTAAGCAGCGCTTTTCAAATATTTCTAGCTTACTAGCTTACTGTTTAACTGTCATTTGAAATAGTTTGATACCAGCTGGACACCATATTGTTTCCTGTGTCAAAACAGCCAAGGTTGCATTACGTCATCCACCAGCAGTACCGTTCATTGGTCCAGTGTGGCGCAGTACCTTCTGTTATTTGTAGGTTTGAGCAAAAAAGAAGCCACAGCCTTTTTTTCTGTTTTCTCTGGTCATGTAGCACCAATTACAAGTGTATTTTCTGCATAGACAGTCTGGTTTTATGAAAAGGCCATCTTTCCAGCGGTGAAATGCATCGTTAAATCTCTCAAATGTTTGACCATATCATACACACACTCACTTCTTATGATGTATTAGTAGAACATACTGCTTGATGTGGAGAGAACAAATAAAACTCTTGAAGCTCTAGAAAAACAGCTCTGATCTTGAGCATGTTATTTCAAACTTGAACCACACGCTGAAAATGCTGCATTTCCATTGGCAGAAAACACTGATGAACACAGGAAATAGAAAAATGATTTAGGGCCCCATACGTATATGTGAGGATCTCAAGATTTTTATTATGGCACTATACTTCCCTATTGATTAAATAACATTTATTTGAGCTACAGTATAACGTGCACTAAATCCTTGAGTGAAATTACTCAGAGCAATGTGTCCAACAAATAAAATCAATGCTCGGAGGGAGGGAGAACTGCTGGAGTTAATACTACAGTTTTTATTCTAATTTAAATTAGAAATACTGGAAACACATTGTGTTTATTAAACTCATTTGAAGCTGTAAACAACATTCACCTTTTTTTGAAACATGACTTTGATTTCATTTTTACGCAACAGACAAGATACCTAGTTGTGGTTCAAAGATACCAAGACATATTTCCATTCCAAATTGCTTTGCACTGGAAGCAACAGCCATCTGTGTAAAGGGAATAAAAATGTCTGCCCTGCATTGGAATCAATCTCCTTCAAAGGCAGGGGAGGATATTTCAGGAGCCCCCTGGCTGTCTGTTACAGCCCATAAACAGACCAACGTATAGTGTGTGTGACCATGCATTTTTGTGCTCCTGCAAGAGCGTATTTACAATATTTAACAAGGCTTTTAAATAATTAAAACAGGTAAATGGGAAACTTATGGCTCCTGCAGTTTACTGGATTCTATCTTGACAAGACAACAAACCCTGACAGCCTTCATTCTACTGTTTTTATTGTTTGCGTTCACGATAGGACTTGCAGAAATCCTGACATTTATTCAGAGAATGGGGTTGTGCACGTCAGCCCTGGTCTTGTCCAAATCAGAAGTGGCCTTCTGCATTTTTGATGAAAGCAGGCTTCTTATCAAACCTCTTCTCTTTCTCCACAACAACCACCGGCCGTCTCTCTTTGAGATGAGCAGATCTGAGTTGTGCTCTTCTACACCTGAAAATGCCAACTACATCCTGGTTGCCCTTCATCCAGTGGGATATTCTCTTCGCACTGCTCGAGCTGGGTTTCTTTCGGGACCTCTGGCTATCCGTTTATGGCCCCTATCAGCCTCACACACGTGCAAGTGCAATATTGACTTGCCCTGAGCCCTGATAACATCTCAATTTAATCCACAACCTCCTAGTCTGAGAGAGAGGTTTAGTAAATGAGGGAGAGAAAAAGTAGACGCTGACACATCTGCCCCATCTCACTGTTCTCCCTTTTATCTTTTAATCTTCCTATACTACATCAGTAGTCTCTAAACACGGTTGGTAATGGTGAATTCAGAATCAGGTGAGAGGAACCTAGAGCCAAGAAAAGCTATGGCTACGGTACAGAAGCAGATGTGTAAACTTGGATGGGGGACAAGTTTAGAGAGTGGTGAGGGTGACTTTGAGGTAAAGACATGTTGGAAAACCATTTGGGAGCTCAGAATCAGAATCAGAATCAGAATCAGAAATACTTTATTGATCCCCGAGGGGAAATTATTTATGTTANAGCTCGTCCATCTTATTTGCCAGTGACCTCACGTTGCCCATGACGAGAGAGGGGAGACACGGCTCAGGAAATGAAGGCATCATATTGATCATTTTATTTCAATTATTATTTTGTGATTGGACTGGAGATTATAATACAAAATACACAAATAATAACCTCTCTCTTGGTTGTCATTTGCTGCCAACGTTTGCCCTTTTCAGCTGTAACAGCAGCCACTCTGAATGGCAAAACACTTGCATAGTTTTAATGTCAACTTTCAGAAGTTGTCATATGCATTGCAGTAATCTTGAGAGTTTTGAAATGTTTAGGATTGTTTTGCTCCAAGGGCGTGCAGTCTCTGGCCTTGCCTGCACCTACATGTTATTAGGAGAAAATACTGTGATTTGCATCTAATTTCCATAGTGTTGATGTTAGGTGAGAAAATGCATGTCTAAAATGTCAAAGTCTCAGGAGCTAAGAAAAGCAGCCTTATACTTTAGCTCCTCGTGTAAGTGAAAAAACTCAACTTATGACGGTTTAATGTGACAGCTGTGACATTCCCACAGTGACACACCGTCAACACTCTTTGAACATGGTGTATGTGGTTTGATTTTTGTAATCTTGGAGATATAGTGCCAGTTCGTCCACATGATGCTGAATTTGGGTCACGCATCATAATACAGCATGTTAAAGGAAACCATCGGTGAGATGAATGTTGTCTTTGGAGTCTCTGTAATGTGGTTTTGGTTTGTTTGATGTAGTGGTTTTGATCTGTTGACTATTCCATCGACTGATGGGTTCGTTCTCTCTGGTGACGCTGGCATTCCTGCAGTGGCTGGAATCAAACTGAAACCATTTTCACCAACTTTGTAAGCACAGATATTTGGGTTAATTAAGGCCAGCAGTTATTCCCTCTGATGGATGAAATTAGCCAGTGTAAATATGGAAGTCTCGAAACACTAGTTTTAAATTGATTATCACAGTTTTGTAGTAATTAAACCCAGCCGACATCAATATAAATCAACAAACTTGTCACGTTAAACAGCTGAGAGTGGGACCCAAAAGCGAGACTCAGAGACCGGAACCAGTTAAAGGTGCTTTAATTGAATGTTGTGGCTGGATGGCGAGGCAGTGCAGTGAGGCAGGGCGAAGGCAGGGTGGAGAGACGAGGTGGTGGGGCACAACGGAGAGGCACGGTGAAGGACGGGGGCGGATCCAGCAGGCGCAGGCAGAATGCAGGTGAGCGAGGAGGATTCCTGATCACAGGAGAAACAAGGTAAGTCACAACGAAACAGCAACAGGAAACACTGGCAACAAGATCACTGAAGGAGTCGAGAGTCAAAACACAGTATACCGCGTGGGAAACTGGACGATCTGACGACGAGTGGCTGGAGAGACCGGGCTTTAACTGAGACTGATGAGAATGAGGAACAGGTACGTAGCTTGCACACCTGCTGGCTCGCTGGACCCGCCCCTAGGAGAGAGGGAGACACAGACACGGGGGAGGGGAGACACACTGGGAACACAGACTCATGACAAAACTTGCAATCCATAATTTTTTGCAGTAGATAATTTAATAAAAAATACTCTCTTTATGTAGGAAAATAGATATGCTCATGTCAAAGGTTGTAACCATCATGCACACATACTTCCATTTGTCCTTTATTTTGGCATAAATTCACTCACTAGATGGCAGAGTTAAAAATTGGAGGAGGTTGTAATATTGTACCTTTTAACGGTGGTAGTGTTGTAGACAGCGTTGGTCTGTGAGGCCAACTTGCGACCTGTGGATAGCGATTTCTTTCACTCTTGTACAGATTCATTCTGTTACGCCATTTTGAAAATGTCTTGGTCGAGTCTTACAGTCGTGTCTCCATTGAACTATGCTGCACTGCCCCCATGATTTCAGCAGGTACTGCTCCGTTTGGTCCATATTCCTGATGTTACGCTGCTATGCTAAACCTGGCTCGTAAAACGTCATCAACCAAGGCTAGCAAGCCCGTAACGTAGTGCCTCTCCTTACTTGTTGCGGTAGACGTGAGACAAGCGCCTGGACCTTCCTGGGTGAGTGTGACCTTTCCTATCTGGAGGGTGTGTGTGGTTGACTCATCGCCAGGCCACCACTCTTGTCCCTTGCGACCAGCTCGCTTGGACCGGAGGACTCTGCTGGACTTTTTCAGTCTCTTTAGTCTTCAGAATGTATTGCGTCTGGCGTCTCCCTCATGGCGTGCCCGTTCAGCTCAATGGCCTCTCCAGCTCTCCTTCCAGGTGTGGCCAATTGCGACTAATGTGTCTTTATCACCAACCCCCAAGTGTGACGTCAGTGCTGATCCTGCCTCCTACCACCTGCCTAAACCACACCCACAAGACATTCATTACACTACCAATAAAGCAATCATAACAGTAGGCTTTCAGAAAACGTGCTCAAATATGGGTAACATGAATGCAGAGTACGGACAAAAGGCTCTGTACGTGTCAGTATACATATGTGGCATCGAGCATAAATCAGCCATTAGCTGAAAACTGCACAGCTTAGTAAATGCTATTTTGGTGATTTGCAGGTGAAAATATGTCTCATGTCTTATAACGGCTGGATGTTTTTAATGAAGTGAAGTGTTTTAGATTATAACCATTATTGCAATTGAAATATGTTGGCTACATTTTTAGCATGAACGCTTCTTCAAGATACCCTGGACTCGTTTCTTGACAGCAGTTGTGAAAAAGTAAAGCAGTGTTATTGTGCTGGTTTAACAGTGAGATGCCACCGCAGTAATGGCGGCGTGTTTGCTTTCGCCTTCAACTCAAATTTGTCTGTTAGAAACCAATGCTATTTGTTGTCAGTGAAAAGTATCACCCTGAATCAAGGCCATGGCACGCTAAACTGACAGCACCAGCTCCTTTGTGAAAACAGATGCTATAATGAGCATTGATGATTGCCACATTTATAAGTCTGATGTATGCAGATTATGGTTAGGCTGTTTTGTGATATTTGTTCTGACCTTGTGCCTCGACTCCATTTGAATATAAATCCAAACAACTGGCATTATGCAATACAAGGATGAAAAACTCTGCTGCTGTTGGCAGCCCTGCAAAACAGGGAAAGCTGAGGACCTCTTTCCCATGCAGTCGTCTATGGAAGTTTTATGAATAATGCATTAAGCATGAGGATTGGGAGGTGGAGAGAGGATGCCAGTTTGAGCTTTAAACATAGAATATTTGACATCTGAGTGAACATGGACTGACTGTAGATCTCTGCTTTGACAAACACATCCTTCACTTGACTGTGCTTGTCGGCCTGGCAGGGAGCCAGCCATCTTAATTTCAACTTGCCAGTGTGGTGTGAAAATTTGTATTGTGTGTATATTTATCTACATAGTATAAATTGGTGCTTAGTTGGCACAATGACGACAATTTAAGTGTACTGCCAATATAAGTGAGGAGTAACCTTGATAAATGTGTTTTATTTATGGTGTCTTTGACAAGGGTGAGCTGCAGACACTGTGCTGAGAGTCACCAGCAGGAAGAGTCGAGTTGCTGGCTCTGGAAAGAAATAATTTGTCTCAGTATTTATAGACTGATTTATGTCAAAGTTACAGCTCTGCTTGACAACAGGCATCTTTAGTCTGCCATTCACACATTACGAAAGACTGAAAAAAAGATTATGTCGATACTTCTTCCTGTGCTTACATCTAACACCTGCAGAGCTCCACTGGATACGTGTGCACCCTCATGAGCAGAGTTTCCAATCGTATTTCAGCGAGCCGTACTGTACATCTCGACCGCTGTGCAGTTTTGACCATAGGCGCTGGAAGCCCTGCAGCTTCTCAGATTAGGAATTCGTCTCACTTGCCTGATAATTACATGCTGATTTTAACGGTCGTTTTTGAAGAGCCAGCCATTCTTAATGAAGCCTAAGCCAATGCCTTAAAGCTTTCAATTGGAGTTCAATCCCTCCTCACTTAAAACATTTGCTTCCTCAATTAAAATTCAGATCACTGATACTGTATGCTAAACTTTTAAATGTAGCTAACAAGTAGATTTTACGAGTGAACATATGTCGAGTGGGCTCCATCAGTGTGTCAGGAGAGAGTGCCATGACATTGTAAGATCCATTTCTAATCATATTGTTTTAATTACAGTTCATATATGGCTCTGATTTGTATAGAAGAACGGTTTAAACGATAACTATTACAACTTCTATAAAGCAGTATAGAACAGTAGGGCTCCAACTATCAGTGATTCTCACAATCAGGTATTCTGCTGATTATTTTGACAGTAATTAAATGATTAATAAGCATTGGGAGGTGGAGAATTAAATTTATGACAGAGAAACAAAGTAGGTTAGGTCTCTTTAAAAAAAATACACCATTTCTACTCCCTGTGTTAAAGTATTGCATGTGACCACTGTTTAAAAAACTCACTAACACACATTCACAGTATCATCTTCTCTGTTAATGCATTAAATTAGCAGTCAAAACATCTGGGGGGGGGCACCCTTTGGTGTAGCGGTATAAGATGACAAAAAAAGAAGTCCAAACAGATGTTTGTGTTGTCCAATGTTCATGTTCTGTGTGTTTACATTTGCGAAGATGAACAAAAATATCCTGCCACAGGCACTTGTCAAAACTCAAAACACCAGTGATGTAGCTAGAGCTGGAGACACTTTTGAGTTTTGAAAGAATCTGGATAATGAGTTGTGAAACCAAGAAAGTTGTGTGGCCTGTGTGTGTCAGCTCAGCAAATGTCATGCTCATGGGAGGACCAGTGTCGCAGAACACACTGATAAAATGGAGATGTGAAGGTAAAAATAAACTCCATTCACTGTACTGCAGCCAGCCTGTAGTCGTATTCTGTTAGGGTCTTTATGTTTAGACTAATGCTCATGGATGTTGATGTCGACTGATAGTGATGCATTGCATGCTGCTTGCATCTAATGAAAATACTTTTTGGTTTTATTGCAGTTTCTAAAAATACTCTACAAAGTGTTTTATAGCCAGTAAGAACTTAACAGCTAAATGCAGCAACAGTAAAAACAGCTGGGGAACGGAGACCTGTGAAAACCATCTCAGAACAGTTAAAGAAAAGGAACAATAAAACAATTGTGTTTAATAATAACACTTCAGAGGTGGCAATATAAAGCGTGTGCAAAAATAATAAAATAGTATACAACTAAATGAGTACACAAGTAAAATAAACAGTCAATAAAGAGGTTTATAAGTCTATAGAAGTAGGCTTGTCAATGTGAAAACCAGCGCCCTGTAAGAGAAGGTTGCACACTGGCAAACACATTCTAGTTTCTGCAGTTCTGTTATTTATTCCATTCAACTTTAATTAACCTGATGTTTGTTTCATGAGCTCCCGTCACATACCGGCTGGTCATCAGCCCCAAACAGGAAGTCAGAGCATCCAGTGAGCTTTATAATAGAGAGTACTCAGACTGTACCATGTTGAGTAGAGTTGGACCCGGTTCTACAAGGGCGTAAAAGCATGCATTGCATCCTGAGTTTAATATTTCACACTCTCAAGTTGAACATTGAATAATAAATAATGTAATAAATAAATCATAGTAATGTTTAAAAAAGATGTAATGAAATTGACGCTATTCGCCAAAAACTAATTAAATAACATATGTGTATTAGTTGTTTGTGCATCACTACACCGTGGCAGGCGTCATGCTGGACTGGAGCTTGAAAATACAGGTCAGTTGAAATTTAAATAATAAATAATATTATAAAGAAATCGTAATAATGTAATAAAATATTGTAATGAAATTGACACTATCCGCCAAAAAGTAATTAAATGACATATGAGTATTACTTGTTTGTGCGTGACTGTCATAATAGCATCGTGGCAGGCGTCATGCTGAAGTAGATCTTGAGGGTATCGGTGCCTTTTTGACTCAAAAAGCAATCTGTTGCTGAAATGGAATGACATGTTGTATTCACTTAGCACTGTGAACAACTTTTTCAACGTTAGTGGGATTTCATAGCCTCTCAAAATGAACATGAAAAACACTTAGTATTGTTCCCTCAGAGCATAATGTTTTGTTGCTAAATGATAAAAAACGAGCTGTAGTATCACCAGTTAAATCACCTGTTTTACGTACTGGTGGTGCCGTCTATGTGCTGGGTTTTTCCTTGGTTGTGGTTAGATATTAGATGAGCTCGCTGACAGCAACATTATTGTTAGTACCTTGGTGCAATATTTCATATATGCATATGAATATTACTTGTTTAAAAATTAGGTTTTGAATAACATATCAATAATGTGTGATATTATGACACTTGTTTCATAGCACCCAGAGGATAATGGCACTCAGCATACCGATACAACACCACTTTATCCTGTTAAAACAATATTCATAACTTGGATTAATTTTTGTGAAAAACACTTTTGATTCTTTTGATCGGTGGACCTTTATGGACTAAAAGAATATAGATAACTTAGTGGGGAATCGAGGAATGGACACATAATCTGACTCTATGACAGCTTCAGAAGAAGGGAGTCACCATTTGAATGACTGAATGACTTAGAGTCTTCTCTGGCGCTCATGATTTCAGTAAAATAAAATTAACTGAGCTAACAATGTGTAGCATCTCCATATTGATAATAGTTTAAATATTTATATTTATACGTGCGATCTTAACAGCTTACTAGTGTTAGCTCAAGTGGGTAGTCAACA
This sequence comes from Epinephelus moara, assembly GCF_006386435.1. Classification (NCBI taxonomy): domain Eukaryota; kingdom Metazoa; phylum Chordata; class Actinopteri; order Perciformes; family Serranidae; genus Epinephelus; species Epinephelus moara. Next base: position 21,415,995 of record NC_065510.1, on the reverse strand, counting down.
GTCTGGTTTTATACATCCAAAGAACTTCTATTAACAATAACTCCTTGGCAACCAGACCAGGCGTTTAGTGGAGACATGCGTTTATTTGTCAAAATGTGTAGCTACATCAGGCTAGTAAAAGGGACTGGGCTTTTAATTGAAGTTTTCCAGTATGCTAAAAACAGCTGTCAAGAATGCGAACTAGTTTAAGTATAACAGCCAGACGGAAAGCTTGTATAATGTGATGTAATAACACAGTTGTGGTCATAGCAAATTAAACTGTGATCTCAGATGGATATGGCAAAATGTGTTATGTATGTGAATTCGTCCTTAAGCAATGTTTGATATCTGTCAAGCTGAATGGACTCTAAACAGTTTAACAGATTTCACTCTGGTCCAAAGACTGAAACAGAACTCTTCCCGTGAGAGAAAGGGCACTGGATACATCCTGGAATGTAACTGTAACGCATATGATGCTTTTGAGGAGCCATTGCAAATAAAGCAAACTGTTGCTGAAAAGGAACGACACGCTGTATTTCCTTAATACTGGGACCACACGTGGAATGTCTAACACTGTAGCTTCTTGCACCACCACTAATTTCAGATGCACCCAAAAGGCCAGTTCAGACCAAAGATTTGCGACAAGACAAAACTGTTTTAGAGCGTTGTTCTGCTGATGGTGTCACCTGCAACTCTGTGAAATTGCCAGCAGCTGGTTAATAAATAAATATAAAAAGCACAAACAAAATATAAAGCACATCATCTGTTTTAACAGCCAATCATCCCTGCTGAGCCCTCTGTTTCTGTCCTCACGGTGTGCAGGTGTCAGACGGTGGGTCGCTGCTGCTGCTCGCTGTGAGTGCTTATGCCCCCTCACACACACACATGCTCATTGACTGATTAATTGGCACTGGCTATTCATATTATTGTGGCGTATCTATTATGAACACAGTCCATCTGATGCTGGTTTTGTGTGTTTTTCACTGTTTCATCACGACTACAAATGCAGCTGTAGCCAGTATCTCACTATCAGGGAATAGTCCTGTTAAAGTGCCCTAAACAGCGTATATTATTAATATCTCTGGACAATTCTAATAATGAGTAAGACTGCTTTTATTGTCTTACACAGAAATGTTTTTCATAGCTTTACTTTGAGGATCCTCCTGTCAAAAATCAAAGGTTAGAAGCTGGAGTTGAGAGTTGGTTCACTTCAGGTGCAGACCTGCTGAAAGCTGGCTGAAAGGTTCATTTATTTATGTATTCATTTGTTGTTTTAGTTTTCACTTTCATATATATATATATATATATATATATATATAGATATATTTTTCACAACCTCAGCAACCTCACTTGTTTATCTGGCATAAACTACAGATAAAACATACACCAAGAGAAATTCACTTCATCCATGTGTCCTCCCTCCGCCGCTCGTCTAATCTTTTACAAGGCCCTTGAAAAAGACTTAAAAGATGATTCAACAGCTTTATAGTTGTTTTACAGCTGTGGGGCTCTGACCGCGAGTGCTGTTATTTTCATTTGATTTAAGTGAAAAATGCTGGTACATGAACATATGGGCTTGGATCAAAACAAGCTGCTGCTTTGCAGGTGATCAGTGAAATCTTGAAATAATTTATGAATTTTATAATAGCCAGATTTGAAGGATGAATTCTTTTGAGTTTTGTAAACCAATGTGAAGTCTTTATTTAGACCAACTATTGGCTTTGAAGCAGAGGAATTGGAAATTTGCTCCAGCTCTATTTATTTTTGTTTTGAATCAATGATTATGCTAAAGATGTAAATGATAACTCTGGGTGTCGCTCCATGACCCTAGTCAGACCAAGCATTGGTCTGAATGTCTTTATTGATGGGAAAATTTAGTGTAAATAGAGAAGAAGGTCTTTGATCAAAAATTAAAGGCAAAGCAATTTGACTGGATAGCAGGACATATATGTGGGATTGACTCATACTGTACATTGTCCATGTTCATCACAATGAAAGTACATGTCCCCCAGCGCAACATTGTGGCTCATTGATGTGCTTTTAATAGTTATTGGACATCAATGGTGGTGAGTTGCACAGAGGAATACGCTGCAGTATATCAGGCTAAGAGCACACAAGCATTAATGGGATCAATATATTGTTGGTTTGGTCTTTTCATGTGCTTTTTTTTCCTACAATAAGAAAAATGTAGACTGTCGACAGCCTTATCCTTTCCATATGCCAGTGTAATAAATTGAGACTATGTGACATTTTGAGTGTGAAATTAGCTGCGATTACATTAGATGGATGGATAAATAGATGGATGGATAGATTATCTGCTTTGTGATTTTTACTTGAAACTCTTTAGAAGTTCTTGGGCTCAATTCCCTGTGAACAGAACCCCCCCCTAGACACTTAGATAGACAGTTGAATTGTAAATGTTGCTTCAAACGGGGCCGTCTGGGGGAAATGATTTAGAACAGCAGAAGAATTGCTGCAACGTACAGGGCCTGTACTGTGTACTGAAGTGCCAGTGGTTGTTATAACAATAACTTGGTTTCTTAGAGAACCCTGTGTTGTACACTGAGTGGTTTCAATTCATCTCACTGCTGTGGGTTAACATTAACAGCCCCCTAAAACTCAGCGTTTTAAGTATTGTGAAGCACTAGGGCTTGTCATCCATGTATTCCAGTAGTTATGATTGTTATGGAGCTACTTGTTCTCCACTTGGACCTGAGGTTCCTTTAAAATGATTTGATGCCTTCGGGCAGCTATTCCCTCCCCCATCCGCTTTCATCTACTCGTCTCTTCCGCTAGGTTGGCAAGTAATGATAATAGACCAGCTCCAAAACCCACCACTGCTCACAGCATCTATTGTACAGGCTCAATAGTCATGCAGATATCATCTACATGCATTTGCAAACACACACGCTATCGTTGCCTCCAGGTATGAAAAAGCCGAGTCAATTACAGCAGGATTCGTACGTTGGAACATCAAGGAGGAAACCCTGGCTGGAGAGATTTCACATTAAAGCTGCTTTGTACCTTTTCAGCAGTAGATAAATGTCAACAGGCCTCCTGTGTAAATGTTATATGACTGTTGTTGCCCATGTTATCGTTCATGTTTTCTTCGCTGAAGGATCTCAGCTCACTTAACCAATACTCTTGTCAACACAGAGTGGAGTTAATCCTGAAACAACCTTATTGAAGCAGTTGTTTGTTTAAGGCCAGGAAACATGTACAAACTGCCAGTGATCATCTGTAAAATTGATTTTTATGTGGGAGAAATGTCCATAGCAAAAATAAAAATTGAAATGAACTTAGACATATCTTCGAGAGCAGGGTTCCCCTACCCTCCCAAGTGCTTCATCAATTATGAAGGTAGCTGGTGCAGTTTGAGGTACAGCATGCACTGAGGCAGCAAGAGCAAAAGGAGACAGCTTTCCCACCGCCCCACAACCCACTGCTCCCGTTATCTGAAGCCATGAAGGTTAACAACACCAAAACAATAGCACGAGCCATTATTATTCAATAAATGCGGTCTACTGTGACACCGATGTTGGCTGTGGTGTTTGTTTAACACTGTTAAAGGATATCATTGAGAATCAATTAGATGTGGTGTTAAGAGCAGCGAGCGAGAGAGCAGATGTCTGTTCGATTTTGTTCTCCCACATCGTTGTCTAGGTGCATTAGTAGTCAGCATGATTTGGATGTTTTATTAATTCAAGGACATGACCCAGGGATGTCAAAGTTATTAAGCCTCTACATTAAGATACATTTAACTTAACTTACAGCCAGTGGACCCGTTGATCTCCGTTGGTCAGATTATACCACACAGGGCAATGATTTTCTGTTTATTGGTTGTGATAAGGTACATTTAAGTTTTAAGACTTAAAGTTTAGCTTCATGAAAATCACGTTTGTCAGCTTAGACCTACAATATCTGATTTTTTCAATTTTACTTACCTGTTCCTTAACACCTACACAACGTTTCTCTTTCCGGACTGGACGACACTGTGCAAAGAGACAAATTTTGTTTTGTCTAGATACTGTGACAAGCTCAATAAGAGCTGCGAGCACACAAGTCTAAGTAAAGAGTTGTCCACACTAAGATAGCTATAACAAAAACGATGTGAACATCCACACTGATGAAAGATTCTGTAAACAGTGGCGGCAAGCATGTGCTGCGCTCTCCAGCTGTGTCAGCAGCTCAAGAAAATGGATATTGATGACCTCTTACTGTTGTATGTTGCACAGAGGAACATTGGATGTCCTTCTCCTTGAGAACATCTTTATAAAGACTATTTGTTTTATCAAACGAGGTGCATTTTTCACAACCTCAGTGATGAAACTCTCTGCAGTGTCATCTTCCATGTTGAACGTGATGCTCAACTGGACACACACTACACTGAGCTGTGCCTTAAAGCAGCTGCACTACTCTTACAACAGCAGTCATCATTCTCAACCCAAATGTATTTTCTCCAAGATGCAATGTCATGTTTCCACGTGGATGTTGTTTATACTGACCGCCATGTCATCGATAAAGTAAACAAGCTCCTTCTGTCTGTTGTCGCACGGCACACTCTACTCACATTCCCAGGACTGTGAGTAGAGACAGACACAGGCAGAGCAAAGTCTTGAGCAGATGTAGTAACGTTGCTCATGAGGCAGTGTCTGGAAAATTATTTGAATGATTTTTTTCTGTATTTACTGGCCCACTAAATGTTGGCGCCTGCATCATTTTGGCATGTTTTAGTTTTACACTTACAGTACAGTGAATGAATAAAGAATGAACAGATTATTATTGAATCATACAGTATTATTTGATAACAGCAAATAGAGTTAAACTACATAAAATACATTTACAGATTTCATAAAAAACTAAAAACTTGTATCATCGTATTTTTAAGATTCTGGCAGTTTTATGGTACATCATGGGTTTTTTTTATCAATATTTTGAATGACTGGGCCTTTAGGTTTATAGCGCCTTATTCTACTGTCAGGACTAATTAAAATACCTATAAAAAATTTTAATGCCATCATATATGTACTGAAAGCTTTGATTACTATAGGGTTTACTTGGCCCCACAAAATCATACAATAATGAAGGAATCAGCCTGCATCAAACAGCTGGAGGATGTAAACAATTTTTATTTTGCAAACTCCATTGTAGTAAAAACAGAACTTAATGAATATGCCAAAAATATACACAGTGCTTCTTTTTCAAAACAAAACATTTCAAGATTATTGTGAAACAGTATCCAAAACCTTCAGCAGAAACACAAAGATATTAAAATGTTTTATATTTTGTGAAGTCCTTACAGTACAAGAAGCCACAATAAACGTAAATACTCAAAGTATTTAAGAATGCAAAGAAATATTTCTCAAATATTCTATTGTGTAGGAAGAAGCAAGCTAAACATTAATTCACATTAGGTGACATATCTTGAATCCAGTGTTTGAGTCATTGCTCTGAGCCCGTCTTGCTCGACTGTCTGTAGCAGGACCATGTCCTTGCATAGGTGGCTTGTTAGCATTCATAATGTTGCTCTGCTGCTTGGTTTTCCTGTCACACGCAGCGCCTCGAGCAAATGCTGCTTCAAGCGATGTCTGACCCTTTGGTTTCACCGTTCCACTGGAGCTACTGACGGCCTCGAATCGGACAACCGTAATCACGTATTTCAGTACATGTTTTCTGCTGAGGTGATGATGAATAAGTTGCTAGCATAACCATCACCAGCAACGGCAGTGGCCCCGAGTAACTGACGTTATGTCTGTTTTTTTTAAGCCAAAAAACCCTTCCAAACACCAGACACAGCTCCTCTCTTGTACAAGTTTTTCTGGCGCATCTGCAGTCTCTCTTTCTTCTTCCTCCACCTCTCTTGTCTGTTCTTCTAAATGCACTGTAGCTGTTAGCTGTTAACAGACTGTTATGGTAACTGGCTGTCTGTGTTCTATGGTGTTTTCCCTGTTCAAGAGAGCTAGTGTGGGCTATTAATTATTATGATCTTAAGTTATAACCATAAGTAAGAAGGGTATGCAGTTGATAGGGATCCTCTCTTCCATTTCATAGTGCTCTCATTTACTTACTTACTCACAGCAGCAACTTTTTCAATCACGAGATGGTATGATGGTATGAAGGATTCATATCACGTGGGAAATCAATATTGATTCATACCGCCCAGTACCATTAAGGTCCATTATTCACTCTCTTTTAGCTCTGTTTTTGATCTCCACTTACTCCTTAGGAGAATATTTTTAGCTGCGTAATGCTTCACCACTGTATTTCAGTGAGTTAACCAAAGCGGCGAAGTTGCAAGGCGGAAAGTCAAAACAGTGAGCTAAAAGAAGCAACATTTCCTCACAGAGCTGAGAGAACTACAGAGTCCAGTGATAATTGTCCGTGTGATTGTCATGTGATTTATGTTAATGTAAAAAATATTGATTGATTTGACTCTATATTCAACACTTAACTTGTCTGAAATGACACTAGCGTTCAGATTGAATGAAGAAAATCTATCGTAAAAAGTTGGACTACACCAAAAACCACAAGACAAACACATAATGTAGTGCTATTTCTTTTTTTTTGGAGTTGCAGAGTTTTCTTGCCATAGAGAGTCCCTACATCAACCCCCACCCGCTGTGCAAGCACTGCAGCACTTCCTCTGTTAGGTGGTATAGTCTGTCGCCTGTGTGAACCTCCTGATCAAAGCTTCAGCAGAATAAGGCTCAACACAGCGGGGCCAGATCCTCTCTCCACAGCTATAACAAGACTGAGAATTTGAGGAAATAACATTGCAGTCATGCTTATCCTCCAATAAGTAAACAGATTGTTATATAACATGAAAATAGATTTATGAACAAACACATGCTGTGCTGCATGCATATGCTTGAACGCTCAGTATCTGTGGTGTCAGTAGTGTTAAATGCACTGCTATAGGGTAAATTATTTGAACTACGCGTGGTTAAACCTCAAAGTGCATTTGTTAGAAGGTTGTTTTTTTTATCAGCGCATGTACAGATGTGCATTTTTTAACATGTTACGTGACATGAGTCACTTCACTTAAGTGTGTGTGAAAGCTTATTGGCTAATAGTGGTGAGTCGCTTGAACTCAGTCTCTTGACTTGCCTGATTCCATTGTAAATCTTTGATGATAGATCCTTTGTTAGAGCGTAATTATGTCTTGGGCATGTTGGGCCTGTTTAGGGAGTCCCACAGCTTTATATTGAATTCACTTTGAGGCAGCAGATTAAATTTAACACAAATAAAGACAACAGGAAGGGAAAACTCATTAAGAAAAGGCTCTAAATAGGCCTGATAAATGAGAACTATGCTGTATATCGCAGGCATACGTCTGTTGTGGTTGAGTCTGACAGCTTCATAAATCAATGTGACTAATTAAATCAAAGTTATAAGAGCTATGTCATTAAATTGAAATGAGACAAGCCCTTTGAGAAGCTGCCCTTATTTGAACTGCATGAGAGCCGAGGCTACGCCTGTCTAGTTGTTAAGATGTTTTGGAAAGCAACAATAATTGCACCGAGCGTGTTTTTTCATTTGCATCACCTCTTCATATTATCTCAAAATACTCACGAAGCATAAGATATCAGATATTTCTCTTCACAGTTTTGACCATGAGAAAAATATAATCCACACCACCATTCTGCAAGTCATAAAGTGATTGGGCTGTCTCAGTCTTGTCTTTTCAGAAAGCTTTTAACCCCGGTGATTAGCCTCTGTCAGCTCCCTCAAGTCTTTCTGTGACACCTCTTTGGGCTTTTTATCTCCCATTTGTTGCTTTTCATTCTGGATGCTGGGAGAAAAATCATCATTAGCTCCCCGCCTTATCTACTCTTTATTTTACCCCTGTGATGAGCCTTGTCGCTGGGATTTGGCTGATAATGATTGGTGCAGCAGTGTAAGCTTAATGGCTTCTCTTTATCTTCAAAGGCTTTGATTCCTCATTGTTGTTGCTTAGCAGACAATTAAGGGGTAAAGGCCTTATTGGTGATGGATTTCTGTGAGTGTTTTTTTAAGTATACTGCTGAGCTGTAGCCCTGATTTTAAAATACAGAGTGGCAGAACAAAGTATGACTTAAGGAACCTGCTTTATTTATGGTGCTGAATTGTTTTGCATGTTTTGTTTAATTTTAGATATTCATGGAAACTTACTTTTGGTATTACATTTACATTAATTATTACAGGGAACGTGAAGCTGGTTAAACACTTGGACAGTCTCCAACTGAACTGAGACCCTTCACATTACTGTCTCCTAGAAACAGCAAATATGTTTTCTGTTAACATAATAAGGACATTTTGCTAATTAACACAGCTGGCAAGTTGCAAAAATGTTGATACTGGATGTATCAGTAAATATTTACTGACAACGTATTTCAGTAGCTTTCTGCCAAAATAGACAATCTTGTAATGCAGTATCTAGTCTTAGTGACTACAGCGCTACTTTTTTATTAACATTTAACCAGACTTAACCAAAGTGCATTTGTTGCCTAAACCTAAATCGAGACTTCTTCTTGTTAAGTTTTTTAGCAAAATATAACAGAAATTCAGATCTTCGCCTTACCTGAACAAAAGTGCTTCTTACCAAATCCTAAGACAGTAGTTTGGATGCAAACAAAAGGTTCTGGTGTCGAGGTCCTACACTTTGTACACCAAGCATCCTCCTTGCGAGACCTATGTACATGAATGTAGTGTTTTGTCACCTGAAAGAAAAGCTGTCCCTGAACATCCAGGCAATCCAGGCAGCAATTGCATTGCCACAACAACATAAATTAGAAAGCAGTTAAGTAACATGCACTGTTTAAAAGCAATGCACCATAATATGTATGTAACCCACATAGTTGGGAAGGCAGTGATCACCTGACCAATGTGATGACAGGAATAAAGAAGGAAGTGGTATGAAGACTGAAAGTCCATGTTATTCAACGTAAAGAGGCAGGTTGGAGTGGTGGATGGGTCAAACAACTCAGGACTTTCCCCCCTGGAAACCTGTGTTCGGAACTGTGCGACTGAGTGTTTCTTTTCCTAAACCTAACCCATGTAACTTTACTTGCCTAAATCTCAAGATATCCAAACATGATTCTATTCCTGAATCTAACTGAAGTGACTATGCTAAGTATGTAACTTCACTTTACACATGTATTCTTGGGGTGCTAATTTGTTAGAAGAAGATATATATTTTTTCACTTTGTTGTCATATACTCTGTTGCCGTATCTGAAATACACAGGACCTATACATGCATTAAATGGAGAGATGTCAGAGCAGGGGGGCTGCCCATGGATGAGCGACTTGAGCAGTCGGGGGTTCGGAGCCTTGGTCAGGGGCACCTCAATGGGGCCCAGGAAGCGAACTAGCACTTCTCCAGCTTCTAGTCCTGGTTCGTACGGCAACCCTTCGGTTTCCAACTCAAGTCCCTATGGACTGAGCTGCTGCCACCTCCAAAACCTCCTGCGCCCAACTTCGGGCTCAACCCCACGACCCTGAGATTAAGAGTCTTGTATGAGGATATGTTGCATACAACTGTAATTTCTAGGAGACATGGTTGTACTGGCAAGCAAATCATAGAAATAAATAAACCTTTATATATGTTTAGAAATACACCTCAATAATACAAGCCAGCGAGTCTTTGTCACTGAGAACAACTTGACAAAAATGCATAGAAGCTTTCCTTAAATCTTCGACATCAGCCAGCTTTATCAGAACAGTTTATCACATGCTTGCACCTTAGATCTGCTCTCCTGCTGTTTGTAAGGAACCAGTGTATTACAGTATTCAAGTAACAAGAAAATCAGTTCTGGAAAGTTCAGACATATTTCACCTAAAATAGACCTGATGGGGCCATCGAAAATTGGTTGTTGGATCCGAGCAAAGTAAAAAAGGAAAAACATTTAGTTTCAGGCGATGCAAACAAGGATGATTGATTACATCATAATTACAATTATGTACCCATTCATTCCACATTAAATTTCAGTCTCTTTGCTGTGCAAGCGAAATGAGTCAAAGTGCCATCAATTCCTCCACACGTGGTCTCAAGTCAGGCACACAGACACAGCCACAAACAAAGCTACTTTCAGTTGAAAGTAAGAGAATCTCATGTGGTATGTTTCAAATAGCCATTTAACAAGGACGGCTTTTGCACTGAATAAATTGGCGGGTAGCAGCATGTCGGCATTTTAGTGTTTATTTGATTTACTTGTGACTTTTAATGAATGACCAGAGTATTAAAAATAGCTTGTGTGGAACAAAGTTGCTTAACTAATTATAGCTCTAATTAGGAAGTGTAGGCAGCTTAATTGGCACTCTATATGCTTGGCTGGAGCTTGTCATGTCCTGACAGATGCTAATGGACTTTGATATCCTTGATTTGTGGATACCACAGCACTTGCTTATATAAAGTGTGCCAGTACTGTACTATCTAACAAATTACAGTTTCTCAGATCACAGTGCAGCATTTTCTGAAGAACTTTCGATTTTACCAATGCCAAATAAAGCAACAGTAGAGACATGCTTCAAGCCTCTCTACCCGCTGTGGATGTTCTCAGTAATTTCAGAGGGAAAATAAATACCATTCACAATATATAAGCCACTGGGCCTCATTCAAGTACCACTTGTATGAAGAGATTTGTTCTTCAGTGGCATATATGAGAGATTTAAGAGGTTTTTGGCATTTATCTTTTTACTGTATTTATATTTAGGTACGAACGAAATTCACGAGTGCTCCAAACCTCTCATAGGAGACATAGTCTGTCTCTCTCCACAGGACAAAAACCACTTCAGAATTATAATCTGAAGGACTTTTGAGTTTTAATATAGAATCAAAATTAATTTATTAAATATTTTATCGTCGTATTTCATCACAGCAACTTATTTAGTTGCAGGAAAGTTCTTTCAATTGGACAGCTGCCTCTGGTTATTTTTGCTGGTCTCCATCCAGTATCGTCCTCTGTTGCGCTTGACAGTGTAACATCACTCGTTTAACTTGTTGTGTTATGTCTGCTGATTTCTGACAGCAGAGTGAAGCTCCACAGTGTGATATTCTTCTTTCTACTCCATGGTAACATTCTTGTGAATTAAACTTGCCTGCAAACAGAGCAGAACAGGTAGCCATATGTGGCAGTTTTAAAGGTGTTGATTAGTGCTGCACGATTTGATAAAAACGTGAGATTGCGATTTGAGTGGACAATATCGCGATTGCGATTACAATATAATACATAATTGATATCATTATTATACAGTTTGTTATGGAGTCCGTTATTTCCCCGTGACACTTACAAATGTTTGCGTAACTGTGCTTGGATGTTGTTTTATGAGGCTCTGGCCGCCTTCAGTTGTCCCTTTGTCTTTAACGTTACACGGCTCGGCTTTCTCTCGCATGCATCCTTTGTACTTTTGTCTGTGCTGTCTCAAGTGCTGATATAGATTGGTTGTGTTGCCGTGGGACGTGGCGACTTTAACTTTTAAACTTTTACACAGCACGTCTTTCTGTTCAATGTCGCCGTACCTGAATCCAAAGTATCGCCATGTAATAGGCATTGGGGTTTTTTCGCCACCAACTCAGCCTGTTCATGGTCGTGCTCATGCTCTTCTTCAGCGTGTGTGTTGGTCACTGCTGCACGCCAGCTGGTCACCTGACCACACGTGCTGCACACACCAGTATAGCTTGTGGGCGTAATGTCAACAAACTCCACACGCTTCAGGAGAAGTAGTCACGTTCACAGGCACACACGTTAACATTTATTTACATTAAATTGCAAATCGCAGCCTTTTATGCGGTTATATAATCGCACAGCCTGACAACGCGATTGCGATTAGATTAATCGTGCAGCACTAGTGTTGATTATACTAATGATTAAGTGTGACAAAATCGCACTTCCTCATCAATAGGGGCATTCATTAGGCTGAAACGGGACATGTTTCTGTAGTTAAAAGAGTTTGATGAATCCAACTTGGAACAATCATATGAGGAAACATAACACAAAAAAGTAAGACAAGTTTAAAATGCAGAAATGTTCTTGCGTGAGGCTTACAGAACTGTTCGTCCTGCCTTTGAACTGCCTTTGAGTGCTTCATCTTTCAGAGCTGTAAAAGAAGGGTTTACCTTTTTTGTCTTGCTGCTGTAGAGCTGTAGATGAGTCTGTCCAATGCCTTTGACTATAGCAGGTGTATCAAACTCATTTTAGTTCATTGGCTAATTACAGCCCAATTTGATCTCAAGTGGGCCGGACCAGTAAAACCATTGCATTGTAACCTGTAAATAAAAAAAGCCTTCAAATGTATCCTTCTCTTTTAGTATAAAGAAGTAACATGACAGGTAGCCCCCATCCTTAAAACATTCGCAGTTAATAAACAATCCATTTTCAAAACAAATGATGAACAGCCTCAGACAAAAAGAAAAATATGAGCAGTTTCCACAGTGTGTCTGTTTTTTTTTTTAGCAAACTCACCCTCAAAGTGTGGCTTTGATGCTGATGCTATTTTGTTAGCAATAAGGTAGCTAGCTTTCACAGCTGCAACGCTGATCTCTCAGCTTAACCTAAAACCAGATGAATTTATCTTCTCTGTCCTTGCTAGTTGTTGTATTTTTCGCCATAATGAGTTGACAGTGGTGCTAAATATAATATTTCTTCAGCTCTGAAAGGTGCTATGAGCACACTGAGCACACTGGCTTCCCATTTACCTCTGAGAAGAAATAGGAATGGCTCATTTGGACAAAAAGGTACGACAGTTGAAAAAGTGGAATTAATGACTTCTCTGCAATTTTTACACTTAGCAAAGTCATTGAGTGGGCTGGATTGGACTCTGTGTCTGGCCGATTCTGGCCCATGGGACATATGTTTGACACTCCTGTGGTGTGTCTCAAATCACAAATATTTCTGTTAGTACACTTCTATGTAGTATACTATCTGCACTATGTACTCATTGGCGTAGTGCGCTAATTTCGACAGGGTAGTGTTGTCTCAATTCAAACACGGCCGTTGTGCACTCACCGGAAATGATGACCGCAAATTAGCTAACTACTAACTAGTTAGCCAGAATACACTGACGAAAAGTTTCTTGAAATTAAAGAACGGAGGAGGAGAGAGAGAGAGGCACAACAGGTAGAGGACGACAGAGGAGGAATGGCTGCTGCAAGGCTTTAGCTCTGGAGATTGGTGGTGTAACGTTACTTGTGAATGCTGTACCCCAGTGCCCACAGAAGAGGAATACCTCTGTTGCAAGGAATGGGACCGGTTGCAGCCTTAGCTAAATGGTAAACAACAAACATGGCACCACACCGGTAAGGTAAGACAACACGTTTACATGTCGTTTTCTATATGTTCTCTGACATTTATCCTAACGATATGAGGCGGTCTTTGTGGAGAAAAAGCTTGTTTAGTGGACTAACTTTGCACTTGAAAGGATGCCCGTTCAATTACGTTTTAACAGGTCTGACGCTACGGCTGTATCTAGGCTAACGGCTAACATGCTAACTATTATTTCTATGTCACTAGTAACTTGAAACAAATTTAGGACGATAGGAGACGGGTTGAAATAAACCAAAATTTCCCTTTAACCCAATAAACATACTGATGGCTTATACCCGACAACAGTATAGTGGTGCTTAGTGTCAAAAAACACATGTATTTGTACAATGCAGCGACGTTCACGGTCGCACAGTCCTCGGATGCTATTTCCAGTTTGAAAAGTGGTCCCTCCCCTTCCACTACGTAGCCAAGATGGCGACCATTGAGAGTGAGAAGTGTCCATAGTTCCACACTCAACTTCTTGACCGTTTTGAGTGCACCATCCGGCACCATTTTTCCATACTTCTCAGTGTGAACGCACTTATGATCTCAAAATAGTAAGTGTAAGTACAGAAGTACGCGATTTGAGACACAGCACGGGTCTATAGCAAGATATCATGACACTAACTTGCTTACTGGGTATGATTCCTAGTAGTATTGATGATCCCTGATCTTTTGTCTAGTTACACTCATAATTTTCCTTCAACCGGCATATACAAGGTATGTCATAAACCTTACTGTAAAATGCTAAATTTACTCCTGTCTTTAACTCTAGCAGGGCCATCAGGCTAAAATTTCCACTGCTGATCAAGAAGTAGCTAAATATATTAGACGATTCCTAATTTATTTAGCAAATTGATTCTTCCTATAAACATTTAGCTTTTTAGACAATATGTGAGTCATCCTCTTTGATACACTTTAATAAATACAGGTTTATACACTTTTACATCTCCAGGACTTATTTTTAGAGTAAACACCCACACATTTAAGATTTGTAAAGGATAGTATTTAATAATACAATACTAATAGAGTAGGATGTGGGAGAGAGAAAGAGCTGACCTCAATCAGCCTTTGTCTTTTGCTGCACTGCACCTCACTACAGTTCTCCTGTTTGGGTTGTGATAGAGGTCTGGTAAGCCACAGCTAAGCTCCTTCATGGAACGAGGACCTCTTTCTCTGCTTGGCTGGGAAAAACCCTGTGGCCATCCTTCATTAAAAAAGCCGGTCAACAAATTGACAATGGGGTTTGCAGCTTGGACAATAAGCCCTACTGAGGGTATCGGCCCCACTGTGGCTCAGCCATGGAAAAAGATTTTGTTCTGAAATCCAGATTGACTCTGTCTCCCTTTATACTGCTGTGTAGCAAAGTATATGCAGGTGTCAGGTGAAGAAGGTGGTCGTCAATACTTTCCATCTGTGCATACAAAAAATAAGGCATAAAATTATCAAAAAAATCAATTATTAAGTCACTTTTTGATGGTGCAGTTGAATGAGAAGCTTGTTCTGCTCTATGCATCAGAGGCTACATCAGATCCCAGCTGTCTGATGTGTTTGGGTCGCCCCATGTGCTTGTACATGTGTGTGCACATGTGTGTTTTTAAGCCTGTTGTCCTATAGATACACAGATGAGATGTGCAGTCATTGTAAGATGAAATGTAATAAGACAGTAATGCTGCTACAAAAGACATAAACCGACACTTTTCAGTTTTGTGGGAATCGAATGACCTTAGTCAAATGTATGCATTAGATATTCACTCTTTAAAATTGATGCTTATGACAGGTGCTGAGACTAATGGTAGGGAAATCAATTATCCCTGCAGAAATAATCAATGCCAGTTTTGATTCATTATTTAGGCTGCTATATTGTAAAACATTTGACAGTTGCATGTTTGAAAGAAGCCCCTCTGTGTGGAGTTTGCATGTTCTCCCTGTTTCAGCGTGGGTTTTCTCCAGGTACTCCGGCTTCCTCCCACAGTCCAAAGACATGCAGGTTAATTGATGACTCTGAACTGGCTGTAGGTGTGAATGTGAGCATGACTGGTTGTCTGTCTCTATCTGTCAGCCCTGCAATAGTCTGGCAACCTGTCCAGAGTGTACCCCGCCTCTCACCCGATGTCTGGGATAGGCTCCAGCTCCCCCGCGACCCCTAACAGGATAAGCAGTTACGGAAAATTAATGAATGAATGAACGTTTTAAAGTGTAAAGTACTGTTGCTTTTTTCCATTTTGCATCCTTGTTTGTATGTTGTCTGAGTGTCGGTCATGCATGTAAGGAAATTAAAGAGATCACCATGGACTCCTTATCAGTTATTAGTTTATATATTTTGTAAGCTTCACATTTTTTTCCAGTTTAAATTTATTTATCAATCATTAAATTATCAGCCAATTAAAATAACTTAGTCGCAGGCCTACACTAGCTTCATAGTCCCTGTCTTTGAAAATGCAGCAGCATTGTGTGTGTGTGTGTGTGTGTGTGTGTGTGCGTGTGTGTGTGTGTGTGTGTGTGTAATAATTTCCTTCCAGCTGCATAATATAGCATATTGTTAATTTTCACATCTGTCTTTTGAAGATAAAAAAGCCTTTACATTTTACTTGTGACAAATGCAGTCTTTTCACTACATCACAGCTGACTAATTTGCTATTTATATTATAATTAAGTGCATAATAGTATAAATATACTTTCACAGTTCAATCTAGAATAGAGTACAAAAATAGCACCACTGATGGTTGTGTTTGTAACATTTTTTACTATATAACCTTATAAAAGTGATTTGTGACAGTCATAAATTATGAGACATTAAAACAGAAAATTGAATCAATGAAGTAAATCCAACATACTAATATATATCTATATAATCTGTATAATTTATATATATATAAATTAAAATTTTCGGACCTGATCCCTCTGGAGAGCTTTGTTAAAATTCTTAAAACTAAGGAACTCAAAAGCATTGAGCTTTGTCACTGTTTTTAAATCAGATGTTACACTTCTTTTAATCGATCCCTGATAATTTTATTTCTATTTATTGTACGATTGTTGTTTATTTGTATTACTGTTTGTACTATAAAATTCTGCTGCCTCTTGGCCAGGTCGCTTTTGAAAAAGAGATTCTATATCTCAATAAGCTTTACCTGGTTAAATAAAGGTTAAAATAAAAAAAATAAAAATAAAAAAATCATTATACATGTGGACATACTACTACATAGAGATCAACACTTGTCGCCTTTTGAGAAGACAGGACTATGATGACACTTTCTGACTACATGAGTGGGTATTGTTTCTTCTTGGTTTAAGGCTTTAGGCAAAATTGCTCTCGGTAAGTAATGTTGATGCCATTATCAGGAGTTTTCATGCACTAAAACCACCCTCTGAACGGCAAGAGGTTGTTTCAGCTGTCTAGCAGTCAGTACTCCATAAAGGTATGGATCTCATATTTGCTGGAGATGTCCTCAGCCGATCCCAAGGCTCAGTATTGGGGCAGTATCAGCTAAAATAATACAGATGAAAATCCACTGTTTGCTGTATTCTGGTGTGTTTTGTCCACCTCAGATTGCCAGTGTTGCAGCGCTGCTCTCCTTTACCACAGCTACAGTGCAACAATTCCCTGTATATGCTTTTGGCGGTTGAACTGACAAACGTAGCCAGCAGCTGGTCATATCAGTTGTCACTAATTGAGGTTAATTCCTTAAGTAACTTGAAGGCAGTCCAACATTAAGATGTTGTCAGATGTCTGTACTGTGTAATATGATACATATTGCATCAACATATGGTAAAAGTAAGTAAAGTATCAGACTCAGTGACCCGGATCGGGATCAGGGGCAAAATCCTTTATCAGGACATCCCTAATATTTTACTTACAATTAGGAGAAATATATACATATACATATACATATAATATATATATGTGGTTGTGCTGCTGCCGTGGTCCTGCCAGATGCCTCCTGCTGCTGCTGCCATCATTAGTCATTAGTCATACTTCTACTGTTATTATACACATATGACTATTGTNGTTTTTTTTTCCCCGTTAAAGGGTTCTTTTGGGGAGTTTTTCCTTATCCGCTGAGAGGGTCATAAGGACAGAGGGATGTTGTATGCTGTAGAGCCCTGTGAGGCAAATTGTGATTTGTGATATTTGGCTTTATAAATAAAATTGATTGATTGATTGATATAACACATAATAAAGCTCTCAAGAAAAATCAATTTGCTTAAATGACAGTAATAATTATAATAGGAAACAAATATTGCATCGCTGTACACTGCTCTGTCAGATGCCTCACAGTGACTGTTCATAAGCCTTAGTTCGATTGTAATAAAAGCGGTGTATCTTTTTATTATTTGATAACATTAGTAAAGAAAAAGCCTGTGCTCGGTGAAATGACTGATGGTTAAAATTATATTCTCAACTGCAGTCAGGCCATCCAAAGATGATATAAACCAGAATGAGATTAACATACTTGCAGATGGATTTTAAAACTTAAAGGGGCCTGGAGGGAATCATAAATAGCCATGGACTGAATGGGCTTGGTGATTTTCTGCTTTATCGTGAGGTGGCAGTTTAACAAACTTCTCAGTGCTCCACTGTAATTCAAAGTACCATAAGGTCAGAGCATAAAGTAAGACACTCAACAAGGTCTTACCGAAAAGCAAGAAAAGAAATCAAATCAACTCCAATAGACACACACAATACTTGACAGACCACATCCACTAAATATTTTGGTTGGTTGGTTGGACTTTAAAAGTCCAGTCAAAGTTATGGTCAACCTACGAATTTGGGAAAGTGGGATTTTAGATCAAAATGAAGGTGAATAATCTGACCAAGAGAGTTACCTTAAGTTTTACAGTCCCCAAATAAATACAAAAAATAAGTGATTTTTATATTTGGTACCTGTTATGTTATATATGATATGTATGCGGTATCTCAGTGTCTCTTGGAGCTTTAGCGGGGGGCGCACACACTACAACCTCGGGACTCACTTTGACTGGAAGGTTGGCTACATGCTGCTACTCAAGGGCTCTCCTCTGGGCCTGCACCCTCCTCATGCGATGCTTGTTTTTCTTTTTCCTGCTGGGCATTTTGGTGTGTGTGGTGATGGAAATGGTGATGGTAATTTCCTCAAATTTGGTGCAAACGTTCACTTGAACTGATGACATTTTGGTGGTCGAGGGTCAAGGTCAGTGTGGCCTTGTCTTATTCTCATGACTGCAATATTTCAGGATCGCCTGGAGGGAATTTCTTCAAATTTGGCGCAAACAACCTCTTGGACTCAGCAATGAACTGATTAGATTTGTTGGTCAAAGGTCATTATGGCATCACAAAACGTTTTTGGTGCCATAAGTGAGCCCTAAGTGCTATATCGTAGGCAACTGGACTTGCTTGAGTTTCTTGAAGACGTTTATCCAAGAGGCTTCTTCAGTTCCAACAGACTGTTACAGAGTCGCAGGCTTTAACCCCGTGTGGGTGTTCAAGTCCAACTGCCTATGATGTAGCATTAGGATTATCATGACCTGGATGACTTAGAATCTTCACCAACATATAAAACGATGAAGTGATGAAATTTTATGTCCACAAGGTCAGCCTCACTGTGACATCATAATGCTCTGCAAAACACTTTTCTGGCCATTACTCATCGCCATAACTCAGGAACAGAAGGGGAGGCATTTGTTCAGATACTTAACTGGTGACACAAATCTTGGGTGTCACCTTGGATCTGTGCTGGTTGTATAGATCTTCTGTGCTACAGGCTTGAAGAGGTTAATGATGCATCCATGTTCTAGAATTTGTAGCTTCTTTGTGGCAACATCCATGTTTTAAGCATCGTCATCTGTCATGGATTTATATGAGTCTGGACGGACATGAATGTAAACTGCAACTGGTTTGGATTATTTCGGCTTATTTTTAGAAGGCGATTATGAACATGCAAAATGCAGACAAAAAATCTGTATTCAAGAGGCCAAAAGGGTGGTGGGAAGCCAGTGTGGGTTCTTGTCCCTGCTGCGGCAATTGAAGCTCCTACAGGTGTGATTAGGCACCAGCACAGACAGGGGTGCACATTAACATCACACACCTACCCTCCTGTTGAAGGTCATTGCTGGCAGCTGAAACGAAAAGCATAGTGACACATTATTTTGACTGATTTATTCTGCCATCTGTTACAGACCTTATTTGATTCCTCGTCTGCATGTGTCCCTGCTTTCTGAGGGTTTAGTCGGGTATTGGTACTCAGCTGTGTGCTGCGCTGCCACAATAATCAGTTTGTGACTTTCTGTTATCATTCAGTTGGAGCGTGATAATACATTTGGTACATTCATGCAGTGGAATGGTTAATTCTTGTAACTGTGTCTGAGGCAGGTGTCTGTAAAACTGAATTCAACTGGATGATCTGCCCTCTGCTTCTTCTGGGCTAATTAAAAAGGAGCCCGTATGGACTTGGCTTTCATTATTTGGTTTGACAGCTCTGGATTAAAACACATTTCAAAAGTTTCGACCCCCTGCCTCTCAGTAGGGGCATGGCAATTTACCAGCACGCCCGGACCGCTTTATCTCTAATAATGTTCACAGTACACAGAACTGTCATTGTTCAAAACACTCACTGACTCCATCAGTGTAATTATCTCCACTCAGTACAGACTGAAATGCTTTCCTGCATGTTATCAAGTACATTAAAAGAAAAATTATTGGCTGTGGTGGAAATGATCAGCTCTGCAGGTGAACCAGAGAGCAAGAGGATGCTTACGGTCACAGTTTTCTTCCGCACTGTGTGTGTGTGGAAGTGATGTGGTCTGTGTTCTACATTAATGTGATGATTGCGATGATGGTGAAGATGACAGTGACCTAGATTATTCAGCACACACTCACACATGCCCCTTCTCTGAGTTTGTTTGTGTGAGTGTGTGAGTGTGTGTGTGTCCTTTTTTTTCCCTAACCCCCTCCTTGCCTCACTGTCTTCCCTCTGCACTAAGCTATGCTGTGTTGAGCTGTATTGTACTGTTGGAGCATCCTGAGTGCTTGTGTCAAGGAGGCTTGCACGCATTGCTTCAATCCTCTGAGCCATGCAAATAATTGTGTTCCTGACTGATGTCCCATGCATTTTTCATACAGGAGCTTGACTGTGTGAGCAATGAGTAAAAAGTTCTTTCCCCTCCCACCGCCAGCTCCCACCTTCTCACCGCCGTACCGTATGTTTCACCTCCCCACACCCTCTACCTTCACCTCGCGCTCATCCCTCCACCATTTCCAGCCTCTATCATTGAAATCAATGGAATTGATTCTCCTGGGGTTAATGGATTTTGCTGCCAAGGTGAGGAGGATGCACTTTAATCATGGCAGATCTTAAATATTTTATCAGGGAGAGCCAAAGGTTCAGAGCTGGAGCTGGCAATGTAGAGGAAGGAATGATAGGGGAGAGAGGTTCGCTGTGCATCTCAGCACTCTGCGCTAACAATGGGCCAAATGTTGCTCACTTCAGAAAACAGCAGCAAAATGGTATCAAGGAGAGTATGGCAGGGTGGGCTTTTGTGTTTGTAGACAAGCTGAGTAATGTAATTGAGATTTATTACCAGGTAGGAAAAAAGTATTAATGTCAGTGTATACAGCGGCGTACACAATTTCAGTGCACTGAGCTTCTGAGAAAAATTGGGCCTAATTTCCATCAAACAGTTTTAGGATGGATAAATTAGAACACCTGACCCAAGATTTTTAACGATGAAAACAAACATTTCTCATAACTTTTATTTTAACTAAATGTTTCCCTGTTCTGTGATACCTACGGAACATTTATGTTAATTGCAAGTTATGTTTTATGTTGTATTTCAGTCAAGTACAGTGAATGGTTTGACACACAGTAAAGCCATGAGGGCAAGAGGCTGAAAATTGTGCCCCCTTTTCTGTTCATTCAATTGAGAATTGATTTCAAATCAAATCGGAC
The DNA here is from genome assembly GCF_006386435.1 of Epinephelus moara. NCBI lineage: Eukaryota > Metazoa > Chordata > Actinopteri > Perciformes > Serranidae > Epinephelus > Epinephelus moara. The sequence continues at coordinate 21,394,810 of NC_065510.1, read as the reverse complement.
ACCAAAGATTCTTAATCAAATCAAATTGAATTGTGAGGTTCCCAAAGATTCCCAACCTTAGTACGAGGGATGGTTCCTTTATCCGTACTTTTACACATTTTGGTTTAATTCATTATCATCCTGCAGCCTCTCATCTGCGCTCTGTGCCGGGGCTGAACTGCTCCACATACGCACACCTACACGACACGGTAGTTGGTGAACAGCTGAACAGCTGCGGTGGAAACAAAGTCAATATAACTCAAAAATAACTCCAATTGAACGCCAGCTACACTCGTAACTGTAAGTGCAATTAAACCTTAAGGAGTAAGAAATCAAGACTTTATCAATACATGTGTTCAGCAAGCATGAACATGTAAACATGTAGACAGCGTGCTCCATCCACAGTCTCTCATCCACCGCCACTGACATTATGTTTTACACAAGGACAGCAGGAGGAAAGACTTAAAGTGACTGACAAAAATTAAACTTCACTCAGTATTGTCATGGCACGAATATTTTTATTTATATAGTGACTTTGCTGCTCTTTCAACAACAGTTTGTTTTATTTAAAATATTTAATAATCCTGTTCTGAACTTATTCTTTTTTAAATTAATATATTTTCTAAAAAGCATTTATTTAGAAATGAAAAGAACCGAGAAGAGTATCGATAAAGAACCAAATTGATAAGGCGTATCGATAAAAACCTAGCGATACCCATCCCTACTTAGTACTGATGCAGTTTAATGACAGAATGACAAGTTTTCAGACATCTCAATGAGGCTCCTCACTGAAATCCAAGCCAGCAGCAGCAGCAGCAGCAGCAGCAGCAGTGTCTTGGGATAATGGGACTTGAAACATTTACAACATATTTTATTCAAAGTCTGTTTCAGTTCTGTAGTTTACAAAATGACACTTTGTCTCCCATCTTTGTCATATTAAGCTTCTGTTTTTGTATTACACTAAAAAAATTGTATTTTATTTTGAAGTCACACATGTACGGTTACAAAGTGGAGTGTTAAGATAAACTTGATTCAAGTCCCTTATTTCTATTTTCCCCAACTTTCCACATTTATTCAGAGCATTATTTTGAATATCCAATTTCCTTTTCACTGCCGTAACACGTGGTGTCACCAGCCCTCATCTTTGCTGTAATTAAAAATTGAATCATACTAACCTCATTTATCAAAGTTAACAGTCGATCACTGCAGCTTTCTGACTTCTCAGGACCAGTTTTTGTTCTGAGTTTCGGCTTAAAAGTGCCTTTCATGGCTCCTTTGAGTAACGCCACACTAAAGTCAATGCCAGTCCATGACGGTTACAGATGAGCTATGGCAGTACGTTATAAACGCACTTCATCCAGCTTGTTGAGCCGTAATGTTAGATAAATGCCATCTAATGAGGTCATGCAAGTACATTAGTGCTCACTGTGTTCTGAGCTCCTTGTTTTCTTTTTTCTTTAATTTTAAACAGTAACCTACAATATATCAGTGATGCAGAAACTATCTAACTGAATTATTTAATATGTTCTCTGGTCCATCTGCCCACGCTGGCTGTAAAATCACAGGTAGCATTATACACTGAAAGTTCCCTATTATTAGTATGATGTTCACTTGTAAATGAAATGCGGTATAAATCCTTCAAACCATATGTTGAATTATGTTTCTATGCTTGATCCTGATTTGCTGCAGTCTGTTTCTCACTATATTACAACTGTCCATCCATTTTTGTAACCACTTATCCTCTTGAGGGTCCCGGGGGGGATGGGGTGGGGCGGGGTGGCAGGGTACACCCTGGACAGGTTGCCAGGGCTGACACAATTTCGAGACAATTAGCCAATTTAGAGTCACCAATTAACCCCTATCCCCAACCTGCATGTCTTTGGAATGTGGGAGGAAGCCGGAGTACCCGGAGAAAACCCATGCTGACACGGGGAGAACATGCAAACTCCACACAGAAGGGCTCCGCCTGGGATTGAACCAGGAACCCTCTTGCCGTGAAGCAACAGTGCTAACCACTACACCACCTTGCCACCCCCATACTACAACTAATAGAACACTGATTAGAAAATTGATAAGTCTATGAGCTTTATCACAGATTATATTCAAGCAAAATTCATTTCACTTTGATTTGCAAAAAAACAAAGCAATTTCCATTTATCCCCAATTATGGGACAGTGTCAGTTTACGTAAATGCAGTTCTTGAGTTCAACCTTTGAATCCCCTTAAGTTTCAAGTTTAAGAGCTGCAGAATGTGCAGCTGTCATGTAATACTTTGTCAATATTCTTCACAGCTGGAAATAGGGGACACGGATCGATAATTTTTATGTTTGCTGTGAACAAGCACAGAGCCTGAAGAAGAACGTCTGGGTTATTAGAGCAAGTTGATAGCCACCTTCGTGGTACCCGTCATCTCTAACTGAGGCTTTAGGGTTTGTTGAGCTAGCTCAGGCAAAGAGAGCCTGGCTCTGCTGGACTTGCTCCATGGTACAGCTCTCCGGACTCTCCTCCGATAGCAATAAGCCACCAAGTCTGACGAGCCATCATTTATGTTATACAGACAAAGTACACCTCGCCAATTATAGAGACCATGGCATGCCTACTGTAAATAAACACAACAACATGCCCAACAAGATCAGTGATAATGCAACTTTTCATTAATGCAGTAAAGCATTCTGTATTATGAATCAGGACGTGAGGCTGATTTGGACTCACTTTTAGCCCTGGAATTAAACATTGTAATGTAGTGTAGGTTGACTTGGGTGCAGCCATCTTTTGCATGCACTTCCTCCATTATTTTGTCTGTTTTCATTTTCTTTTTCCTGGCAGCAGTCCAGCACTTATGTATGCAGTACACTGTGCAAGCTGCACTTTGCCAAAAGTTCAAATGTGTTGAACTTTGAGCCTGGACTGCACTGACATTTGCAAGCATTGCCCATGGCTTTATGCTACTGCTTGTACCGCAATTAAAGTCCGACAAGGAATTAATAAGATGTGTTTCTGAATTTCCAGAACTGTAAAACAAGAAAGCATCACATGGAGGCCAGACTAAAGAGAGAACAGCTTCCTTCCACGGCCTGCTGTTTCTGCATGTTAGCTCAGTGGTGTAAACCACAAACTAAAATGTATGTTTGTGTACAAACATCTTAAAACTAAGATGGATCCCAAAAATATTAATGAATTCCTCAAATGTACTCAGTTGTGCATACTGTGTGCATGAGTTAAGATAAAAGCTGTGCATACACACTGTTCATGAATCAGACACACTGTCAGGCTCATCACTAGGTAGTAGAGTTCAATCTTCAGAGTCACATGAAAACTTGTGCCTTCTTTCATATTGTCATAATTTCTTACATGACTGTAGATATCTTTGTGTGGACACAAGTAAATATACTGGTAATAACTGTCTTGTGGGATTTCTGAATACTTCTGTCAGTTGTGTTTTAATATATAGATGCAAGCTGACTGTCTTTTTAGTATTTCGGTAAAGAACTTTTATAAGAGCTCAAAAAAGGTACTGCACATTAAAATTAAAACTGAATATTTTCTGTCAGATAAGATAAAACAAAAGCATTTTACCACATTTGATTATTACAATGTTACAGTGTTACAGGATAATTTGTGAGTGCATGATGCCATTTACGTTTCTCCGTTATGATTTCCAGTTTTTACTTGCTGAGTCCACTCGTGCTATTCTGATGTGTTTATGTGGACTGATGTTTATTATTGTAGTTCTCCTGTAGTAATTAACCTAAATTGCCAGAACACATGTAGACATTGTATAGTTCTTCTAACCACAGATACTTTACATTTGTACTTTATTATGCAGCAGATACACTACAACTTCACATTTCAACAATGCTTTGGTTTACTTGGGGTTTGTTTCAGGAAACACAGTGTCAGGTCACAAAAAACAGCTATGTTTAGGGGCTAAAAAGCTGCTGGAAGACGCAGCCATGACTCGCTAAAAAACAACAGTTGTTTTTTGACCTCAGACCGTGGTCTGCAGTAGTCTACAGCTTGGCAGGCAACTCGCCGCGGTGCCACGCTGTCCACCATCCCCTCCACTTCCTGCTGACCAAGTCGGCTCATATGTAACCGGTGGACTCTAGTGATGTCTGCATTGTGTAGATATAAAGAGGCCCAGACCGTGGATATTTTTGGAGGCGATCGCTGTTTATTCCTCTCCTGACAACAAGTGGCAAAACAAAATCCTCCATCATACACAACCATACAAACTCCAGCCCTTACACAAATTATGCAACACAAGATTATCTTAGTATAAAATAAACTTATAAACATATCTCAAAAGCACTGAAACACGGAAATAACCACAAGAGCAATGTCGCTTACCTCTCCCACAGAGCATAACAGCAAAAAGGGAGAGGCAAGGTGGGAGACACCCCTTTATAGGTGGGGTACCCCCACATGTGAATGTAAGGTTACAAAAACTGGATATCAGATGTTCCATATATTGACTACGGAGGCCTAAGCATGTCAGGTAATAACAACTGAACCAAATTTTGTGGAAACCCAACACACACATATTACTTAAGTATATTTGACCCTGTTACACGTATACTGTGTAACTTTAGAAATGTTGGTATGATTTGTATGAAATATACAAATGCATGCCAACATTTTCTTCTGGCAACTGGGCTGGTAATAATAGCTTTTAAAAAGCTCTTAGAGATTTATTGTGAAATGATTTGTATCCTGACCTGTGTGACACTTTAATACAGGCACATCTATGACTAAAATATGCTTCTTTTAATTTAATGAAATAAAATGAGCCCTGTCATGTTCTACTTGAGTTAATTAGTCCACATAGCCCATCAAAAGGAGAAGGGTCATGTAGGTTTTTCAGTCTTTAAGAAAGAGGAGAAATTGGCTTTTGTAATGTCAATTCTCAATAGTTGTTTTTGACAGTACATGTAACATAAAGTGTTGAAGAGTAGCTATTATGATGTCAACTCAAACTGGACCATGGAGTATCCTTCCATGTTCTCTCCAAATCTGGAGAGCTTGATTCCATCTCATGTAGTCCGCAACAGCTCTCTTTCTTCTTCAGTCAAAAGTCATTCATCAGTGATGTGATTTCAGAACACAGCAACAGTGTTGTACATGTTGGCCTTTTTGAATTATGCATTTTTTTGTATTTGCAAAATGTACATAAAACAAAAAGACCTTTTCATCCAGCCCTACTTTTAAGACTACAGGGGATGAGCATAATATACCTAAAATATTCATGACTGGAACATCACTTTAAAAAAAACTGAACACAAATTTTGAAGCGTGCACGGAGAACCAGGACCACAGGAGTCATTGCATATCATTATGTCTGAATATGACGCATCATTATGAGAGTAGTTTCATGTCTTAACTTAATTGACAGTGGTTAAGTAGTGTAGCCATAATCACTGCAGTCCCTACTCCGCAGAGGGTTTGAAGAATGAGACATCTGCACCCTGAGACAACACTGCACACAGCAACATCAGAGACACAAACATTAAATTAAAAATCATCTTATACACAAAGGGAATGTCACATCAGGGCATGTCCATAATACATTTGTTAACTGGTTGAATCTAATTTGAGGTTTAATAAAAGATGGCTGTCATCAAGAATTAAGATGCATATAATGTCACAATGAAGGACGAGATGTAAAAGAAATAATTTCAGTTGTGTTAGATGTGGCGGTGCTCGTATATTACAGGTGCATCTTAAAAACAAATTTTGCATGAAGAGATGTAAATACGTATTTTTCTTTCCTTTTTTTCTTTTGCTTGCAGAGCATTTATGTACATTGTTAATGCTCTAAAGGTTTATTAGGGGTTCATTTTATTCTTATTTAATGAGACAACATGCGCACTACTATTTTCTTTTGAGCCAACTAATTGCCTCATTCCCAGAGTAGCAGTGTCTTTGTCCACTACCGAAATTCATCCGAGACCCTCCACTTATGCAGCATAGATTTATATGATTTATTACATTTTCTGCTCTATAGAACTAATGACGTCTTCTCCTTGAGGAAGAACAAGCTACTGTGTTGGTACATGGGTTAAATTCAGGAAAAAGTAAGGCACACCCAACATGGACTTATACCCCGAGTGCCTCATTTACAAAGCTCCAGCATCAGAAGCTCTGTGTTCCCCTCAAACTTAATTAAGAGTAATGCGACACCACATAGATGCCATTTAAAATGTGTGAAGATGTATATTGTGTTGAACATATTGTCCCACGAGGAGTAAGCTGAGCCATCACTGAGGAAACACATCAGTGAACGCTAGTAATAACCAAGGTTTGACTAGCACACCTTGTCTGTGCTTAGTGGTGTTGGGGGTGATATAAAGAGATGGTGATTAACTACTATGTCTGTGCCTGTGGTAAATGGCATGAATGGTTTAATGGCCATTAAAGCAATTTATAGTAATATGCAAATCATAGGGAGTCAACGAAACTCATTTCCTGCTCAGCCTCTGGAATTTTATGTAAAGAAAATTCCCTCTTACATTTTATCCTCCACAGATTCATAAAGGCTGCCTTTGGAGGAGCCTTTTTTCAATTAGAAAGCTGAGCCAGATGGAAGGGAAACTTTACTTTGGCTGCGTTTTTGAGTGCCCATGCAAGGCAGCCGGGCACCTTTGTAAAAAACAGTCATTTACATGTTTATACCTCAGTTCTAAAGTTTCTTTGACACCTAAGTGTGAGGAGTAATGGCTGCGTACTCGCCTGGATGTGAAACATCACAGATGTCCAACAGAGTCACAGCAGCCCAGACCTCTTCTAATCTTCTCATCCCTCCTTACTGCTGGAAATGATGGAGAGTCATACAAGCTGTAAGGGGTGGTTTTTGTAATAAAAGGCCGGAGATGGCCACTTGTCATTGGCTAAGACTAGAGCAATATGCAGGGTAACTTGTTAGAAGGCTCAGCAATGCTGGTTTTATGATTCTGAGTCTTATCCTGCCTTTGATAAAACACCCTCTCACCCCCAACTCGCCAAATCCGGCAGCTTAGTCAGTGGCCCTACACTTAAAACAACAGCCCTTTGACACAGAGATCTTGTATAAGGCTGTTACGAAGTCCCTTCTTTATGCCTCCTTTGTATTTTTACACTGAACCAAGCTACAGTACAGCAGCATCATTCCACTTCAGTGTGTGATTATACACTGTATCGCAGCTTTGCAGAATCAAAAGAGCCTTGATGGACGTGATATGCAACACAACAGCATTGGCCTCCAGTGTGACATAAAAGGTACACGTTTGCAGCTCTTTCCAAACAACAACAATGGCATTAACATGTCAATAACAATCATATATGGTCCCTGTTATTTGGCGGCCTATCTCGTCCTCTGCTTGGAGAGTAAGGAGTTCACGCATCTCAGTGTTTTCCCAAGTTGCAGACATTTACAGCTGCTGTTGTCATTTTTTTGAGTTAACCACTAACTGCTAACAGCTGCTTTTTAAATCTTCAACTGTGATCGCACACATGTCACAACCATCCTTCCCATAGTCCAGTCCTGCCAATGTCATATTTCTACAAACATGGTGCTGTTACTTCCTTCCATGGCGGATTAAACACAAGACCACTCCGTCCCCCCACTCCTCCATCGTACCTTACATGCAGCACGATGAGGCTGCATAACAACGTGATATTCCTGTCTTGAACAGCTGCTACCAATGCCGAGATGTCACCAGAAGCACATCCTAAGGTTTAGAAAAAAGCATCATGGTTTGGCGCTACATTCATACAGGAAGTGAACACTGGGCTCCTGGGTGTAAGTCCGGAGTTTGTTGGAGCCATCCACCACCCCTCCCACTCACCTAACAGGGGCTTTCCAGCTCCTTATATTACACTATTATTAGTAGTGTATCAACCTGACACTGTCCAGAAGCATATCATACTGCTGCGACAGGTGCCGTGTGGCTGTGTTATGAACTGACGCCGCCTCTGCGCGTATCAGACTGCCGCAACAGGTGGCTTTTGATGTCAAGTGTCTGACGCCAAAGTGACTGACAAAGCGGCAGTATTTTATGCCCTCAGAATGTGAACGGGCTTGAAATATGCCAGTTACTGCATTATATGGTTGAGTTTTTGGTTTCAGTTGGGACACAAACACCGGTCTCCTGGGTGACAGTCGTGTCCCCCCCTTCCGCCATACGAAGACATTCTAACACTTTCTGCTACATTATTGCAGCGGACAGGATTACATCAGAGTTAACTGAAAGTCCAATGCCTCTCATACAGACACTGTAGGGTGCCCTTAGTAAAAGAAGCCGGGGGCCACTGACTCGGCAGCTATATTTGACACCCTAGGAGTGAGAACAGGTTGCAGTGATCATACAGTAAATAGGATATGTTGATGTTTACAAGATATATATGGAAAACTGGTCATTCATCTCCCCTTATACATATCATATCAGTATATAGCCGATCTATCATATCTGTATCAACTTACTTAGCTCAGCAGTTGAGGATGAACTTGAGTTTTTGTCCGGCTGGACACTGCAGCATTTACCCTCTGCTGGACGCTTCTACATCTGATTAACAGTAATGGCAGACAGTAGGGACAATTAAATGTATCTTCTGCATTACCAGTATCAGATTATCACTGTCATTACAGCATGTAGGTCATCAGTACATCATTTATCTCCATTTTTGTCTTATTGACTAACTTTTAAGTCACGCTTGATGCACTTACCAGCACAGCAGAGAATCATCAGCAACCTTGATAAGTTTACATCCCACAGTATCCTGATTTCTCTCTTAATGGTGGAGTAAACCGTGAGAAATAAAGGTGTCACGAAGCATTACTAACCACACACCATATGTATTTATACAAAAATGACCCCACTGATAAAGCAGAATCACACAATTGATAACCCAAAGAAGTGCTTTGCTCACTAAATCAAAACTGATTCACCACTTTACCTTGACATTTTTTATTCTTTGTATTATTTTATCCATGAATAACCATCTTGCGCACATTACCTTTGTAAATGAGTTCAAACTATTTTTTTGTGTGGAAATGATGCAATGACCGACAGTTAAGTAAAACCATTGAGAAGGCAAAAAGTTGTATTTTAGTAAGAACTGAATGATGACTGTTACATTTTCAGCATTTTTTTAATTGCCATGGAGTAAGTATTTCAAAACCGATCTTTTATTTTGCATCTATTTGTCATTCGATCTTTTTCAATTTACTAGAACTTTAATTACTCACTGAATTTGTTTTTACAACCCATTCTATAGGTAATAGACACCTGTAAATGATTTTATCAATTACAATTTAATCATAGCCTTACTGTAGCAAATGTTTTGAAATTGTGTTATTTAATTTAATGGGTATATCTGTTCCTGCATTACTGCGCCTAGTTTGATTTCTTTTTCTGATCTTGTTAATTTTAGACAAATCCCACAAGGCTGTCATATAGTCACTGATAGTATAATTAGACGCCGCACGCCTTGTGAAAATCAGATGCTAATTACACGCAGATCAGGAGCACAAATTGAATGAAAGGCACAGCGCAAATACATATCTGGCCAGCATTAGCAAAGGGCCCTTAAGGTTAATTATGGCATCTCACAGTGTGTGAGTAAAATGTTGTGCTCTTCCTTTTCATCACCAGGCTGTTAAGAAAAATAGGCGAGGGGAGTGTATTGATAAATGTAAAAAAAAAAGGGAAAAAAAGGACCAAATTAATAAGTGTTTGTTGTATAGACACACTGATTATGTGTGCAACAGCTTCTTTTTCCTGCACCTTACTTCCTCACCCCACCCCTTCTTCAAATACTGCCCCTTTTCCCTTCACACATCGTCTGCAGCCCCCCTCATTTTAGGAAGCGACAGTCCGTTTCCATATACTATGTATGTGGAAATAACAAAAAGCAAACTTAATGTTAACTTTAATTTCTGTACTGAAAAATAGTCTCAATTTGGAACAGAGCGATACGTCTGGGTGTGCCATACAGAAGATCCAAGACACCCCCCAGCATCAGCAACCCGTCTGCTATCAGAACCATTAGCATTCACATCTCAGTCTATTTGTACAGTATGCGGGACTGTGGCACAACAGTCCCATCCTTATGTAGCCTAGCAGGGGCAAACCTGCATGCTGCCAGTAATTACCCATCAGTGGCCTAACTAATCTGGACTGCATTGTGTAATACTTCTGCGAGCTAGCTGCACTGAGAGACATGCCCTACCCTAAGAATTGGCCAGACAAACAACAGAAGCACATGGGGCTGTGTATGCCTGCTGTCAGAGGATGACAGCAGGCATACACAGCTGACAGAGTGCAGGATCAGGGGGCTACTCCTCTCAGCTGTCTCTGTGCCCTACCCTCAGCACCGGGCTGGCACCAGCTATGAGTTGGCAGATCTCACTTGAATTGGTGCCATGCATCTCAACACAAATCCTTTTTTAAAAAATGTGTAAAGGAATGCAGTGAAAATAGACTGCATTGACACTAGTATTTTTTGTGTGTATTTGTTTGTTTGATGTTTGGAAGACATCCTGCTGGCCTGGTATGAGCCACTCACATCGCAGCATCACCACTGTGCCTCAGATGTAGGATGACAGCCATGAACCTGAACCAGCCCATGTTTCTACCTACAATATCCTCACTCCTCCCCTTATCCCCGCCTGCCTCCCTGTCCTGCAGGTGGCCTGACCTTTCCAAATAAAACTTATCCGTCTCCTGATCCCTTCTTGCAAAGCTCTTATGTCTAGCAATGTTGCTTCTTCCTTTGACGCAACGTGAGGAGACTGTAGCTTTTTTTAATCTGTCTCTATGTAGGAATTTAGCTGCATCAAAATGTTTTCTGATGGATCAATCCTCTTAATCTTTTGGCTTTTTAGCCTGACACAGCGATTGAAGAATGCTGTCGTGAGGCTGTTTAAAAGAAACCTAAAACTGAAGTTTGTTTTTTTAAGCATACAGTAGCTTCTTAAAGCCAGTTGACCCGTGAGCCAGTGAAGTGTAGAATATGAGACGACAGGAGATTTCAGGAAGCAGGTGTGAGATTTATGGTCTGTGGCTGACTTAATATTGTGCACTTTACCAGGTGACAGTGTATATGTTGTGTAACATAAGATTTATACTGCAGTGGGTCCGGTGGGAGATTTGATAACATTTCAATCAGGAGAGACTTCATTTAGGGTGAACAATAATTTATTACACAGTGCTCAATAAAGATAAATTGTGAAAAGTTCTTCAGCTAAGACCCCATCGTCACGTGTATTTTGGTGGGTAGAGATGCTGTGGTTAGTTTAGTTTTAAATGTAATATTCCCCAGAGTTTAGACACTGGGGATGAAGGTTTAAGAGTATTTGCTGAATATGATGATGATGGAATATGGATTAGGACTGAGGTCGCATCTGTTCGTCCTGAAATGAACACTGACAGCAGCAGTGAGGAGAATGCAATGTCCGAAATAAACTCAACCGGCCAACTGGACTGGTAGATGAACAAATCCACCAATGAAGCGTATTGTTTACCAACCAAAATGATAAATTATTTTGTGTCGCCTATACATTCGTTTCAGTGCATTCAATTGAGATAATGTGAAAACAAAGAAGAGGCCAGAGCAGTTTGAAGCACAATGATTCCAATATATTGAATAACTCGTCACCACAGCCTCATCATGTGAATAAGTTCCCTCTCGCAAGAAGTGATGCAGTGTAAATGTCTTGGGCTTTTATTGTGAAAGATAACAGCTGAAGGAGTGAAGCTCTAATGTGCTGCCGTTGGAAGTGTGGGAGGCAAGAAATAGCTGCTGTCCTGACTATGGAGCCTCTGCGTCATTACTTTAATAGAATCATGTGATAGTTAGGTGAAGTAGCTGGTGTCCTGTTGTGCCGCAAAACTGTGAGTGCTCCAGAAAGCCAGTTTTGGCACTGTTAAAATGTGCGGAACCCCCCCTTTTTTTGTGTGTGTCTGACGTTGATAGCAGAAAAGCAGCAGAGCAACGGGCCCATAAATGACACCAAATGTGGTCAATTTTTCATGACTATTTTGGTAAAACATCTACCATCTATTGTGGTGGATAGGCTTCTGAGATTTACTCACCAAATGGAAAATGTATCCGCCTTTGGTGCATGACGGTTGTTAATTTCAGACCCTGGGAGAATGAGTTTTAAAATTTGACAGGAATGATATGATTGGCTTAGGGAGGTCGTGAAAAACCCTGTTTGGATTAATTTAGAGCATTGACGAGAGTCAGCTGATGAAGTACAAGCCAGAGGGTGAGATGGAGAATTTTGTGAATGAATGAGAATGTAAAGAGATACTTCCCGACTGAACTTCCACCATGCTTTGTAATGCTCTTGATTCTTAATCCTGAAGCCTTTCCCTGGTAAAATGAAATCAAGATGTAGATTTATGAACATAAAAAGAAAATAATTTTAACATTTCTTAATTTATACTTTTAATTTGTTACCCAAAGTCGCACATATTGTATGCAACATATTATTATTTAGGTTGTTTTTAATTGTTTTTAAATACACAACAGCTTTGAAAAGGAAATATTAGCTTTTGGCGTGGCAGTAAGGATGCCAATGTTGGACAGTTGTGTTGATATAATCTGAGCATGCTGCATACACTGTATATACTGTCATACCTGCCTACTTCATGTAAGCAACCTGTTCTATTAATCATTATTCATTCCAGCACCCTTTGCACTCTGCACCATTACACTGTTGTCCCACACTTTATAGTTTGCGTGTGTGGAGGAAAATAAGAAATGTGTAAAAATAAATGTTTTTGAAGTGGAAAAGCTGCACATTTTGTGCAAGAATGTTATATATTGACCAGGTGATGTGCCAAAGTTCACAGTATATTATATATGTAGAACAGCTGCAAGTGGGATGATGGTTAAGATGTGTGTTACAAATGCTTTTCTCTGTGTACATGCACCAGTGCACATAACTTTTAAAAGTTTTAAGTTTCTCTTACAGCACCATATGGTGTATTTGTCCTTCTCTCTCGTCACATCCGCCATGGCCACAGCTGGACTGCCAACTTCCCAATTTATTTTGGAGTGTGGTAGTAAAATTACTTCAAATTGACGTGGTTATATTCGAGGTCGTTCTGAAGAGGACTTCATTGGAAATTTCAGCACACCTATTAAGGATTTTTACAACAGTTAAAACATGAGGAAATGATAAATGTTGTAATGTAATTTGAACTAACTTTAAAGCTACAATGTGTAATTTACGTTGTTGTTTATTAGCAAATATCAACTATTGCTTTCATAAATATATATTTACTAAAGTGTAATGCAATTCACATACAAATGGAAGCTTTCTCATAGACTTAGAATGATTTCTCTATATATACACAGGCAGGGCGCGGTATGCTGGAGGCTGCCTTCTTGTGTCGCCATATTTGAATACAGTGGCCGAAAGGGATCTACGCGCTTCACCTTTCGCGTTTACCTAGAACTTGCCGTCACTGGAGACAGAGAAGGTGAAACTCAATCCGGGGCGCTTCTGCGTGAACCTGCTTTGTACTTTAATGATTCTGTCGCACTTTAAATGGAGGACCACACATATGTTTTGCCCCGTAAGAGGGAAACCACGCCACCAAATAATATGTGAAAATCGGCGTTGCTTATTCAAGGTGGAAAAAACTCCTGTGGAAGAACACTCTCGTACCAACCTATATTTGCCGCACTGTGCCGTGACTATCACATAAAACGTGTTATTTTAGCATTACTGTGCTAATGTTTGCTCGTGTTACCAAAACAATTAGAGATAAAACACTCCTAACATAACGTTATATCTCACAGATAACCTATATCTCACTGGTAAGCTATGACATATTGTAGCGCCCTGGTGATGATGCCATCTCTGTCTGCGCAAGGCTTTCTGTCCTACGAGGCCACAGTCACTTACCCGACGGGAGGGGTGAGCGAGTGAGCCCTGCAATCTAGAATTTGACCGCTGATGTCACTGTTACTCACCATTTTTACACACTGAGGCTTTAATTTTTATTTTCTGTACAGTAAAATAACTTTTTAATTTAAGCAAAGCTCTGAAAGAAAATATTTAATTTATGAGAGATTCAAAAGGAGGACACTTTTATTATTATAATAACCTATGAGCTGACTTTCTCTGTACAGAAGTGTTTGCAGTACTCATGGTCATAGTCAGGGACATCCTGAGCTGAAATCCTTTTCTGCCAACTGGTTTACTAAATAAGAACTTATTTGCTGGCAGTTTTATTTGGTGATTAAATATGAGAAATAATCAGTGAAATCCTTTGTCCGTGTTGGTCGCTCAGGGTACCCTTGCTGCAACAGCACATTTAAATGTGCATCAGAATCCAAGTGGTTTGACAGCTGTGTTTTATGGGGCTGCTGCCACGCTGTGCTGCTCTGCCTTGTCTGTCCGTGCCCTGTGTCAGTGTCCTCTTTCACGCCGCAGTGCTATCAGTTATAAATTAGTCTTTTTATTGTATGAGAAAATGGACGCTTGGCATGAGAGCATATGAAAAGTGTCAATTGCTTGAGAATTGTCTTGACACTTGTGTGAGAGTTGGCAGCCCTGGACTGTTACATGAAGTGCTTCATGTAGAGCTGAGAATTATGCGCACATATCACATGGTATTTTGAGCTTTCGCTGACTTATTTTCTGATTAAAGCATTATTGGTTGGGGAGCTTTTTAGTAGTTGAATTTACAGTGTAGGTTCCATAAAGAAATCTCATAATGTATATTCCTCCTCAATTGTAGTTTGAACACTCTGGAATGCACATTTTCCTCTTAAGACTGTGTGTGGTTGACTTATATGGATACTTTAGATGTCTATCTACAAGATGTTCATCTGAAAAACTTAACTAACTGTGAATGTGTAGATAGCAGTGCTGATATTTCTCAACCTGTCCGCTTCTAGCAAGTAATTGGTTCAGTTTCATCAACCTTAAGCAAGGCATTTAACTTTATTACTGACAACACTAACCACTTTTGAAATTCCTTCCAATGTCTGTATCTCAAGCTGGCAGGGTAAAGGGCAATGCTGTCAACCTTAACGCCAACAGCTTGCCAACTGTCTGACGTGATATCACCCTCTCAGGCCTGAGAAGGAGGAAACAAAGAGGAGTCATGAAAAAGCATTGTTATGCATCTCACACAGTTTGTGGTCAGTTTAAGTCTGGCTTGGCTTTTAAGTGTCCCGGCTCTAAAGCCATTACATTTTAAGTTGATATTGAATATTTTCTCAAAGTTGATATCTCAGCCCATTGTTAATAGTGTTGCCTTAAAGACGGTTTGGCCACACTAACAGTGATTTACGGCTTCTTTACGTTGCTGGTTATATTAGGCCCTGTTTAGACCTGGTGTTAACATGCGTCTTCTGTCATCCGATCACAAGTGGACAGCTATGAGTCTGTTGTCTGTTCACATCTGGCATTCGATTGCATCTCAACATGTATCTCGATTGACCACTTGTGATCGGATCTCACTTCTCTGCTCCATATGCAAATAAACACAAGAATCAATTCCACTTTCCCAAATGTGTTGTTGCTGTTATTTACTATTTAAAATCAGTAAAATCTCATTTGATTCACTTAGCCTCTCCTTGTGTGTGCGTGCGTGCGTGCGTGCGTGCGTGCGTGCGTGCGTGCATGCGTGCGTGTGTGTTTATCATGAGACAAGTACACCCCACGGTTTCTCCACTTCCACAGAGGCTAGGTGACTGCTGCTGTGGGAATGTGAGCTCTGCCCTGTGGACAGTTGAAGACAGTCCGCCCGCACATACACAGTGACAGGGCTAACTGTTAGCATCACATGTTTAACTGATACAAATGACAGAGTCAAGCCATTTTGTTGTCATTGTGAGTTTGTTAGGACCGTTTGAAGCTGCTGCTGTGTTAGCTCGTGCTAACCAGGCAGGCGTTGAAGTCTTAGAAAGGAGAGTGGCTCCAGGATGGTCCTTTAGCGCTGCCTGTGTCTAACCTATGACAGCAGCAGTCTGATTAGCAAGGGCATCAGCTGAGTGGGCAGTCCTTCATTGGGCCCAGGATATATTAGCGTACACATTGCTGCAGGACTGTGGCCATATGCGGCCCTGACCACCTCTGAATATGGCGTGAGCAAGCAGATCTCAAGACACATTGAGGACGCATTGTTGTATTTACCCCTGTTCTTAGAGCTGTCCACCTGTGATTCAATCACCCAGGACGCACGTTAACACCAGGTCTGAACAGGGCCTTAGATAATCCGGCAGCACACCTCACAGTTGTTTGTTTGCTGACTTTGTTCATTGATTTTTGTCTTACAAGTCAAAAGAAGATGAAGTAAAGGCAATTCAAGCACACAGAACACCTGGCAATACAGAGAGTTGTGTAACAGTTGGGGGTTGAATCAGTATTGACCTTTCCTGACGGACGTAATGTTACTTATGGAGGAACAATCCTGATGATAAAAAAATATCCAGAGAATCAGCCTTGGGTAATGAAAAGACTTCTGTGGCTTCAGTAAGACAGATACATGGATGTTGGCAGAGTGGTGGTGTGTGTCTCTGGCAGCCAAGTAATTCAGAAACATAGTAGAAACGGCTAATCCATATCTATCCTGTACTTTCAACATTGCTGGTTCTCCCAGGGAGATTGAGTGCCCAAAGCCATTTCGTTTCTACTATGTCAGAGCCACTGCTAGCATAGCTGGAGTCCTTCTCTTTCTTCTTTGTCAGAGAGACTATTGTAGGTAAAGAAAAAGTATCACAGTAAAACCTTTCCTGCAGTACTGCTCTAAAGGCTCATTTAGGGCAGCATATTTGTAATCAAACCACAGCTGGCAGTTTGCAATTAGCCCAGCCCAGGTTAAGTGAGTGAGCAAGTTTCACAGTGATAGTGTGGACTCCAAGCACAGACCTTGACAGTAAGCAGTAGATTATTTTTGTAAGGGTATATTTATAACATTCTCCCACTTTTTTTTCTCCCAGACACAAAATTCTATAATTGGCATATATACCTAAATGCTGCAGAAAAGTTGTTTGTTTGGCTGAGATGGAAAAGCTGGTGCAGTGGAAGCAGACTCAGACTTGAAGCATATGACATAAACGTATATTGAAGCTTTTGCTCTACTGGAAACGAAAAATAGCAGCAGACTAAAAAACATTAGATCTATATGGACAGTATTCACAGGTATAAATGTACAGTGGACTAAAAGAGCTATGGGTTGCGGTAATGGCAATGGCAATTAAATTTATATAGCACATCTCATTACATGTAAACTCAATGTATTCATTCACCCTATTGAAACTGGCTGTGAGGTGATCTTTTCACAGTGCAACGTCAACATAAGAGATGGGCGACAAAATCAGCTGTCCTTTCTCTGTGCAAAAATGCTGACTCTCTGTGCCTTAAGTTCTGCTGAAGATAATAATCAGCTGGGAGCGGTGTGTGTCAAATCATGTGGGTATCTTCCAAAGTCCAGGTTATTTCAGTATAAAAAGCCCCTCTTTGTGTTCTCTTTGCTGCAGCTCAGCAAGGAAACACTGTCTGAGGAAACACAAAGAGGGAATTTTGCACTCAAAAGACTAACATTGGCAGATACCCACTTGATTTGGTTAACTCGGAGTGCTAAAACCTCATGCTAGTTTCAGCAGTAAGCATTTTGTACAGATCAAAGACTGTGAATCGTCTCCAATCGCTTACTCTGTATGGCCAGTACGGACAGGAGAAATGATGACACCTACCACAAGTTCATTTAATATACTGTACATATGAGCCTTTGAATATTGCTTTAAGACACACTTGGAAAAAATGTGCATGTATACATGTCCATGTATTAATGCAGACTTTGAGTACCTAAAAGTTTGAATGCTTCAAGAGATTTTTGCAGAGTCCTCAAATATTCGTTTTCAGCTTGGTCGGTGAGTTGGTGTGAAGGATGCTGGATTTCTGGATGTCAAAACCTGTCTGTTCTGCCTCCTTCAAATCATAATAATAATAAAAAAAGTTCCTTCCCCGAGCAAGTGAGTAAATCCCTCTTACAAGACACTGGAAGTCAACAACTGGGATGTCAGTAGCGGTGCAGTAAAAGGGTATGTTGTAACCTGACATGACAACACATGATGAGAAATCAATAACCTCATCTCTCCACATTCTCTGAAAGGAAGAGGAGTGAAAAGGAAATGGTGGTGGTGGGGGGGATGGGTGTCAGTTCATTTTTAATGTGAAGAGGATTCGTGGATCTTGACAGACATTGATTGTTGGTCCCACAGAACTAGTTGATACAGCTGAAAACAGATAATGTATGGACAGAAACACAGCCTAATACATCAATATATATATGTACAGAATAGATAGATAGATATAGACACAAGCTGGTTAGAAATCTTCCATTAAATGTAAGATTGCAGCATTTATGTAGAGTCAACACAAAAGAGTTTTATTAAAATTAAAATACTGTTGTTTCATTGCATCTTCTTGAATACAGATTCTCTTCTGTGAACCGCAGACTTCCTACAAAAGCATCAAGGCCAAAAGTAGCTGTCAGCTTGAAAGGCATATTTCTTATACGCACCAACAGAAAACTATTGCATTCCATTCTTTATCTGTGAAGTGCACTGTGACGCCAAAGTCGTTGTCATTACTCACAGAAGTCCAATGATCCCCTGTGAGGGTGACGTCCTTTGCTTGCTCAAGCATGCTCATCCTCTGTGCCCTTTCACCTTAATATGAAGTGTGTATTCTTGGCACAGTGGTTCTTTTCCGGGGTAGATTATAAGAGGTGTCTCCTGACGCAGTTTGAATGATTTCTTTAGGTCAGTCATCTTCTTCTGTGATAAATGGGTGGCAGTATTTAGCTATCCTTTCAGCCAAAGTATTAGTTACCTTCTCACTTACATGTTTCAGTACTCGCCCATTAATACAGACTGCTGTATTGTACATTGGCAAAGTCTTGTAGTTTCAGTATTTTGCTTTGAGGTGATGTGTCTTTTTGTCAAGCAGCTTTTTAAAGAGAAACTTACAGCCCAAAACTCTGTCATTGTCCTTCCATCCTCAGCCTGAATAGTTCAGTTTGGTGGCATACATCACATTGGTCAGCCCATATTATGCAGCTAAGTCAACTGTATTGAGTATATATAGTAAGGATGCATGATAACACTGACACGTCATCAGTATCTGCCGATATTGACTTTAAAATTAAATATCAGAATCAGCCAACCTCCCGATTTCTGACAACATGACAAACCAATTTATTTATTTTTTTATTGACAAAGTCAATATGTACAAAACATCATGTAAACGATACAGCACAGGTAACTAAACAACATATCTGAAAGATACAAATATGTAGAAAGAATATAAATGACAAATATTAAAACAGACAATAGAATAATTTCATGTAACTGTTTCAGAGTTGCCTTGTACTGCGTTAATTACCGCCAGAGCGACAAAGCAGAAAAGATAACTCTGGCATGCTTCTAAATGATGATGAAAGGGCCGTTAATCAAAGGTAACAAGTCTTAAGTGCTTATGATTCGGTTACGAACTTTTTGGTGCAAAAAGACTGACAATATAGTACAACATGCTGATATCCCTGTGTGAAGTTAATGTACACAATCACCATTAAGTAACCAGACACCCAAATAAGTTTGTAAGTTCAGTGTATTGACAAACTGTTATGAATAAACTGAACATTAATAAATTTGGGCCCAAAAATGTGTTGAGGTTACAGTCTGTGAAAGTCTATTCTGTATGTACATTGGAGGTCAGAGGACTGAATCCCTGTGTTCAGAGTTAAGTATTAGAACACCGCACTGTCCTGACTACAGTAAATCGAGATCCTTCACAGAAAAAAAAAAAAGTTTTAAATTCAAAGAGTAGTGCCAAAAAAAAATATGATGGTCAAGAATGAGTCCCACAGTACTGTGTTGTCCTCTTCTGATGTAGCATTATCCTCTCTTGATCCAGGGACTGATGTAAACTCAACTGCTAAGCTAGCTAATGGCTAACGTTTTTTTTTGCAGTCTTTCACAGTTACTGAACAAAAGCCCCACACTCTGCATGCTTCTGTGCTTACACTCTGTCCCTGTCGGCTCACTATATAATACTTTTTCCTCCCAACGACCGGTTACTCTCCTCCATATTACTGTCTCTCCAGGCTTGCGAGGTGTGACCCTTTTCTTCTTCTTCACCCCTGTGATAGGCTGACAGCTTAACAAGCAAATTACCACCCATTCAACTTGAGCTCTTCTAAGTAAACTCTGTTTTACAAAGTTCTTAAACCACCACAAAGTAAAATAACACTCTTAGAAAGCAAAAGGTTTATGGTCTTAAACCAGGGTGTTACATAAGTAGGTGAACATAAATAAAAAAAACACATAAACATGAAAATAAACCTGGGTACAGGCATACAGATCAAGCAGTATATTCAGTCAGAGGATTCGGGGAAGAAAGTTGCATAATTTTCCATAATATATGGATATATTGGTTATCTACCAAATGAGTTATTATCTATCAGCATATCTGCACAAAATCCAGTATCGTGCAGCCCTATTTGCTACAGTGTGATACTATTAATGTCCACTTTGAATCAACCTATTGTTTTCAGTGGGCGGCTGTGGCTCAGAGGTAAGGTAGACCATTAGTCGTGGGATCGGCACTTCAATCCTAGGCTCCCTGGTCCATGTGTCCAGCCGTCCTTGAGCAAGACACTGAACCCAGAGTTACTCCCAAGCACTTTGCCCACTGAGGCAGAAAATTGCCATGTAAATGCAGTTTATTTACCATGAGTAAAGTGGTTACCAGACAGAGTGTATTTTCAATTAGAGATGTGTGTAATAATGCAGGTGTGTGAGAGTGCTACAAGAGCAGGAGTGTTTCATTATTCAGCAAGTATTTACCAAAAGAAACAACTCAAAAGCATTTTATAGCCTCATATTAGGTTGTTTGGCGACACTGCTCGTTACCTTCGCTAAGGAGGTTATGTTTTTGGTCCGGTTTGTTTGTTTGTCAGAAGTATTACAGAAAAACTGCTGGCCAATGCTGATGAAGATTCTCATTCATCCAGGTCATGGTAATTCTAAATGCTATATTGAAGGCAACTGGACTTGCTTGAGGTTTCTTGAAGACGTTTCACCTCTCATTCAAGAGGCTTCTTTAGTCTTAACTGACTGGTGGGGAGTTGCAGGCTTTAAACCAGAGTCCTGCACGGGTCCAGTTTTCAAGATCCGCCCCAACCCGACCCGGGGACGTACAAACCCGCACCCGAACCGCAAACCCGCGCATCAGGCCAATTAGTACCACAACCCGGTCCGACCCATTGAAACACGACCCGCAGCCCGACCCATAACCCGGATTTAAAGTAATCATTTTGGGTCATATTGGCTGAATATTGAACAGCATATTGCCACAGTTAAGGTGCCAGTAAGTAAACAATGACCTGAATGAAGCAGCTCTCACAATAAAAACCTGACTTCAGCTCCATCATCAACCCTCTGTGTTCTTCTCCCATATGAGTGTAAAAGCACTCGTTTGTTACGTTTAATGCTTTTAAACTTTTAATCTATGTAAAGGAACTTTACATGTGTAATAATAGACTTACTTTCTGTCCAGAGTGACGTTCAGCAGTTACGAGCCGTCACGTGTTTTTAGAATACATCGAGAAGAGAAGTAATCCATCAGGGAAACACTTCAGAAACATTATAAAGTGATAGTTGTACGTTTTATCCACTTATTTCTCAAATACCTAAATAATTATTTACTGTTTTGGAAGCAGCGCTTGTTAGACGGTGGCAGCCATGTTGATTCTGTCGTCCAATCACAAATTGTGTTATTAGATGGTGAAACACGTGTAAACAGCTGAACCAGTGACCGTTGCGAAATAGCGGAGGCGATCCTCAGAGAGTAAATAATGACCAAGATAGTTATCTGTAGTTTACCGAACTAATGACTGATGTGTTTATCTAAAACCCACGATCAGACCCGCATGTTATTTTTTCCACCCAGATCCAAACCCAGGAAAAAAATTTTTTTTTTAAACCACCCGCAAATCAGCTGTTTTTGCGGGTACCCGACCCAGTGCAGGACTCTGCTTTAAACCCCATGATGGTGTGAACCCTTAAGCCTGATATATGCTTGGGCGCACAACACCTTTGAAGAGTGTTGCTCAACAGACATGAGGTATTTTCAGCATAAAAAAGTGTTGCTCTAATTCAAGACAATTTTCTTACATTGTCGACATCAGCATATTTTATCACCCAATGTGAATGGTAGTGTTACTATTGTCTCCATAGAGACATCCTGCGTCCAACATCTCTGTCCATAGATGCAGCTGTGCATCAGTGACAGCTCCTGTGGATCTATGAGCTGGCCACACTGCCCTCACCAAGCTGACTGACAACTGACATTTACTGTACAAAAATATTTTTCATGTCAGCACCACTAGAGGAAATCAAGAGTATTTTAATTTATTGATTAATTGATTTTCTGTCCCCACCCACTGCAGCAGGTGAGGGGAATCTGTTGCTCACCGACAGACTGGGGGCTGATCAATCAATAAATATAAGGTTAATAAGATGAAAACACATGTACAGTGGGATATCTGTGTGACTAACACAGCTGTCTGTGCAGATTAGTCTTTACCAAACGGCAACAGAAGTAGACCTGGACTGTAAACAAAAGCAGGGGCTCTGTGGTTACCATGACTGAACAATGACTGAAACCTTTCGCTGAGGCATGAATTGAAAACATCCAGAGACTGTTTAATTTCTGTCGTGCACCCAAGCAGAAATTAGCCTTTACAGAGTCGTTGAGGTCACCTGTGAGTCATTGACCCACCCAGCCATCATGTGGGTCAGTAGGGTTGGCTGCGTCCAGATGTGAATTGGTGTTAAGCTGTTTAGGGAGGGAACTAAAGACTGCATTGTAGGTGAGCCATAAGTGGTGTCGTAGGCCACTTCCTCTGTTTAACGATGGTCACCACAGAGGAGGTGGCATACGACACCACTTATCACCCACCTACAACTCCCTCCCCGAACAGCTTAACACCCATTCACACCTGAACGCAGCCAACCCTACTGACCCACACGATGGCTGGGTGGGTCAATGACTCGCATGTGACCCTAACAACACTGGAACTCGGAACTCAGCATGTGACCTCAACGACTTTGTAAGGGTTCACACCCACACAGGGTTTAAAAGCTTGCAACTTCCCACCAGTCAGAACTCAAAGCTCAAGCAAGCCCAGTTGCCTACGATATAGCACTTAGAACCATACAGGCCAGAGTTTCATGAATCTTGGTGGAAGGATATAGGTCAAGGTAGAACCCATTAAATGTTTGAGCAGATTGGAATCATAGCGTGAACACATATTGTTTTTTTACTTTAGTCAACATTGTGAAAAAGGGCATTTAGCCTAAGCGGAGGTCTGCGCTCTCTGAGTGCCCTTCTGTAGTGTTACTCATTGATTTGTATCCTCATTAAAATCTTTACTAAACGTTGTAATATGTTTAGTCTTTCATTCTGCACTTCTTCCCACCAAATCCAGATCACCAAACCAAACTGTTTTTGCTTGTGCTGTCACCAGAGGTGTGCAGTGGCTTCTTTCTTTGCTGTTAATGGCACAAGGGAGTTAAAATGAAAGAGGGGACATCCAGCAGGGGTAGCTGTCCGGAAGGTGAATACTTTGATGCTGTTGTTTTGTTCTTGTGGTTGCCACATTCAGCATGCTGTTTTCTGTAACCACACGTATAACATTAATGCCCAATAGATGTCAAAAAAACCCAAATGCAAATCCATCCACTACTCATGTAAATCAATAGAAGTATAGTTTCATGTGCAGGGATTTAAAACATTGGTCTAAGCGAGGCGAAAGACTGCCCAGAGCAAATTTTCTCCTGTTCATTTTTGGCCACAGTGTGTATTTACACAATGGGATGTCTCTCGCTGCGGCTTTTACTGCACTTCAGCTGTGTAACCTTGGCGGCGGCAACATGCACCCCAGACTCAGCTGTGAATCAAGCTATTGGCTCTCCTCAGTTAATACTGTGAAGGAGTGTATCACAAATTCTAATGGGCCTCAAGTGCTATTGAAATGGGTAAATGTGAGGATCTATTCTGCAGGCTTTGGGGCCGAATAGCTAAAAAGGCCATGTTTATTTTCTTCTCAGTGTACTTGTACTATTCTCCAACCGTAGTGCATTGTCTATTGATTTTCTCCAGCCCCCTCTATCAGTCAGGCTTTAATAAGACAACACATGTCGCCTTTAAAAGAAACGTATTAGAATGTTAATGGATCACTCCACAGACCTGTTTGCCTCTCCGCTGTGGTTGTGTGTGAACACGCGTAGACGATCGCATTTTTGTGTACGTGTGAGCCACCACATTTTCATTAAAGCAGAAGAAGACAACATTCATCTTGATGGTTTTAGGGAGTAGAGGGGGAGGGAAACAAGGAGAATGTAACACTAGAGGGATGAAGGGATAAGGATGGAGAGAGTAGTAGAAAGTGAGGAAGAAACCTCCTCGTGCAAAGTGGATTCATCTTCTGTCTTATTGCTCCTGCAGGGACCAATTTATCTTCATTTAGGTTTTTGGCACCAACCCCAACCCAGACCAGCCGCCTCAAGAAAGCACATGAGCTCAACGTGGCCCATGTGGCCTGCATCTACGGTTTGACCAGTACTGCTTTTAATGGCAGATTATGTTGTTTAAAGCTTCTGTCAGTCTATAAAATGATATCTTTACATTCAATCACTGAATAACATAGGAAGAAATACTAAGACCTTGTTGGACTGCTTGCCCAAGTTGTTTTTTTGGCATATTCAAATTGTGTTCAGATTTAATTTCTACATAACCCCTAAAGGTGAATTTTTACTTTCCTTTTTGAACAAGATAATTATCTTGTGCAAACAAGTTAATTCTGCTGTACGCCCACGTTTTTATTTTGTGGGAACAAGTTAATTATCTTGTGAAAATAACTTATTTATATTGTGCACTCAAAAGGGGCTCCCTAGATTTTTAGTTTTAGATTTTTATTTTTTTTGGTTTGAAATGCAATTCCAATCAGATTTCTACAGATGCTTCGCAGTCTTGAAGCTCAAATTGGACTGGACTGCAGTACTGACCATCGCAAAGTGTACCAGTCTGCTACGTTGCTGAGTTCTCTGGTGTGACAGAGGAGCTTGCTCAAGACTTGACAGCATGAGAGTGAAATGATGGACCTCCATTTCTCATGGATCCGCGTGGGAAAGCTACATAGTCACTGACACCAGGTTGTCACCACAGCAACCCTTGCAGATAGGTGGATGATATCTGTACACACAAATTCGATCTGATCACTTACAAATAAAGATAGGATTTGAGAAACAAATCCGATTTGCCCACAGTCCGAACGTAGCCTTGGTGTTGTCTTCAAAACTGTATTTGGTGAACAAAGCCTCATTAATTCTGTTATGGGACACATAATCCCTCACAACCCGCTTAAATGATATTAGCTGGCAGCCTCGGTCCTGTGTGTAATGTGGGTTATTACTTTTCATTAACACACAACAACTTCATAGATACTTGGAAGCCTTTTTTTTGTTGGTTTTATTAATGCAGTTATAATAATAAGCATATGATAATGTATTATGGTATGAATGGCTGTCTGTCTCTATGTGTCAGCCCTGTGATAGTCTGGTGACCTGTCCAGGGTGTACCCCGCCTCTCACCCAGTGTCACCTGGGATAGGCTCCAGCCCCTCCGTGACCCCTAACAGGATAAGCAGTTATGGAAAAGAAATAAATGAATAACAACATTCACCAGTAATACTTCAAAACTGTCATTTCTAAAACAATATTTGGGTGCTCAGATTGTGACCCAGGATTTAAGACCCTCTTGGTTTACTTTACACCATCTCTTTAACTTTTTTCTACATAACAGTTGCCTATCTCATGCTGGTTTTAGTTCTGTGTCAATATTTATGCGAATTTGGGGACTTGCAGCCGCCAAAAAAGTAGAAAATGAATCTAAAAAAATGTTTAATTATCAGTGACCAAAAAAAAAAAAAAAAGTAGATGGCATGAACATTCAATCTTTTCCTAGTTTGAACCCAGGGTAGGGAAGACCTTCTGTGCAGAGTTTGCAAGTTAATTGGTGACTCTAAAATGGCCGTAGCCATAGGTGTGAATGTGAGCGTGAATAGTTGTTTGTCTCTATGTGTCAGCCCTGTGACAGTCTGGCTACCTGTCTTTTGCCCAATGTCAGCTGGGATAGGCTCCAGCCCCCCCGTGACCCCCAACGGGACAAGCGGTTACAGAAAATGAATGAATATCAATAATACAATATCAAAATTACTTCTTGTATTTTTAAAAATTCCTCCCACTGGATGAATTCTTCATTCTCCCATGTCTCGTGCTTATAAATTAATGTGTCACTTCCATTCAAGATTTGTAATGTGTGTTTAATTGTAGATCAAATACACAGAAAACTCATGAAAAGATAAAGATATGCAAGTAGCATTAAATAGTACTTGCTTTTAACCCCTATTTTTATCTGATTTAAGCCACGAGCTGTCACATTTTTTGTATCTTAACTATCAGATATCTCAGTGTTTTCACTTCAGTTTGATGCTGCATGTTCCATAATACATTTTGTAGGTGTTTACCTCCTTTAGGAGTTTGAGGCTGCTGCCCTCTCTGTGTCTTTATTGAGCTTTAGCGCAGACCACAGCACCCTCTCCATTCAGCAGGGTATAAATTAACATTGATTTTAGATACGGTCTTACTGTAGCATCATGGCCTTGGTGGCCAAATAACTAACAATAACCTTCACAGTATGAGTGGGTGGAGAGGCGGCGAGGGCAACAAATAAAGACAGAGGAAGAGAGAGGAGGAGAGCTACATTATTCTGCTCTTCATTACATATAATTGCTGATTAAAGCAAAATCTTTTGTCACCTCGTTTTCTATTTGCAGATTTCCGGCCCAGATGTTTTGTCGAAATAACACAAGAAACATTTATTATCTCTGGCACTTTCGCTGTTTAACCTGTTGATTTAACCCTGTAGTGAAGATGCCATGTTGAGTAATACTCAGCAATTACATTACATTGTACCAAGAATTCTCCCTCTCCTTCTCCCTCTCCTCCCCTCCTCTCCCCGTCTACCATATGTAACTTCCAAAATCACATGCTGCATGATGCTGGCTCACCGTATGGAGCCAAACAGTCAGATGCTTGTTAATTGTTTTGCTGCTAGAAAAGAAACGAAAGGGGTGGTGGAGTGGAGAGAGGAGGCTTGAGAGGGGGAGGGAGACGGATGTCAGAAATCAGAGGGACCCCTGCTGCCATGTCTGGATGCAGCACTGGCTGCGCAGTGAGAAGAGAAGGAGAGAGACAGGCAGAGTTGTGTCTGTTTGGCTGTGTTGCGCTGTGCAGTCTGGTCTAGGTGCCCTACTGACAGCCCAAAGATTGATGGATAGACCTGTGTATCGCACATAACATCAATTCTGTGCTGCTTTCTCTTTCATTCTGAGTCTCACTCCCTCATCACTCCTCCCTTCCCCTCTCTTCTCCTGCTCTCCCCCTCCCTCCCTCTCTCCCTCCCTCCCTCCCCGCTGCTGCTCCAGGTCCCTCGCCGGTCCCTCTCTTCCGTATTAGTTTCCAAAAGGCATCTTTAATGCTGCCAGAGAGCGCGCTGTGAGGTAG
This sequence comes from Epinephelus moara, assembly GCF_006386435.1. Taxonomy (NCBI): domain Eukaryota; kingdom Metazoa; phylum Chordata; class Actinopteri; order Perciformes; family Serranidae; genus Epinephelus; species Epinephelus moara. The sequence continues at coordinate 21,367,192 of NC_065510.1, read as the reverse complement.
CAAGAAAGCGAGGCGAGCGGATTGCTATCTTTGTGACAGCTTTTCCGCTTGGCAGGCTGCGTGTGAGCCGGGGAACTGGACTGGACTGTGGTGTTTCGTGGAGGAGGTGGGAGAGGAGGTGGGAGAGGGAGAACTGAGGGGCAAGCTGGACAGATGGAGGACGGCACCCAACAACTGGGACACTGCATGGTTGACATGAAGGAGCTGAGTGCCAACCCTGAAGGACTGACCGCTGCCGGTGAGCTCACTGCACTGTGTTGTCTGTCTGTCTGTCCCTTAATCTGTCTCCTCTAGCTCTCTCCTGTGTCCTTCCTCACACAGTAAAACTCTGAAACATCTTGTTTTCTGTTAAATTGATTCTGTCTCCTGCAGTATCCCACTGTTTTTATAAATACGTGTCCCAATGATGTCTAGTTTTTGCATATTTTCCCTCTGTTTGTGTTTGCAGTGGTTCTGTCTCTCTAAGACACACGCAGAGAGAGAAGGAGTGTGTGTGTTGGGGAGAGAGAAAGAGAGGGTGGAGGTACCAGTAAGAGTGAGAAAGGGAAACAGTATTAAATGTACACTGATCAATAATCACTGAATGAGTGAATTCGGTGGGGCGCCTTGGGGTCATGTTGTTGCAGTTATTACAAAAGAACATTAATTATACATTCCATTAGCATAAAGTGTTCACAGGTGAGTCCTGAAAATTACTAAATTAATTATTTAATTTTTAAATTCGAAATGAGTACACTGTGTCTCACCAGCCAGTTGATTCTGGAGTGCTAATGATTATTTGGAGCGATGTTATGTTTATAAGTTAATGGTCAAGTGTCTCGTCAAATTATTCCAGAGAATTTATTCTAAAACTTAGTGGCTGCCTTTTCGACAGGTTTCTGATGAGTGTTAGGCTCTTGCAGCGTGGTTGAATTAAAATCGCAAATTGTCTCAGAATGTGGTCAGTTCTGTCAGAGGAGCCTGCCTTACCTAATTTTGGGCAACACTGAATTTAATTTAGTGGCTCTGCAGAGTTTGAAGTTTGAAAAACACGGACGTGGCAACAAATTCTCACATCTGTTTGAGTGCCTGTGTGTGCATCCATGTTTCTGTCTGTGTGTGTCCTTTGCTTTTTTTTTTTACTGCAGTCATATTCCATACAGCCTGAATGTGTTGTCACTAATGAGCACTGGCAGAGGCAAACTAGATGTCTCAGTGCCCATCACAACAGGAGAATGCTAAAGAGATTAGCCATATCAGTGATGCCACAAAGCCTGCTCTCCAAGTTTAATACCTTTGCTCACCAAAAAGGACAGACACTGCATGCAGCGCCGCTAAGCATTTGCATTGGCATGCAAGCTCAACACCATCATCTTCCCCATGGGGATAAGTAAATGGAGGCGTACAAAGAGGAATGAAAGCGCAATTCATGATGCCTTGTCTCCTTTGCCTCGAACCACACAGATACACGCTGAACCAGCTTAAATGCACAATTACACACATGCTTACATGCAAACAAACACACACACACACACACACACACACACACACACACACACACAAGGGAATATCTAAACACGCATACACCAGCACATCCTCGCATGCATAGATGTAAGCACGCATGCACAGTCACACATGTGCTCATGCTTTTACAGTTATGACCTAATTGCGAACCCTGGATATGCGCTGCTATAAAATCACACAGTCACAGTTTGGCGATGACATCTGACAGGTGTGGGAGTGCTACAGTAATGACAAACACCTCACTGTACCTCTGTTGTGTTTTCCCCATGCATCCTGGGAGACAAAAGGGAAGAGCAAAGCACATAATTACCATGTTTGGCACGAAAGACAAGTTGACAACCCCGCATTATCAGTCGCAAGGTGAAATAGTTTATCTCCTCCTTCTTGACAGGAGAGAACAGTGGGTGCTGCTCAGTACTTATTAAGGTGGGACTGAGTTGGCATTTTACAAACTCCTCACCATAAGGGGTAAAATTATGTGATTTTATCTATTAAGTATTCATAACAGAATTGGTATAGGTGCATGTGGGTGTTCAACGAAAGCTGCAGCGTAATTGATGGATTTTTATCGCACAATGCTTGACATCACAAGACTGTTGTGGAGCAGAACGTATTCCCTCTGTGCCCTCGTTAACCCTCCACACTCCATCTCCCATCGACGCGACAGTCAAGACCTCCTCAGCACACCCAACTGATTCACAACACTTCATTAAACGCTGGCAACAAAACCATCTGTCCCCTCTCAATCTCCCAGGGCAGTAATGTGACGATAACTCACTCTCCCATTCAGCACCACTTGTCCTAATAGGATGCCTGTTTGTGCAAACATCAATCGTGTTAGCGGTATGTTAGCCTGGCTGATGAGTGAATCATCAGAAAGGATGTGCAGGTGTTGTTCAGGCAATTTAAACTACAGAATAGAGAAGAAAGTAAGATAGGACAAAAGGAATTGGAAGAAAGAAAGAGTGCAATTAGTATGCTTGTGATGTCGACTTGGTGGTGGTGTTTGTGGCGGAATGGTATATTGAGAGACGGCCAGTTATATCCCTAAAATATAAAATCCCACGGTGAGCCAGCCACCAAAGTGAATTATTAATATCATCTCAAAATCCAAAGTAAATGATATTCAAAATATAAACAGGATTTGTTCTTAGGCACAGGCTCTTATATGTAATATCTATTCATGAAGAGGATAAGCAGGAGTGATTAAGAATGTGTGCTTTACCCACTGCGAGAGGGTTTATCAGAGCTCTTTTTGGAAATTGCTTGATTTTCTTAGTTGAGCTGGAAGCACATGACGGAGACCGGAGCAGCGACGGGCAGCATTTTGGAGCTTTTCCACAATTATTTTTTGTGGAGTCAGGAATAAGGGAGCAATCCCATGTGAGATCTGTGCGCTCACTCCCCCACATTTCCTACTAGCTGGCGCTTGGTTATCACACTGTGCAGTGGGTGAGGAAGCAGGGCAATGAGAAGGGAAGAGGGTTAAATGATCATCTGCAAGACGGACAACTTAAGTCCCTGTACATTAATTAACTTTGTCATTCCAGAGGAATCACCTAGTCTGCTCACATCCTAATAAATTACCCTCTCCTCTCCCTTCAGCGTGCCTTTTTCCCTACTGATACCACCCGCAGACGGGGGGTGATAGATTGGAGGTACAGTGGGGCTGTGCTGTTATTTCTAGAGCCAGATGAAACTGCAGTATAGCGGGCGGGCACACCTCATTTGCTTTGGGCCCCTCTGGGAGTTACATCTGCATGTGCCGCCTGCCTGCCTGCCTGCCTGCCTGCCGCCTTGCTGAGCTTATTACCATATTCATAATGCCAGCAGATATCGATTTTAAATACCACACCTGTTCCACTTTTCTCCTCATACTTATCCACGCATTGGAGCAGGATCACCTGTGAGCTCCGGCGTAAAGGAGATGTGATTGAGATGGACAGTACAGGTGGTTGACCTTTCCCCGTGTAATGGCTAATCATTGTAATTAGACTTTGTGTATTTTTTTTTTGGTCAGCTTGGTTCTCACCAAGAGGTTAATGACATGCGGTGTGTTCAGTGCTCGAAGACAAGGACGGTGTCACAGTGTACATAACAGGTGTTCTGTCCTCAGGTTGTGTGCGCATAATTTGTCCATGATTTTAATAACTGTGGATGCAGAGTCACTGTGATCATGTGAACAACACTCACCAGAGCTGCACTATTAAATGTCATGTATTTGTACTCAAAGATGGAGCATAACCTGTGTTGCCTGTCTTATCATCAAAGCATCTGGCATGATTCTTCTATAAATACTTGACACACTCACAGGCTGCGCTCTGAAATTCAGACATCTTTTAACTCCAGTCCTCCCCCTGCTTCACTATCAAGCATATCTAGTTGCTTTCCCATGTGTGTATGTCTCATGATCAGTAGCCCCCAACCCATATCAGACCCAGACTCGGCTTTACGTCTTATCTGTATTCAATTAGTTCTGCAATGACAGATATTTTCCACCGCTTTCTACCGCTTTAGATAAGTTGGTGTCTTGCGCAGATGGAGTCCTCCAAAGTAACTGGGCTGCTCAAGTGACAGTCCCCTATGATGGCACCAGAGACAAGACCCAACAGCTGGCACCGTCTCAGCCCACCTAGCTAAAGGGCTTTCTGTTGCCACCACACAACATGTCATCCAGGCTTATTAAAGTTTCATCAGCACTCACAAGGAAGCCTTAGCGGTGACAACATGAAGAGACATGACCCCTGAGGAAAGGGATGATGATGATGATAGTAATGTGAAAACCAGATAGCAACACAGAAAGTATATTTACATGCATAATTACCCTGTTTGTGTAACTCCCTGTGTGCGTGTGTGTGTGTGTGTGTGTGTGTGTGTGTGTGTGTGTGTGTCCCAACGTACCCTCGTACTTCAACTACATGTGCATTTGATTAATTTGTGGGTTGCTGTAGTTGTATGCATAACAGATATTGCACTAAGTTTGCATAAGCCTGTTCATTCAAATGTAGCCTGTCCTGACAGCAGCTGACGAGCTAAATTCTCTGACACTTGAGCAAACACGTGGCAAATTGAGATTTTATTTAAAATTTTTGGCAACATATTCACTGAATTTAGATATGCACTGTAAGTTCCATGTGTTTTTTGTCAAGTTGCCGGGCATTTCTTCAGCCTCAGTAGGCAAGTCACTCTCAAGAGGGCACAAGTAATGCTAATGATCCCCAGACTTTTGTAGGTTTGTTATTAAATAGCAGTGCCCACATTGTTTGTTCTACATGACTTTAAATAAGACATACCAGAGAGTACATGTAAAAGAAGAAAAGAAACTGTACTGGTATTCATACTGTTGTAGTCAGAAACAACTTCTGGATACTGCTGAAAAAGAACCGCAACTTTTTGAAGAGATGATTTCATTTAAACACTCTATTTCTCAATGTGAGCAAGGCAAAACTCATAAAAATCATTAAACTAATTTATAAAGCAACTTGTGATAAATGATGTTGAAACTGAAAGAGTGGAATTAAATTTTTGAGAGTGATAATAGGTAGTTAACACATGATTTCCTGCGTAAATTAAGTAAAAATTCAGTCTTTAAATACTTAAAATACTGTAGTATGTCTTAAATCAATCTTCATTACATAGTTTATATTGTTTCCTGATAATTTCATGAGTCTCTTACTGTGATGAAGTATAGAGAAACATAAACTGTTTCTCAAATTAAATTCTTTTCAACCCTTGCATTTGAATTTACTATATAATATTCCACCCTAAACATGTTTCATAGCATTGCTGTGATCTTGAACAGCTCCACATTTATCCCCCCAAGATGGAAACAACAGCACAGAGACATGCAGCAAATCTGTGATGTTGTATAGAAGCATCTTTGAACTTTCACTGACAGTTAAAGGAAACCAACTTTCTCGATACCGTGGCATTACTCAAGGGAATTGTCAGTTATAAGGGTGGATTATCTGGGTCTTTTCTATTAGCATTCCTGTGCTTCAGCAGGAGGCTCCTATAGATATGAAAGTCATACGAGATCACAGGAAAACAACTGTTTAACAACTGCTAATTACACAGATGATTTGACTGCTTTATTTGCTCCACCTCAGGTTTCCTCAGCATTTGCTCTGATCATTTTTTTTCTTGGCAGGTGTTCCTTCTCTTTACAGAGGGCCAGTGGTTGGTGGTGTTACGTCTAGGATAGGCAGGTTTTATGTCTTTCCAGCATGCAGTCTTGTCTTGCACCGTTTCTTACTTTAAGATTGCATCATTTTGTTGTGTGATTGTTGTTTAGTCGGATCAAAGTAGACTTGTCCTCTGCAAAGACCTTGAAGTGTGATGAAAGGCTGTAGAAATAAACTGACCCAACTTGACATAGAAGCTGCCAAGAAAGCGCGTTGACTGAAGTAATTATAAAACACAAGTAAATCATTTTTAGTGAAGGATCCTCATTATATAAAATGACTATTACCGAAAGTCGTGTGGCTCCCATACATCAGTAAGCATCGAGTATCCATGGCCCATTAGTGGGGTTGATGAGCCTTAGAGAGGCCAATTGTGTCCAAGCACCCCAGGAAGAGGAGAGCGGCATTAAGTGGTTTAGGGCCCCTCTACGTGTTGCACCATCGTGCAGGTGTTTCATCTGTTTGGTTGTGTATCGGACTGGGAGAGTGATGAATGAGAGACAGCGTTGGCGCCAGATGATACAAGCAGTCAGTCCTTTACTCATCATTATGGCACAAACCCTCAAGGACAATGGATACCTAGATTCTCTTGTTTTGACACTTGCGAAGAATGCAGTGTGTTTGCATAATCTAAAATGAACAGTTACACTTATCACTGTGGCATTTTGGGATCCTGTCATGCTCCTGGCGTGCTTGAATACAGTCTCTAAAGATTTGTTTTTGTGCTGATTGAAATAGTTTCTGTCTCCAGTGGTGCCACATTGGAGGAAATTGATCAGATTTCAGCTCTTTTGTCTACTTTATATTCTGTGTCTATGGGCGATGTGGTTATCCCTTTTAATTTGAAGTAGAGGAATTCTTCTTCAGTGCTGAAAAAATTTGTAGAAAAAGTTGGTTGTATGAAAAATTATTTGCAACTATTTTAATAAGAAGAAAGGAAAACATGCACATTGACAGATAATTGCTAGCAAATTGTGAAAACTGGCTCCCTTTTTTTGTTTTTTTGTCTAAATTTAATGTTTTGGGGTGTCAGACTGGTCATACTGGAAAAAACATGTTAATTGAGGATGATCGCGTGGGCTCTGGGAAACTGTCATTGTTTTCTGACATCTTTTGACCAGAATATTAATTGATTAATCATAAAAGTAATTGTCAGGTTAATCCGTTTGTAAATTAATCAGTGGTAAACCCACACATGTTAAAGGTTCTGTAAGTGATATTCAGAGTGTTGATATGGCAGGAAACCACTCTTTGAAAAGATACAGTGGAGTAATGCCATCCTGAGCAAAGAGTAAAGCCATGCTACCTCTGTGTGTGTTGTCACCTGAGCTTCTCTGTGGTTTGGTGTGGTAAGTCGGTCTAGCTGTGCTCATCATTTGTACTGTGCTCATATGGTGGTTACCGCTAATATTGGGACAACGTCGTCACAGAAGCATAGGGCCCACCCTCCGGTTAACCCTGGTTAACACCTTTAGCTCCATTAGCACTGTTGCCGTTGTTTAACGCTGTTTATGGAATTAGCACTTTAGCTGCTAGCTGCCAGCTCAGCCACCTCCATGCTGTCCAGACAACTTATTTGCTCTGAATTTCACATAAAGCCCCTTTAAACCTAAGTAGAGTCAAACTGCAATAGTCAGTGCTATGATTCACTTTCAGTGTGTTATTTACTCGTTTCTTCCATTGTTCTAATGTTTATTTTTATCTCCCTCTCAATCTTCCTCTCCCTCTCTGTCTCTCTCAGGTGTTATTCTAACACCCAAGCTGCCTCAGGTGGAGTTCAGCCTTGGTAAGTCCCTGTGTTTACTCTGTGATTCAAGGGTCAATTTGGGGATATTCCACTCCCTCCTGACATCCTTGTAAGCACATTAAAGTAACATGGACTCGCTTGCATGGTTGCACACTTTCAGTAATGTCAGATCCCTCTTCCCTTGTCCAGAAACACAGCCAAGTTTCATGGCCTATCAGCCCCCGTGGCTAAAATAAATCCAAATGTAACTGTTGTAAACACACACAGCCAAACAGTCACATGCTGACAGTTACACTAATGCAGAAGTCAGTCAGAATTAGTGGCATATCTGCCGACATCCTTAATCTTTTCTCATTCTGACACATACACACGCCCCGAGTGCGGTTAGAAGGGACAACACAGAAAAAGGCAGAGAGAAAACATTACACAGAGTGGCGAGAGGGTCCTTTTGAACTTTTTTCGTGGAGATGGCCTCATTCATTTTTTATGGGACTGAGATGCTGGAATTCTATTTCGAGACAATTCATTGTGGCTCAGGTCAAGTTTCCTAAAGTGAAAATCCAAACAGAAATATTATTCCTGTGGTCTCTGACAGAGGAGACTGACAGCATCAAAGACTGGCGTCTTGGCTCCCTTGTCTCTAACTTTTGAGGCAACTGCAACAAAGACTCCCCACTGTTGCGCTCACAATAAACAAAGAACAACTGAATACAGATATTCCAGAAATGTGGCGACAATTTCTGTTTCATCTCAGTGGTATTAGGAAAGATAATGAACCCACAAATGTATCCTCCCTGGTGTCACATGATGACCCCCAGGCCTGGGCAGTGCTCAGTGTACATCTTGTGACCATTTAAAACAGTTTTCGGTGTGCTTAAACCTCAGCTGCATGTTGATACCTCATGAACACTCCTGAAAGTCCCATTGCTATTACACAGAGGGCAAAATTACAGTGAGCCATAAAGACATGTAATCAGAGTTCATTTATATAGAGAGTGTGTGGGGCTCAATAGGAGAGTCATTATCGAGAAAATATACACACACTCACAAGTGCACGCAGCTGGGTGTGTATGTGCACACGTCGTAGATACAGGCATACTAATAAATCCTGTAAAAAAATCTAATAAAGCCTTTGTAATGCTTGCTTTGGTTTCTAAATGTTCAATTTATTCGAATTTCTACTCAAATGATATTGTAGGTTGAGGGTTTGCACTTGAATAGGAAAACAATTTGAATGTAAATTATCTGTCATGGTGGAAAATACAGCTGACAGCTGGCACAGAGAAATGCCATGTCCCTCTTTAATTGCCCCGGTTGAATGTGTGCTCATGTGTGCTCAATGTACAGTACATCTGTCAAACCCTTAATGGCAGTGTTTAATTTCTATAATTTTTTATTATTAGATATGTGCATATTTTATTCCTAACGTTTATTGATCTCGATAAAGTAAAGTTGAATATGGTTTAAGCTCTGGAGGGAGGTCACATATTTAAATACTTGACATGTTTAAATGTGTAATGGATTCTTTTCAAGGAAAAATGAAATGGCGCTAAAGTCATTAATAAGAATAGTAGCCAAGCATTCATCCGACAGTCATTCACAATCCACAAGCTTCTATTAGGGCTCAGCAGCTATTAGCAGCTACCTCCTGGTAGCAGCCGTCGATTTAGAGCAAGGCAAGTCAAATTTAAAAAAGAATTTCCCTGCTGGAGAGATGGTCTTTTCACAAAGCTAGGCTGTCATTGCAGTAGAAAGACACAATTACTTTTGAAATTGGTGCTCCATGACCAGAGGAAACAGAAGAAAAAGGGCTGCAGCATTCACTTCTGCTCAAGATGTAAAAAACCTTTAACCACCAGAATGCACTGCGCCATACTGGACCGATATATGCTCCCGCTTGTGGGTGAAGTAATGTGTGTCTTCCGTCCGAATAACAATATGGCGGCTGGCTGGTAACAAAGATTTCGTATTATGTTTAAATAGAGGGCTAAAATATGTTTTTGAAAACATTTTAGTTGCAATAAATTGGCAATGTAGCAACAGAATCTTCGTTCATAGTTGATCAGTACTGCCTAGCGCTACTGTTTGATCTCAGTATTTTCAGCCTCTGTTTTTCACAATACAGGAAACAGTATGAAGTTCACTTCCTGTTCACAAACTTGCACAATTCAGTTAAACAGTGCACTAAAATATGTTTCTGGCATCATTTTAGGTGATTTTTTTGTGTCATAACGTGGAAGTACAATCTGTAGTTTCGAGCGATAGCCACAGAGCCAGTGAAAATTTCGCGTCATCCACCGGATTTGAGCTGGGAAATGAAAAGGGAGATTAAGGTGCTGGTAAGACGGAAGGAAATACTACACACTAGGGGTGTAAATCACCAGTTTCATCACATGATATTATATCGATTATTTGGAAATGGTACAATATTTTCCGATATTACAAAGACTGCCACAATATGATTTCGATTTGCAATCGATATTAGGCGATATTGAATGCCCGTTTAACACAGTCTGTCACAGAAGGCGCTGCCACCCCTTTCTTTTTTACTTTTGGCCATAAAAGATAAAAACAACACATAAATAATAAGAACAGTTAAGTTAACTTTAAACTGACTCCACTAACACAAATAAAACAGCAAATGGGAAAAGTTAACCTTCAGGGCTTTCTGTCAGAGAGACCGTCCTGGAAGAAATCTTTTTATTTTAACCCAACCATCATCTTTTTCATAAAACTTCAGGAATGTCTTGCTTAAAGCCCTGAGGACAAACTTCTCTAAACAGCCATAAAACAGATTAAAACAAGATCATTCAACAAGACAAACATTCAACTCAGAAATAACTGTCAAGGTTCATGGAAAAATTATTGTTTTTTGCTAGTCACCCATTATTAGCTTAAGCATATTTACATCGCATAAATTAGCCTAGCGCTTAGCAGACTTTTTTCCCTCTTCTCATAGCTTAACAGATTACATTTAAGTTATTATTTTTCTCATTCACCACTGGTTTAAGTCACTGCATCTCCCGTCAGAACAGCACGGTTTAATTTCAGCCTGCATGCACGTTTTTTCTAGCCAAGTGAGACGCTCGTCCAGGCAAGGTACGTGGTGTTTTATCTCGTAACGTCATTGTCTACATACACCATGTGCTCTGACTGTTGTCCTATATTTTCTCCAAAATCCCAAATTTTGCCACACTGCTGCTATTCCCGAGTACATAATGTTATCCTCATTGTCTTTCTCTTGGCTGTTTGCCATCTGCCTGCCGCTTTTTGACGGTGACACCGACTGTCAAAATAAAAGCCTATGCTAAAGATGACGATATGGATTGATGTTTTCCCTTTGCATTAGGGCCGTAACGGTGTCGAACTGTTCGGTACGCGACTTTCAGTTCGGCACAACCCTGTACCGAATTATTGGGCGCAGGATATTATTTTATTTTATTTTGTTTTATTTTAATTCCGTTTTTGCGAGCCGAACCATTTAAAATATCTATTTCCCCGACGGACATAACTGAGTGACGGACCGAGTCCGACCGTAAATCTCCGCTTTCACTTTGTGCAGCGCATTCTCGCATTTTGACAACATGGCAAGTGAGCCTGACGAACCTGAAGACCCACCCGCAAACCTTAAGTCCTCCGTTTGGGAACACTTTGGTTTCAGGGTAAAATACGAAGATGGAAATAAACAAGTTGACAAGACAAAAGCAGTGTGCCGACACTGCAGAACAGCGGTCGGGTATGTACTTGGAAACACGTCTAACATGCTAACGCATCTAAAGCGACACCACCCGAGTTTGAACGTTAACCGGCACGACTAGAAAAAGCAATCTGGTGCAAACTACGATATCGTCGTCGTTTAAAAAGAAAGAGCGTTTCCCTGACCATCGCGCTAAAGAAATAACCAACGCCATTGGAGTTGAGTAAAATTGTTTAAGCTGCACTTTAGATATAAGCATGTTTTGTTTACTGCACTTTAACAAAGTGGGAAAGCTAAGTAAGTTCCTAGTAAAACTGAATCTGAGCAGGCTTTAAAGCTGACCAGCTGCACTATACTTTTTATTTTAATTGAGTAAAACTGTTAAAGCAGAAATGTATATTTATATTTTTCATTCAAAAAATGTGTTAAAAAAACAGCAGGATTTTATTTTTCACTTTTATATTTCTATTTTCATTCAAACAATGTGAAAAAGCAGGATTTTATATATATTTGTTTCATTCAAAAATTGTGTAAAAAGAGTTAACTGCTGTGGTGGTATGTTTTAATAAGGTTACCAATAAGTAAAAGATATTTAATAGTTGTCTATTTTTTTCATTACTGTACCGAAAAAAACCAAACCGTGACTCGTGTACCGAGGTACGTACCGAACCGAGATTTTTGTGTACCGTTACACCCCTACTTTGCATCATTAAATCGATAAATCGATCTAGATGGATGGATCGTCACACCCCTAATAGACACATTGTGATGATACACAACTGGTTGGAAATCAGCAAACTATCTCATGAACACTGTTGGGCAGTAACGCGTTATTAGTAACGCGTTACAGTAATGCCGTTAGTTTTGGCAGTAACTAATACTCTAAAGCATTAGTTTTTAAATTCAGTAACTCAATTACTGTTACCAAATGGTGCGTCACAAGCGGTGAGTCACTGTCGACCTGCTGGCCTCACCACAGTGTTGTACATTAAGCGGTAGCGCTTCTGTAGATTTTTAGTCCCAGTAACGTTATATTCAGTGACATGATATCCATTTTTATCCCGAGGAAGCTTTTGTTGTGGACAGACAATGTCTGCGGTGGGCGACAGACTCGACATCATCATGTAGCTCTACAAATGTTCTCTAGCTCATTTTCCATATTTGTATCCAAGTACCGTAGTTGTAAAACGTTTAGCTGCCTGACAGTGAGTGACTCCACTGTAGAAGACGGTTGCATGTTTCCTATACCGTTTAATTGTTTTGTCAAGTTGTAGTCTAACAGTCCCTTGGTTAAACTCCATCCGCTGTCGCTTTTAGGCGATGTAGCTACGAGCCAATACAGTTATGAAATGTTTTGGTGCAGGGCTGAGTTTCCCAAAACATCAATGAACATTGTCTTCTTTGTGGCTTAGAAAAACTACACTGCAAAAAAGAAAAGCACCTAGCGCCCTCTAGTGTCCCCACTCAGTCATCTACAGCCAGGACATACTCAGAGTATAGATGACACTAGTGCGCGTGCCTCAAGGTCATGGCATGATGGCGAGCCAAGACGAGAGTCCTAACAACCTTTTACAAGCAGACCTGAATCTGACAGCCCACACAAACTATTCAGTAGCTAAGATACAGTACTAATTATTCAAAGGCAGCAAAAAATAAATAAATATTTTGAGGCTGCTTTTGAAAGAAGCAGTTGGAGAAAATCTAAAGTCTTCAGTAAGGTTATTTGAGCAACTTGGCGCACAAAAACCAAAAGCAGCTTCACTTTCAGTTGAACTTAAGTAAATCAAATGACTCCAGAGGTCCGGGTGATTTGTAGCTTTTGAGCATGTTGAACTCACTTTGTGTAGGAAGGCTGTTCAATGTGTCTTATATTAGCAAGAAAACTTAAACTGCCATTTCAGTTATTTGAGGAGAGGTGAGATGTACAGTACTTCCTGTTGTAGTCCCTGTTAAAACTCAAAATCAACAGGGAACTGAGTGTAGGGAGTAATTATTGATTGTTAATCATGTGCACATGTCCTTGTCTTTGTGTGTGTATAGGAGTGGGGCCCAACTTTTGCAATAAACTTTGCAGCTAATTAACATTTAATTACATCACTGAAGACAAACATGGTGTTTAGGGGAAGAAGGCTGCTGGTAGATGGCAATGATTAAAGGAGCATCCCACTGATTTAACACATGAAGCTCCATTTACCCGTTACAAGGAACATCACTCAGCCTGTGAGAACAGATGTTTAGTGTTTGTCTGTGGTTCTAGAGCGAAATCTCTAAAGTGTGAAAAATGACTCAGATGATGTCATCGGGGTTATTTCGGCTTATTAGAAAGCCCATGGTACAAACTGAAGGTGTGGAGTTTGAAAGAAGTGACCACTAAGGAGGTAATGGGGGCTTTTTATTGTGCTTACATGTCTCCATGCTTCCCTGCCTTGCGTCTCTTCATAGCATCTTAGCTCCTCTCAGCAAGGATGTGAGCGACAAATGCAAGGAAGAGATGCAAGAGCGGAGGAGTCGAAACTGCCAAAGGAGGAATCCTTGGTTCTGTATTCAGCCATAGTGAGTCAGTTACTGTCCCACATATAGAGGTGTGGTATTTATATGTCACATCACTTATAGGGTACACTTGTGTTTCCTCGCTCTAAGCTCCTACAGAAGCCTCTTCTCTCCTTGTTCCTTGTCTCCTCAAGGTGCATATAAGGGATTGGAAGATCCTCCATGATGGCAGAGGGGAATGATTTGCGGGTCACAGAGAAAAGAGATGAGGAGGCTAAAGTTAGCATAATCAAAAAAAGCACCCAATAAGGTTTGAAGTAAAGTTTCTATCCAGTTGCATTATGGGAAATGCAGGATCTGGAATGTATGGAGCCTGACCCAACGTACAGACTAAAAGTCAGGATATCTCAGCATTGTTCTTTTTTAAGTCTGTCTCTCATGTGTCCCCCAGTTATAAGGAAGTGCAGTAGCAGGTCATCGGAGAACAGATTTTTAAAAAAAATCACAAATGCATGCATCTATCTGGTCAGCAGAACTTCTGAGGTCTTCGCTGCAGTCAGTACAATACCTTAAACTAGACAGGTGAATTTCAAAGTCATGAATTAATGCTCCTTAAAGCCCCACAGTATTACCAGGTAATACCAGGTAATATTATTGTCTCAGAGGAGCATTTGTTTCAACAGTCAGTACACAGAAACATACAGATACAGACACAGAATCTATATATATATATGCATCCAGTTGCAGGCCTCAGATTTTCACTGCCAGTGATTGCTTTCTGTAAATGTTGTGCAGATGAAAGAAGTAAACAATTTAAACTTGAACTTAGCGGCGTCATTGAGGCAGATTGTTCAGGGCTGCTCCTGCAGAGAGGCCAAAACTCCTACTAAAGCGATCTCTTCTTCATTTAAGAGTCTTATATCTTCACCTAGATGGAAGTAATGTGAAGTGTTTGCTGTAGCTGTTGGTTAATAACAAATTATATAGAGCCTCTCAGCTTATGTGGACTAATTAGAGAAACTCCATCCACTAGCAAGATGGATAACTAGATTTGCCTCATTCACCAGCCAAAAAAACCCCAATAGTGATCTATCTATCAGTGCATAAAAAAAAATGATTCCCCCCCTCTGACTAAGAGCACAGGCTGAAAACATTTCCTCCTTCCTTCTGCATGGATACAGTAGAATACAGTGGTCAGACTCATCACTAGCTGAATTTTACTACTGCAGCTTAGGGCTTATTTTTCAAAACCAAAAATAATGAGGGGATTTGTGTGTGTTGGTGTTTGCCTCTGTTTTGACACTGTGTCATAAAAATCTGATGTGAAAAATCTTCTCTACCCCAAATGTAAGATATAAACAAACAAACTCACCAGTGAAATTTAAATGTTGTGCACGTTTCTGTCACTTAAAATACCAGCCAATTTAAAACGGTGACTCCTGTGTCTTAGCTGAGACAGTCAGTAGGAGAATTATTTCATTTTTATATCTTAAGTCAACCCTTGGATGAGAAGAAATATTAATAAAACTTATACTTAATTATTTATCTTGTTATGAGCCCCAAGTACCATTTCACTTTAAAAACTTGCTCTGAGATTGCTTTCAGGGGAACACAGGTCTCCTTCTGGGGAGCTAAGTCCCGCATGTCTCCCTCAAAACTTGAACACCGAGTAAGATGCAGCAGTACTGCGGAAGTGAGAGACTCTAAGGAGGCTTTCGCATCAGGGACGCGGGCCTGGATCTGAGTACACTTGACCTGAAAGTCCAGTTTATTTGATAAGTGTTAATACTGTGTATCGTACCTGGGAACAGTACATCGATTGCCTGAATACAGTTAATGTTTACTTGGGTACAGTTTGCAGGAGGTGTAAAAACTGACTGTACCAAAACACAAAAGTAGACTGCTATTTAACGTGAGTAGTAGGGTTAGTTAATGAACTCGGTACTTTTAAGGGTACCGTCTGAATTACGTCAGCACGACTGAGTACTGATTTATGTTTAATCCATCTGTGCCAAATTTCAATACCTGAGAACTCAACTGGGTGAAACCGCCTGATAGACAAGAGGCACAAAGTGCCCCAGAGCCTGGAAGCCAGCCACGGAGCTCTGGGGGCTGGCAAGAGAGCTCCGTGAAAGCCGCTGGGTTCACCTTCAGACAGGAGGTGGAAGCACCCAAAAGCTGGGAAGCCAGCCACAGAGCTCTGCGGCCGTTTTGTTTACCCAGCGAGCCAAAACTATCACTGCAGCACCGATTTGGGATAGTTTTGGCGTCTGGCCTATTTTCTTTTTTATATTATTTTAGTAATAGCCTAGTATCACTGCTAGATGAGCGCGCGCATGCACACACACACACACACACACACACAGTATGACAGCAAAGATAAGCTCTGTGTGATTAGAAAAGAGCAGAAGGGCAGAATTGCGTTTTAGTCTACTACGTCACCCCTGCTGTTTGTTCAAAAATACATTCATGTCAGAGTCAAGACTAAGAAAGGTCCCATGGGGTATCGGTATGGGTTCAAATATGAATGATTCCCAACCCTAGTTAGTCGCAGACAGAAAGTAACATTAGACTTGCAAAGGCATTTTTCAGTGCTGATGTTCGCCACTATTGATAATAATGAATTAATTTGTAAAGTGCTTGCAATCAAAGTGCTGTACATCATTAAAAACAGAAGGGTTACTGAGAAGAGTATACAATAAATAAAACAATAAAACAATGACAGACAACAATAAACAGACAAATCAAGACTTATACACAAAAGTGAACAAATGGGTCTTTAGCTTTGCTTTAAATACATCAGCTGCCTGCCTTATACCAATAGGTAGACTATTCCACAAGGTTGGTGCACGAAAAGTTCTGTGGTGCAATGCCATTCACAATTTTAGTCTGCTATAACCTCTGCCGGAAGCCAATGGAGCGAAGCTGACACGGGAGTAATATGCTCATATTTACCCATTTCGGTCAGAACATGAGCTGCTGCATTCTTTACCATCTGAAGACCCCAAAAAGTCATCTTTGGCAAACCCTGACAGATGTGCATTGCAATAATTTAGCTGTGATGTAACAAAAGCATGAACAAGGATCTTAGCATCCTTAAATGAAAGGATAGGTCGAATCTTAGTAATGTTTCTTAGGTGAAAAAAGGCCACTCTGGTCACCTCCTTTATTTGAAAATCAAACAAGAGGGTCTGATCTTAACACATCATACAGCTGCTTTAGTTTTGCAGGACCAATAATCATTATTTCGGCCTTAGCCAAGCTAAGTAACAGGAAATTTCTAGATAACCATCTCCTAACTGCAGCTACGCAGGTCTCAAGTTTAGTTATATCTGACCCATTTTGAAGGGTAATAGACATATACAACTGTAAATCATCTGCATAACAATGAAAACAAATCCCAAATGAACATAAGATCTGACCCAAGGGTGCCAAGTAGAGAGAAAATGCAGTGGACCAGGTACAGACCCCTGATATGTGCTCGGCACCCTCTGATCTCATCTTCTGAGCTACTTGGCCATGGGTGATAATGTAGGAAGGCAGGCAAAAGGGTTGTTCTTGACATTGTCTAAATACTAACCATAGTGGGTGTAATGCAAAGGTTGACTCCATTGTATGGGCTCGGGATCTTGCAATTGCCACTCTTTTCTACACTGTAGCGACAACGTAAACAACAGTCACATTGATGATGATGCAGATGTACTATGGAACGGAAGATTACTAATGGGAAAGCTGAGTGGCAAGGGAGTGAGGAGTGGGACAATGGACTTGGGCATGTTACGAATCAGTCGTACCTAAATATTGCTTCATACAGGTGTGCTGTCAGTGTATATACAGTTAGGCACATTTATACACTAATGCCTACACAGACAAGAACTTAACAGCAGTGTATTCAAGTTTTAAATATTTCATGCACTTGTCTCTACTTCAGTTTTTTTTTATTCTTTTATCAGAGTGTCAGCGTAAATGATGGACGTGAAATGTTGAATATCAGGTCAATTCTGTGCCATGATTAACCACAGTAAAAGTAAAAGCTGACTTTTTATTTCTACAAAGGCTTTTGCAGACGACTTTTGTTCTTTTTCAAGTAATGGTCTCGGTTCTTTACAGAAGAGACACAGTGGAGTTTCAAAAAGATTATTTTTTTTCAAAGTGCATTTGTAATACTCCTCAACAGTGTTTGAGCCCGAGTGTTACAAGACGGAAGGTTTAAAAATACATTGTCAGTATTCAAACCAAAAAAACTTTCCCCTTTAATTTTGTATTTTTTGCATAAATATCAGAAGTAAAGATCTAAATTTGCTGTTAATGTCAGCTTGACAAATGCACTTTGAATTATACACAGCTCCCTTCCCATATGAAACAACAAATTACAGGCATTATATTAAAGTACATCATATGCTTGTCAATATCGTATAAATTTACATGAGTGATAAGCGGCCCCGTGCAGCAGGTGAAGGACTATTTATCACAACATGACAGCCCCGGTTTTCCCTCAGCTTTCCCCAGACCCACTGACAAACAGGTGTGCAAATGGCAGCGCATGCGAATAATGTTGTCAAATTAATTGAAGCGTTGAAATAATTATCATGATGAATAAGCGTCTTCTGGAGATGAGCATATATTCCTGTCTCCTGTGGCAACTCCCAGGGCTCCCCGCACGATTAAATGGAATTTGGATTCATTGTGGGGTCTCAGAGGCCCGCTGCATTAAAACTCATTTCCAGCAAATTCATCTTGAAAGAGCTCAGCATACTCCAATCACACAAAATAAATACAGCATAGTAATTGAGGCCTCCAAGGATGGGCAAACATTATTACTCCAATTGCTCAATTGTTATGGTAATTTAGAAATCAGTCTCAGTATACTTTGGTAGTTGAGTCGCTTGAGACTAAAATTGCAAGTCATGTCATTGTTGAATTAATTCTCACCTAAGCAAAGGCAGGTGATTCACTCGTAAATGACCGAAAATCTACAAATATAATGTTCTTTAAGGCACTCTATCATACGCTCAATCCATTATTTGAATCTCTCCAACTTTAATAGACCAAACTCTTCTTTCTTCCTTCCATGTCACTCCGTCATTATCCCCCCTCTCACTCAGGCTTCCTTCCTCAAACTCAGACTGCCTCTCTAAGGGACTTTCTCGTCCTTTCCCTCTGTCACCCTCTTTATTTCCTTTTCCTGCCACCCCCACCCAGCATCATAATAGCTCTGACCTTAGAGGGTCAGTCGAAGTGTCATATCCCTGTAAGAGAGCCAGTCCTGTGATGCATGGTTGGGCACCCAGTTCCATTTCAATCACCAGTCTGGCTGTGGTTAGCTGTGCAGCGGGGTAGGGAAGATCCCTCAGGCCAGTCAAATATACGTCCCCTGAGGAGACTGATGAGGACAGTCAGTGACTTATCTGCAGTATCCCATCTTAGCTTGTGTGTAAAAAAAGGAAAATGATTTTAAAATCATGGGGAAAAAAGAGAGAGAGAAAGTCAGTGTGATTTAGAGAAAGGTAGCAAAAAAATGGGATGTTAGGAGGTGATGACATGATGAAACAGATTGAAAGGTTTTTCCTTTCAGTCTGTTTCATCATATCATTGATCAAATCATCGATCAAGCTCTTTGGAAATCTTTGTGGCCTCTAGTGATTATGTTCGTGTGTGTCATAGGCGTCAGTTGCGAATGGCGAGGTATGGCAGCTGCTTAACCTTGGAATCAGTTTTTAAAAAATTAAATGAAAATAAGAAACTAATGTCACCTGTAGTGCCTTAAAATTGGAAATTACATCTCCCTGGGTATATAAAGATACATAGCCCATTATTTTTGCATGTTTTGAGTGTTTGCATGTGCATTTCCTATTAGTAATACGTAATCTGGTAACACATAGTTAAACTCATCAGCATCACCAAGAAGAAAAATCAGAGGCTAGGTAGTTTGTATGTAACAAGCATCAAACAACAGATGAAACCAAAAAAAATATCAGTTGATGGTCCATAATATGCTGTCAGTGAATTGGAGTGTCATTAATTAAACTTGTTTGTTCCTCCATTACTTGCAGCAGTGTGTTATGAAAGAATTTAGCCCAGCTAACAGCCTGTAAAAATTCATTTCCTTTCATTCATTTATTCATTTTCTATAACCGCTTATGCTTGTACAGGGTCGTGGGGGGGCTGGAGCCTATCCCAGCTGTCATTGGGTGAGAGGCAGGGTACACGCTGGACAGGTTGCCAGACTATCACAGAGCTGACACATAGAGACAGACAACCAATCACACTCACATTCACACCTACAGGTAATTTAGTCACAAATTAACCTGCATGTCTTTGGATTGTGGGAGGAAGCCAGAGTACCCAAAGATATCCCACGCTGACACGGGGAGAACATGCAAACTCCGCACAAAACAGCCCCAGCCGGTGGATGTGAACCCAGAATCCTCTTGCTGTGAGGCAACAGTGGTAACCACTGCACCACTGTGCTGCCCACATTTCCATAGTTTGAGTGAGATTTGCATTTTGTTTTTATATTCCAACAAAGGCCTCAGTCAGAGCAGTTTTAGTGCATCTTTTTTTAGACGTCATAGAATCACTTGTCCTTAGCTTAACCCTGTTTTGCTGTGACGCAAACTCACAGATCTGTACCTTAAACCTGCATAAATTATGGATCAGTGGAGGGCACTCGGGGACCGGACACAGGAAAAGGGACTGTGTGAGTACATGAGAACCTTAGGAGACACCCTGGAGAGTACGACCAGCTGGTCCAGGAGCTTTGCCTTGCATGATGGTCAGTTCAAGGCTTATTTCAGGATGAGTCAGAGACAGTTTGACAATCTGCTATCGTTGTTGGCCTAATTACAGTTGGAAAAGGTAGTTGAGGCTACAGTTTGTTAAGATATGTCTTGCAGCTTGCCTAGAAGGGCAATAATGAAAATGAGCTCCCATTAGCTTAGCACTGTACGCTACCACTTGTTGTCATCGCCACCACAGAAGGCACACCTCTCAAATCATCTGATTGGAGAATGGGTAAAAAACGCCAATGATGCTTTTCCACTCTGAGGTGACATTTTTTTAAATCGAGGCATTCAGGGCACTCCTGCAAAAACATGAGGCGCATAGAGCGGGAAAACAGGAGTTGCTCAGACACCCAAAAGCAGTGAGTAAAGCGCTTTACTTTGGTACAAAACAGTTTCAAAAAGTCGTCCCTAATTCAATGTATTTTTGTTTTGTTTTCTAACTATCTATAATTAGACCTCTACACTCTACACTTGCATGTACTTGCGCAGTACATGCAAACATTTGGCATTGTTAATGTGAGAGAGAGCTATATGTCTGTAAAATCAATTTTCAATAGTATCAATTATATGTATGCAGGTCTGTAAACAGTCAAACACCTTTTGCGCCTAGAGTGTTGACACAACAGACCCCCAATCGCAGGCACACAGATGCTTTTTCTATGAATATCAGTGCCTATGAAGGTATTTTTCACGACTCAGTTTTGGTTGTGCCTGCACGCAAACTCCTCTGCTTCAGCCTTCCTCCTGCATAAGCAAATGTGAGACCTTCTTTAATGTGAATCCAAAAGACCTGGCGCCAGGATCTTGAAGAGAAAAAGGGAATGTGGAATCAGAATAGCCCCTAAGAGATATTACATGCACAAGCTCTGCTGCAGTGCAAAATATTCTACAGCTCGGTTTTGTAGCCTTTTCCCCACAACAGTTGCTAAGAGAGGCAGAGGCTCTGAATGTGACTGTCATTCGTACTATCAGCAGTCGTAAGCATGTTTGCTGTCTTCTTTATTCCTCA
Source organism: Epinephelus moara (assembly GCF_006386435.1). Taxonomy (NCBI): domain Eukaryota; kingdom Metazoa; phylum Chordata; class Actinopteri; order Perciformes; family Serranidae; genus Epinephelus; species Epinephelus moara. The sequence continues at coordinate 21,345,777 of NC_065510.1, read as the reverse complement.
AGTAAGTCTTTCTAGCTTGGCAGACACGGCACAGATGATGCCTTAATTCTAACACCAATTTGGTCACCGCTGATTTATTTTAGAATAGGGCTAATTTACCAAAACCTCACTGGGACATTTGAATGGATTTCTGGCATTTGAGAAATTTTGGTTGACTTGCAGTTTAAGCAGTGCCAAGGTCAGCTCTCCCACGACTGCTGTCTCGAGATTCATCACAAGCTGTGGTGAGATTATTGGAGCATTTTACAGGTTGTGATTAACGGTTTCCTTCATTATGCTGTGATAAAAATAAAACTCAAAACTGCTTCAAAACAGACCATATTGTCTGCGTCTTTCCAGCCATCTGCGGGCCCATATTCACCTTGTTTTCTTCTTTCTTTTAGTTAAAAGTAAAATGCTCAATGTTGCCTCTCTTCTTCATGGAGGCAGCTATCTTGTTTGAATAAACCTTTGTGTAAGCATCCTCGCAGTGATCACTCGATTGATCTGTGCACTGTGAGCATAGCATTATAGCATAGCATAAGTCATAGGAGGTGTAGTGTGATTAAAAGAAATCTACAGTGTCTGCCCAGCTTAAAGAAGCAGTGTGTAAGATTTAGGGGGATTTAGTGGCATCTAGTGGTGAGGATTGCTAAATATACCCAGCTGAAACTTTTGGTAATAATTCCTTCAATGTTCATTGTTGAGGAGTTTTTTACTCTAAGCCACATTATCCGCAGAGCTCTCTTACTCTCCAAAACAAACGGAGCAAGTGATTAAAACCAGTAAAAACACTGAATAAAGCAGTTTCACATTACAAATCAATGTTTCTCCAATGCTGCTCAGCACATTGCATACTGGCAGCTAGCCCAGTACCTGCTGATCTGTGCTCACTTTTTTCTCTAACAACTTCAGACGTTCAGGAGGTTTTTACCATGAGCTGATTATCTGCAGAGGTCTCTTCCTCTCTTAAACAAACAGACCTGTTGAAAAAATCAGTGTTTTTGCTTTACTCTTGTTGCAGAGGGGCTGCAAACTACGGTGGCTGACATGATGCAAAGGTCCCTTTCTAGAGCAAGTGTTTGGTTTGTCCATTTGGGGCTACGGTAAAAACATGGCAATCTCTATAGACAAGGACCCACTACCTGTGGTATAATCGGCTCATTCTAAGGTAGCGAAAGCACAGCAATTGACCCTAGATGCAGGCTGACAAATCATAGCGTAGCCCTGGGCCAGCTCAGAGACCAGGGTCCAACAACAACACAGCTGTGCTCCATTGACTGTAGTGCAATTGTTTCAGATTTCCTTCATTTTCAGGCTGGTTTTGTGGATTTGGAGCTAAGTGTTGTGCCTGGGGCACATCGTGTATTAATGACACTTGTTACCTGGAGAGCTTCGAAAAAGATAAATGTTTCTTCCCTGTTCCAAAACCAAAATCAAACCCTGAAAAGTGTAGGGTTAGCTAGCTAGCTACTGAAGATATAGCCTATTGAATGTATACACATGCTGCTTTTGCTTTTTAATGATTATAACAATGAAACAAAGGCCGACCCTGCTGTACAGGAACCAGTGAAGGGAAGCAGGGAAACTTTGATGATATTGAACCAGCTGTGTGGCATTGCAGTGTGCACAGAAGAACGCTGTTTGACTTCCCTCGGAGATCCCTGCCAAACCGGTTGCGGCAGTCCGACCGGGGGGGAAAGCAATTATCTACACACACTGCAATGCCACACAGCTGATGAAAGTTTCCCTTTATATTCATTGTCTTCTGTGGTGATCAGCAGTGATGTGGTGGTTCACTTTTACACTGTGATCTGTAGCCTATAGTTCAGCTTTAGCTTCTAACTATCTTTGTCTTCTTAACCTGTTGTTGCTGCTGAGTCAGTTTGACATCCTGGATATATCCTTCAAACACAGACTGTAGACCCCTCTGTCTGCTTCTCTCTGGAATCACTGTCTCATTTTTCCAAAAATATGCTAACATTTCATCAGGGAGTGCAGTTAGTTACAGTGTGGGCTCCATTCTTGCTCTGACACCTTGTTGGACCATTGCAAAAGGGTGGGGATTAGCCATGGGTCAATTCTCAGCTTATTGTACACTAACGAAAACATACTTATTATATTCCATTTCTGCAAATATATCCCCCTGAACCCTACACAGTGAACCTTTAATCCACACTTTGCAAAGTTTACTTTTATCTTTGCTGATGCATATTGTATGACCACCCTCAAACAGGCACACAGGTGCTGACGGGAAAAGGGAATGGTTGTGCCATCTAAATAAGTCCACGGGTCATCAGAAGGTTCATTGCAGCTAATCTTAACATGCTAAACATGCAATAAGATATGTGTGCACATACAACCACACACACAAACTGAAATTGACACCACAGATCACATCGACCTTATCCATGTTTCATTTATTCTCTTTGATTACCTCCGCCGGTTTTGGGGGGAAAACAGGAGCCATAGATCAATGCTTCTTAATCCCAGTTCTAAGGACTCTGAGGGGTTTTCAATCTTCCAAGGTGCAGTCATGCTTCATTATAGCCTGGGCATCTATGGCAAACTCATAAAGATTAGATGCCCACTATTCAAATTATCCAAGCGTTTTTAAACCCTGTTACAGAAGCCTTAGATGTCTAATCTATGGATAACAATCTTTGCTGTATGACAAATTACTGAAGTGCTTTTATTTTTGCTGTAAAAACTGCTTGTACAGGCAGTAAATCCATGAAATGTATAAACCTACAATACCTAAACTACAGTCTGGTTAACAAATGGGTTTCTTCCAACATCATTCTCCTATTTTTATATCAGTAGCAGAACAGCATCAGTAATGCATGTTCCGAGGTTTGCCTTGTAATGGCTGCATGCACTGAAGTCCATTTAAACCAAGTTATTCCCTTCATGATTCGCTCAATGCTCCCCTGCTGTGGCGGTGCTCTCTACTCCCGGACTCTTTTACCAATTCTCAGACAAAAATGAGACTAAGCGTGTCAGCTCAAGAAGAGAGTTGTTAATGGCTCCAACGAAGCACTTTTTAATTTAATATCACAAAATGGCATGTTGTATTTGGAATACTCTTAACTGACTCATGATGAGACATCTCCTGGAGAATAAGAGGAGTTAGCAAATCACGTTTGGTCTAATGCAGTCATATGTATATTTCAGAATTAGTGTCATGTGGAGTGGAATAGATTTTGTATCAGTGTCATCATAGCGTATTCAGGCTCTAGTTTAGATCCTGATCAATCGTTATTCAGTCACTACAAGGTCAGTTTCATATCCACTGATGACCTCTTGACTTGTTAGCTTATGTGTGTTTGATGTTTGTTCAGTTTCAAAGCCAAAGTCACAGTTTACTTAATCTATCATCATTCAGGAACTGATGTAAATGCTTTTCACAGTGTGACATTTATACACCTACTGATTTAACCACTCGCACCTCTGGACAGCATATTTCTCCAAAGACTTCACAAATAAAATAAAGTTTGGATTTCTTAGGGTTACATTCCTGTTAATTAATTTACTGGAAAAGAAATACTACACAGACTCAGGGAAAAAAGAGAATTATATACAAGAAATTTCTGAGACAAAATTTAAATGCAGGACATTGTGAGTGCTCGGGTAAAGACAGATGAGTAAAATATTTAACCAAGGCAGACGTGCATGTTAAGACTTATTTGAGTTTAAATAAAGTATAGTTTCCAGTTTCAACTCAGTGCATTTTGGTAAATGCTAAATCTGTAGTATGTAGAGTGCTTTATGATCAAAGCTTAATATTGGGCTTGCAGGGCCATACCCAGAGTAGGCTACTGAAGACAACCCCTTTAATGTACATTTGAGTATGTCAGTAATGTAAGACAGACTTGAAAAACTGTGAAACTACCCTTTAAAGAGGCTTTATGTAAAATTGAGTGTATGACTTGTCTGGACATGGTTCTCAAAATTGGAGTTGGCTAAGCCGGCAGATAGCAACTAACTATGCTACCTCCATAAACATCACTAAACAATGGCAACAATGCTGACAGACTTAAGGGCGATAACCAGGTCATAACTGGAGGGTGGGCACTATGCTTCCGCGACGTCAATGCCCAGATAGATATCTGCGGTAACCACAGTGTGCAGTGCAGAGGCAATGAGCTAGCCAGTGTAATATACACATTCACTAACATGCACGCATGGCCAAACCCGCTTACTACAACAAACCACAGAGAAGCTCAGATAACAACACACAAAGGTAGCGTCACATGCAGAACACTTATCTTAACAATAAATGTCACCCATAGTCCCCTCAAACAACAATTCGCACCTGCTCCTATTTAGGGGGCCAAGCCCGAGGGGCCGAGGGAACGCGTATGCAAGCAGACGCGTTTCCTAGGACCAGCGGTGCTAGGAACCCTATTGTTTTCGTAAAGATTTTTATTTTTATTCTTCCGTAGGTAAAAGTGGTGCTGCAGGCTAAACCGTGCAAGGGAGGGCGGTGCAATTTGGAGGGGTGGTCCAGACCCCTGCACGTACCTCAGACGCAAAAAACTATGTATATCTGTCTGCAGGGGGGCGCTATAACCTAGGCCAATGCGTTTTTGCCTATAGCTCCCACACCGTATGTCGCACATTCAAAAATCTTGTATCCCCAACTTCCCTGAATAGAGCTGAATCACTTTGCCATAGGCCACGCCCACTTGCGCCGCAGAAGTTTTTTCCGCAAAATTGCAAAAACTGGAAAACCTACTTTTTCGAACTTCTCCTTGGGATTTTGTCCAATCTGTGTGAAACGTGACATATACACTCTTCTACTGGACCTGATCTAAAGTTATCAAAAGAATTTTATTCGGTCAAAAAATGCGCAAATTATTAACAAACAAACTTCTATAGCTAGCTATAAAAATGCAAACTGTTGGATATCTCGGTCAAACTAAATGCTATTAACACCAAATTTGAGATCATTGGTTGGCATAAGACTGTGAGGGTATGAGCCGAATTTGGCGAATTTTGGCAACTAGGGGGCGCTACAAATATGGTAAGTTTATATCTCTTGAACGGCTGCACCGATTTCTACGAAATTCGGTTGGTATGATGTAGGGCCAATTCTGAGGTCATATCTTGAAGGTGGTCATGACTGGTCAATGTGGGCGTGGCTTATTACAAGATAAACAACAAACATTAATTTCAGCCAAACTATTATGCTGAGGGCTTTGAAATTTTAAGGGTACATATAGAATAGGACACAGATCTTCCGTACCAAAAATTGCACATGTACTCCACTAGGTGGCGCTATAACGGATGCAAACGCGTTTTTGCCTGCAACTTACACATTTTAAATGACACTTTCACAAACATTATATCCATGTGTTCCCTGGATAGAGCTGGGTTTTCTGACACAGGCCCCGCCCACTTCTGCTGCACATTTTCTTTGCTAATTTGCCACATGTCCAAAACCTACTTTTTTGAACTCCTCCTACATTTTAAGTGCCACCTGCCTGAAACTTTGCACATAGAATCTCCAGATGTGTCTGATGAAAAGTTATCAAAAGAATTTTGGCACTCCAAAAAATGCGTTTTGCTAGCTAAAAAACACACATTGTTTCATATTTCGCTCAAAGTAGATGCTTTCAACATCAAACTTAAGTTACTCGTTCCCGAGGATTTGTCGCAAATCGGTCTATAGGTGGCGCTATAACGGATGCAAAGGCAGTTTTGCCTGTAACTTCCACATTTTAAATGACACATTCATAAACATGTGCTCGCCCAGAGCCCGTCGTCCTTCGGGGACAACTTCCATGGGCTCCGCGGGACGCGGGGGCCTTGGCCCCCGTTCATAACTGCTTGCAGTTCTAGTTTTTATTTGAAATTACATGAGGAAAGTCTTGATGTTTTCTGCATGCTCGGGCAAGTCTGATGACGAACACTGTTGCTTGATGACACGTGTGTGTTGATAATAAAAGGAGACCATAAAGTGGTTAAAGATCCACATGACGTTCAGGGGTTGTATGTATATTGTTGAGCAACATTATTTTATTGGATTGTAGGATGCATATCAAAGTTTCTATTCGTTTCAAGCCATAACTGATTAATATGGTCTGTTGCACCTGTAACTATACCCAACAGTGATGTCATGGTATAATACCACACCCTAGAGTGAATTTCTACATCACTACAGGAAAGTTAGAGTTAAACTCACTTTCTTGTAGTTAAACCAGCACTGGCAAAGCAAAAACAAGATTTTTAGCCGGTGTTGAATTCCTCTCACGTTTGCAGGTTTTTTTTTCTTATAGAAATCAGCCTGAGGTGAAATTGTGAACAATAATTAGCTAGTAAGTGGTCATTTTAGCGAAGAAAATCTACGGTCGCCAGTTAGAAATGAGTAGCCTATGTTTGTCTGCTTCTTTCTGACATCAAGACCCATTGTTTTAAAAAACGATGCTAAGAATTTTGTCTATTAAATTAGCTGTGGCTTTTCCGAAATTATTCGATCATTCGCTAATTCCTTTTCACTGTCTAAGGAGATCTGTGTAGAAGACTATACAGAGAGCTCAACTGCAAAATGAAAACACTTTTGAGCACGACTTGGGTCATTTTGTCTGCGCTATGAATTACATTGTTCCTGTTGCACAATTAAAGGTGCCAGATCAACGTGTGCAACCTGGTGCTGCCAATGACAATTACTGTACAGAAGAGAGCTAATTAATGTTAATGAGCAGGTTGCTAGCCTTGATTTGTGCCATATTGACCTAATGCAAACACATTAAATTCACAGAAAAAGAGAGACGACTGGTTGCTCTGTATATTCAAACGTAGATCAAAACCTTGTGTCGGGTGCTCATGGATAACAGGAAACAACAGGACACACAGGAAGGCAATCCAAGCACTCCAAAAATATAGACAACGTGGAAGGAAGTACTAAAGTATTAGCCTTTATTGTAGTGGCTAAATCATTAAAAGAGCCACTGCAGATCTTCTGCAGTGGCTCTTTGCAGTGGTTGAAACATGTTTGCTCTTTAATGATTTAGCCACTACAAAAAAGGCTTTTTAATACTTCCTTCCTTGTTTTCTATATTTTTGAAGTGCCTGGATTGCCTTCCTGTGTATCACATTAAATTCACAATTTATTACATGACTAAGACATTGGTAAAACATACTTCAACATTTCATTGAGAGTTAAATGGAAGTTTGTACAACAATTTGCAATCACGCTGTTCTCTCTCCTCCTGTCCATCTGCCATTTTTTTTTTAGTGCAACGCATGATGGTATACAGGGCTTGGTAATGACCATGAGTTGAGGTCCATTCTGAATGGCAAACATGTCAAGTTAATAGAAAACAAACTTTATTTTTTAAGTACAGTACATTTTCATACGCGTAGCAACAGTAACTCATGGGGCTGTGTCTTATTGTGAGATATATAAGTGATTAATGCACAGTGGTGTAAAGGTGTCCTGATATAACAAAAACTAACTGAACTTTTCTCCGTATGTTTTAGGTATTGTGTCATAACAACACACTTCATCATGCGTTTATAGTATCAAAGTACCAAAACAAAAGGCTGTGTGGTAATTGTCATCCGGTTAGTATGGCCTTAGTTTAATCCCTTTACTTTACTGTTCCCATCCAATTAGTTAACTGTTAATGTCATTTAAGGTTTAAGTATTGTTGCTATGGTCATCTTGGTAACCATTAGTGTAAATTGTAAAACAGACTGCCATTGAAAGAGAATATTGTGATCCTGATGGAGCCGATGATCAAAGCTCTAAACTAACTAGATGTTTTGTTAAAATGCCTTGAGTGTACTGAAATTTACTGTAAAATATTCTTTTATAATGGTTGTTCTCTGTGAAACACAACAAAATCTCAGACAGCTGCCAGTATGTTTTATGAATGACTATACAAACACTCTCTTTAATTGAACCCTTCTGAATATTTTACACCGTGTCAGCCAATCTTCAACCAAATGTATCTCTTCTTTATTTGATGAAGTGTGTTCAGTTTCACATAAGATAGGCTGAAAAAGAATTGTAAAGTCAAAGATTACAAAAAAAGCTTTGAATTCTGAATGCTCAAAGCATCATCTTTAATTCCTCTGCTTCCTTTCAGACAAGTGTGTGACAAATGCTTATTAAATCCCTGCTTTGTTTGTGTTGATGCCGTTTTTTTAAAAAAGGACAGTCACCTTCACAGTACAGTCAGCATTCCAGCTCTGCTGGAAAATTTCTGGTTCCGTCTTTTTCGTTTCACAATGCCTCAATATCACTGTGAGTTTGTTAATATATATGTATACAAAGGAGGCTTTATGCTGTATTCTGTATGTGTGTCTGTACATATTGCGGTGAAGGTACAATCTGAAATGATTAGTTTCTCCAGTTGCACACTGGGAATACTTTACTATGTCGTTTTTCTCATCTCTTTACCTAACACATCAGAGAGAGTCGGATAAACCACCTCTAAACCTGTGAAAGAAAGGTCTAGATTTTTTCGATGCCCTGCTACTGAACCTTTCATTTCTCTCTGCAACTTTATTCTTGCTCTTTATTCCCTTTAAAATGGCTCCCGCAAGACCCCTTTTCATCTCCAATTGCTGTTCTGAAGCTTAAACATTAAAATCAAGACTGTGAAGATGGAACTGCAAACAACAAAGCAATTTTCTGCCCTTGCAGATTCTTATATTATATACGTACTATACTTTACTATACTATACCATCACTATACCATACTACATTTGATATTCTGTTTTAACAACCAAACTGAGCTGAGGAGTTTCCAATGCAGCTGTCAATCATGTCCAAAACTTGAAGCATCAGTCAGAGACCCCTCAGTGAGTTTCCTAAAGTTGAGCACTTTTTTTGGGGGGGGGGGGGGGGGGGTGCACTGTACTCCTGGGTACATTTTGGTTCTGGGATTTAGCTGCAGAGTGAGCACTCTTCGCTGTCATGCTGCTCCCCGACATAGGCAGCTGCAGACCCAGACCCAGGTTGAGTCTTGAGTGAGCCGCAGGCAGCTGCCCAGAGGAGGCAGAGATAAGGCAGGAGATAACTTTATCTTCTTTCTGCTTACAAGAGGTGAATTTATAACTCAGAGCAACTCGATATGATACAGTCACTGGCTTTTGTTCGATATCTAGGGTCGGTGAAAAATGTAATTGCACATTCCTGTTTTGTTGTTCGTGAAGTTAGCGTGCATTAGCTTAGAGGGATAACTTGGCTTGTTTGCTATATTACTTGAACACTGCAGACCTTGAATGTCCCGCAGAACCCAACTCAAACTTTATATGGAAAAAAAGGAACCAGTTGTTTAATATTCATATTTAACAGCCAAATCTGATCTGAAAATTGTAGTCGGGTACAGCCCTAATTTTGTAACTGTGTTGCCTACAGTCGAGTCAAAACTATGCACCGCCCATTGGCTGGAGCAAACTTGCTAATTGTACAGCTAAACAGTACACTAACATATGTTTCTGGAAACATATTGTTAACAGTTGAGGCGAGAGATAGGCAACGCAGTGACAGAATCTCAATTCATATTTGATCAGCGCTGCCTAGTTTGACGGTTTGACTGCAGTTCACGAGCAGTGATTAACATGATTGACAGCTGCGTTAGAGACTCCTCTGCTAACAAATGCCATTTTCACTGATTATCTGTCTTGAGTAATACTGTGTTTATGTATAGACCGTTCCGGCAAATATGGCAAAAAAAATATTTTTGTAAAAGTTACCAACTACAGCTTTTCACAGTGTATATATTATTTTGGTTTATGCTGTACATAATACTAGACTGCTGATATTTATCATAACTTGTCATTTTATCTTGTAACTTTATCTGTAATTGCTCTTGTGTAGTATATATTTGTGCTTTTATACCGGATGTATCTCATTTTATGTTTACTTGTTTATTTATCTGTACTTATTTCTGTCTTTGTGCCGCTGCAACACCTGAATTTCCCCTCTGAAGATCAATAAAGGCTTATCTTGCCTTATCTTATCTTGCTGTTTTTTAAATGGAATTTCACCCATTGAGTGATATTATCTCGACTCCTTTTTTTGCAGAGTAATGTGCAAAACTGACCAGGCATTGCGAGAAGATCAATTGCTGTTTACATGCCAGAATTGTGTGGGTAGATAAAATGCAGCTCTTGGAGAAGATCCAAGGAGGTTACTGAACACAAAATTGTCATTACAGTACTCAAGTGTATACAAATGTTCATTAATACATAAACTCATATGGCCATATGGTGTAATTTACTGGGTATCAGGTTGGATATTTTAATAGGCCTTCTATAAGCAGATGTGAAAAGAAGAGTCACCTTTTAAAAACTAACCACAGAAATAAGCATTTTTCCTGCACAAGGTTCAGAAAAAATCAAACAGGTTTTTTGGCTTTTTGATTTGATCAACATTGCCGACTACATCAGTTTAGCAGTGATGGGATTAGCCAGTGTTATCTTGTTAGGGGGAGTTTCTATTCGTAACCAGGAAGTGTTGGTTTCCTATAAAGGAATTGTGGGATGCAAAGTCTTTCCTGTCCTTGGAAGCCAGCGGGGCTGAGTGACAAGCCGCTTTTGTTGTCGGAAATGAAAGCCCTAATAAAACTGATATGTCACTGCCAGAGGAAAACTCCACTGCCATTTTAATCAACTACAGGGGCAACAATTTTATATCTCAATATATATGTGTATTTTATTTATTTCCTCAAACTTTTATTGGTTTTGGGGAGAGGCCTCAGAGAAGTGTGGACAGCTGATTTAACTTCTTGTGGTGATGTAGCTCCTTAGCGCCTGTGACATCTAATCTGAAGGGAGATATTTTTAAATCCTCTTCCTTAGCTGTTCCTTTCTTTCTTCTCCTGTTTATTTACCATGTTTCTCTCTCAGTTATTGTCACATTCTCCATTTGTGACCCAGTATTGTGTGATTTGTGTCACTGATGTTTGTTATCGTAAAGGAATAGCTCCTCTCATCCTAACTTTCATCCTCTTATTCTTCTTCCTCCTTTCTTCCATCCTCTCCTTCCTCCATCGTCTCTCCTTCTCTCTCCCTCTCTGTAGCCTGTAATGATCTGGTGGCCTCAGGCAGAGACAGGAAGCCCAATGCTTTGGTCCAGGTGGCTGTCATAGATCCCCACAAGCAGCACCTCGTCTCTCATGCCTGCACAGAGATAGTGGAGGTAAGGCCACACACACACACACACACACACACACACACACACACACACACACACATATGCACCATCCTCTCTCTGACCTTTGATGTTTGTTGTTTTGCTGTATATCTGGGTCACTGGGTCTTGGTTGGTGTTCTCTCCATCTCTGTCTGCCCTCCTTTTTTCTAAACCTTTTTTTCCATATCTGACTCATCTAACTGGAACAGACTAGGAGCCATAACTTTATATCTACTCTGAGTCCAGACATCTATCAGAGCTGGTGTGTTGTTCTTTATCAATGTCGTTTCTCAACATGTGAAGTATGTGTTTGTGAGTGTAATTCTGCAGAGGCTCCATACAGTGAGAGTGTTTATGTGGTCTTTACCGTCTTTAAATGCATCTTTTCTTTATTACCTCTAGGGTGACAGTGCTGTTGCCAAGGCAACAGTCACACAAGTGTTTTTTGGGCGGCAACAGCTGCCCCCGTCCCACTATGGAACACCCACTTACACACATTTATGCACACACACGCACACACACACATTTTTTCTCTCTCCTCAGACGAGGGCAAAGTTTCCTGACGCATATTATTTTCCTGCTAATCCAGTAAAGCTAAATGAGCATAACCGTCTCTTTCAAAGACTGCATTTCAACTGCTTTGCCCCTCAGCCATGTCAAGGGAACAGCAGTGCGTGTGTGTTTGAGCATGTGTGTGTGTGTGTGTGTAGGAACACAGGATGTGGTAGGATACTGTATGCTGGCTCAGCCAGCTCTGCAGACACTCCGAGTGCCGCTGGAGTTTTGATTTCATGGCTGTAATGTTCAGGATTTGGAGTAGGATCTGAGGATATGGACTGCTTTCGTCTTAACAAAAACCGGGTATGTGCACATTCTGTGTTATTTTACAAGTCTGTTTTAAAAGAGAGGTTTGCAGCCTCATAAGAGGTGTTTTAGATAGTCGGAGGAGTTTTCTCTGCTATATATTCTTTTTATTAGTCCGGATTGTGTAATAGAAGTGAAGATACCTGCTATAACATGCAGCAGTATATTTAGCACTTCACACAGAGATCAGATCAATCTGATCAGTAATAATAGTGTTAGTTTATCACCCAGAAGCATCACAGCATTGGTAAAATATCAATGTGACTTTGAAATCCTCCTTGAATGAAGTGTGTGTGTGTTGTTTAGAGAAACAGAGGTTGCTTGTCAGGACAGTGGTGACCAGTAGGGTTCCCCCTCATACACTGACTTCCAACATGAACAGCAGCAGATGTTCATTAACCTGTGTGACCAAAGGTGGATTTGTTCGTGTGCATGTGTATATGTGTGTGCTGGGAAGCCCCACTGTGTGTGTGTTGAATCTGAAGAAAGCCCAACTGCCACTTGTGTTTCTCCGGTTTGTCACATTCCCGGGATGCCTGCTCTCAACAGCTGCCGCTGGCTTTGCTGGACACTGACCAGAGTCTTGGCGGCATGAAAGCTTCAGTCCTTGTCGTTCTCATGTGATAGGTGTATAATCAGGAATCCACGGTATATGACATAAGGGTTTAATTTAGGAGATAAATGATTGAACATGCCAGCTGCCACTTAGCCCTCTGTAGTCTAACCCATGAATCACTGGACAGGGATCAGATAAAAAGAACAGGATAGCATTTAATCACATTGGATCTGGACTTTACTACTGTTTAGTTAAAGTCTTCAGGTGTTTTGGCTTTTTGAAAAAGTCAGTTTTAGAATCCATATCTCTTAAATTACTGCGACTGTACAAAAACATAAAACAAAGTGTTACAGGTCACTGTGAACACTAATAGTGATTATTAAGTTTAGATTATTACATAGCAGAAATGAGTTGGCTATTTGCTGCTGGGGGAAGAAAGAGTGGAAAAATATTTACTTGGTTTTGAAGGTTTCAGGTGTGAAATTGGCCGTTTGTATCAGTTTTAAACACAAAGATTGATATAGAGCCAGTTTATTGGTGCCAGTGGTGCCTACTTGGGTGGGTAAAAAAAATTAGGGGTGACATTTTGTACAATTTGGGTCATTTTCCTTGAGGAGGTTTGGCTGTACTCTAATGACTCGTCCCCTCCTGACAGGGCACTGAGCTAGTAGGTACTATGACACATGATGACTTACAACTGATGACAGATAAAAATCAAATGACATTTCAGTTCATTAAAACTAACCTGAAACTATTTCTTTTCCTGTTCAGCTTATCATTTATTCAGCAATGTTACTGAAGATGCATAAAAAACTCATTACATTTAATGTTAACGTATGGAAATAGGACTACTTATTTGACTGGGTGGGTTCAAGGCTCAGATTGAAGTATATGGCAGCAAACATCTTGATAGCCCCCTGGTGGCTGGCTGCAGTATAGGTCATTACATTAACCCCGCCCCCTCCATGTTAGCAGATAGGACATGGGCAAACTTGACGCACTCGTCAAATACAGTTTCCCAAAGATAATTTCTGCTACTTAAGGTAGTTCTTGTCAGGCTGCTTTATGTTCAAGTGCTCATTTGTCGGATATGTTTAGTTTTAAATAGCTATTTGGAGCTAATAAATCATTATTGACAGCTGAGTGTGCCAGTTAGTGTGCTCACGATCAATGGTGCTGCTCGCAAGTGGTCGGTAAGCGGGAACTCGATACCGTGGAGGTTGGTACTGCTGGATTCTGGCTCCAAATGACGTCACCAGCACAAGAGGGCATCAGCTGTATGTGGGATATTTTGGCTTCATATTTCAGCGTTCCCACGGTCATGGAAAACCTGGAAATGTCATGGAATTTGTAAAAATCATTGAAAGTTTTGGAAAACTCATGGAATTTACTTGTGTGTAATGACATTTTCACAGTAGTCTTTTGTGAATAACCTTTATTTTCAGAGGCCGTCGACGTAAGGTAGCTCTGATATATGTGGATGTGTGACGTTTGTCTATCATCACAAGCGTTTACTTTTTCCCTGCATTCTGTCTCTCCGTCCATGTAAATCAGCTACCAGAAATTACAATTACGGGCAAGTAGGGCAAAAAATATTAATATTATGGATCCTTGAAAAGGAGTTCGGAATTTTTGTCCATGAAAATATGTGGGAACCCTGATGTTTGTATAGTGGGAGGAAGTGGAGAGGTGCTGTCCATCTTTATATAGAATAGTTGGTACAAAACAATAAAGTACATTAAATTAATGAATACTAATTTCCTTTATAAAACACCTTTAAGATAAGCAAATGGTTTATACTTCAAAGTATTAATATGCTGTATGGCATGGAACTGGGACACAATGCCATATTTCCACAAAAGGCAGACACTTTTATCTCCACACAGCAAGTCTACGCCTGAGTGTGGGCACTGTATCTTAATCTACTGTTGGTAAAACAGAAAGGAATGGTGACAACTTAAGTAGAAAATCTAAAGCCCTCTAAATCTCTTTAAAGCGCAATAGGAAACGTCTTCGACAAATTGTATTTGAAGCTCGAGACACAAGAATGCTATCTAGTATCTCGTAGGAAAACCCCACTCCTAAAACACAGGCAGGCAAACATGGGTGGTGGTACTCAAGGGATTTGACGTCACGCAGAGCCAAAGGATAAAACAGCCTTTGATGTCATGCTAGTCAAGCGAAGAACCCCCTGCCTGGAGCAAGTCCAAAAAGTCTAGTCTCTGTGTGTGTATGAGTGTGTGTCTGTGTGTCTGTGTTTGTAATTATGAGTGGTCAAGTGAGGAAGAAAAACCTCCACTGTAGTGAGAGTTAAGCCAGAATACTTAACCCCCCTCCCCAACCCAATCCACACACAAACACACACACGCCCTGTAATGGCCTAAATTGGCCATTCCACTGAGGTTTGCAACCCAAACGGACAAAAAGACAAGAGAGGGGCAGCTGTCTCCCATAGCATATGTTGACCACTTGTATGACAGACTGGCTTACTTCTCTGTGTAAATGGAGACAGGCTTACCAGTTTAGCTCATCTCAGCCCATCAGTAGCACTAAGAAGATTCAGCCACAGCTGAGGCTGCCAACCATGCTGGTAAGTCTGAATGAGGCCTATTCAGTGTGCCAGTGAGGGAGGTGTAAGAGCTTATGTGTGTGTATGTGTGTACGTACCTGCACGTTCTTGGATATAATGGCTCTGTCTGTCTTTTTGTTGGTGTACAGCACTGATGTATATCCAGCTTTGCACTGAGCTTAAAGCAGTGCACTGGTTCCAATGTGTCTGTACGTGCTGTGCTGAATCAGGCTGTGTGTTTAGGATGTTAGTATACACAAACCACAAAGCTTCGTGACTGGGCGGCAAAATGGCACCGGGCATCAAGACTGGTATTACCATGTCTAGAGAGGCTGAAACAAGAAGCGATAGACTTGTTTTATTTCCCCTCTGTCAGCGCATGGAAGATTTCTGAAGGATCAGCGGGGTTAGTGGTGCGGTGAGGAGGTGTGTCTGCGTGTTCCTTCCGTGAGTGTGTGTGTGCAGTTGAACACAAAATTCTGCCTTTGTGTGTGTGTGTGTGTGTGTGTGTGTGTGTTTGTTAAGTACACACTGCTGTTTTTAGGGCGCTTTATGCCTTGGCTCCCAATCCTCCTGACACCCATTGTTGTAGCCATGGACTCGGGGCTTGTTGGTGTCAGTCTCACCTGAGCTCCGGTTATGCTGACTTACCATCATTTAGCATTTGCTTTGTCTAACAAACTGATGCAATGCTCAGGGTTTCTGACGCAATAATCAGCTACTGTGCAGGCAAGTCTCACACCTGTGCACTGACTCAAAACCACAAATTCATTTACAATCCCTCCCCACTCAAAAATATGTTTTTAGTATGTTTATGCTCCATAAAATGTCTGATTTGTATCTGTGCAAAGTTTGTCACATTTGTTGACATTCCTCTACTGAATGATGTGAGTGCACGTCCCTGATTCCCAGATTCTAGATTAGATACGTTACTAACACGAAAGCCAACTGCTGTGTAATTTGGGAAACACATATCGACGGGAAACAGGCTTTGACGCAACACCGACAAAGAAATTCGAAACCTTCAGCGCGTAACGGACTTGTCAAAACAGAATTTGCATTAGCAGGTAAAAGTTTTGACAGCAAACATGGTGGAGTGTGCAACTCTTTGGATGTAAACCCTGGAGCTTCCTTCCACTGTCTACCAGAAACCCCTTTGTAGGAGATGTTATTGAATGTTTCTCAACCACTCACGCTGTGTTAGCCACTGCCAGTTAGCCTATAAGCTAACACGCTCCCGAACAACATAAAAGATACTAACTGCGCTTACCATTCTGATTTGTCTCTTGGTCACTGATTTTGGTGCACAATAGGCTCTGACTGTGGCTCAAACATGTATGCCTGAATTTCTCCAATGATTCCTCTCATGCTAACGCTAGCCATCTTCACTCTTTCACCGTGAGACCTTGAGTGAGAAGCACTGGAGAGAGGAAACCTACTGCAAGCAGTGGTGGTCGGTGGGACAGGGCCAGACTCAGAATTTCACGATAAGGGAAAAAGAGTAGATCAGTTTCCTGCCCTTTTCGTTTTTTCTTTTTTACTATTATGTGTGAAAAACATGTTAAAGAAAAAAATGTTAGTGCCAGTTTTATTACATACTTTCAAACCTGTCTGGAGAGGGACCTTGACTTTAAGTAGAGTAACAAGGGTGCAATATCCATTTGTGAACATTTTGACCTAAGATCCAACTGGGATCGAAACGTCTATCTAACTAAATGCAGTAAAATCCGAGTACATTACTCTGCACACTACTTGAAATATTTCACTCATGATACAGCCTACATTTGTCATATACAATACATCAATATTGGAAAAATATTTAAATGATATTTATATTTTATTTCAACTGTACAGACCACCCGTAGATTCTTTGCTGGTGTTTTTTTTAACCCAGGGTGTGACTATACTTTCATACATGCCAGTCTGTCTGTGTCAGTCTCATTACCATTCCCCTGCCTGTCCCCACACGGTCCCAGAGGGTTGCGTTCTAGAGACGCCCATCAGAGCGGAGCAGAGGAAGAGGAAGCCCCCAGTGTAAACACAAAGTGCTTTGAATTGGTTCAAGTAGACAACACTAAATGGCTAAACAATCCTTGAGTCTTTCCCAGAAAAGCCCCTTTGGCTTCTGGTTCAGCATGAGTCAGTCATTTTTGCAGGGTCTAAGAAAATTCAAAGAAAAGAATGATTGCGACAGAGATGACCTGGGCTAATTGAGCTAAGGTATGCACCTGAGCCAGCTGAATCTTTAGATACACTTAAACTCATAACATATCTCTTCAGATCACCAGTTGATGCAGTTACATTTGGCCGTTTGGCAAATAAAATTAATGTTCTTAAAACAATTTTCTTCAAACAAGAGTCTCCTCTTCCAACACTGTTGGAAGAAGGTATATTACCTTGGCAAGAGTTGGGTTTCCATCCATGTAGCACAAATTTTACCTCAATTTTCAGAAAAAACAGCAAAGGAAAATGCAAATTTATGTAGTTTTCCATCCACTGCTGTTATGCAAATACTGGGAATTGATTCATCAAGATAAGTAGCAGGTGGCGCAAACTCTCTAGTCAGGTGCCACTGTATAAGCGGGTGTAACGAGATTATATGATTAAAGGAGCACCAGTCAAACCTCAAAGGAAGGAAAACATTGGATGTGTAGTAACAGAGAGCACAGAGGACAATGGAAGAGTTTTAACTTATATTACAACTATGTGCCCTTGGAAGCTGTATTTCGAGATTTCTTTTAACTTTTGGGTTTTCCACGAAGGTTTTTAATGCGCAAATTGAAAATGTGCATACATAAAGGCGGATGGAATCGCAGCTATGGTCAGAAAATTGTTGAAACTAGGGACATTGTCTAGATACTGGCAGAGAAACCTGCCTTATTTTTTATTTGTAAGAACATTTCTTACCAACAGGTGAAACAAGTGACACACAGGTCCACACTCTGCAGGTACTGTGGGGTTCTTAGAGAGGGTTTTAAATCTAAAGTAAAAACATTTTACAACCTCGTTAGGACATTTTTACTGTGTAATAAAAGTAAGGTCTCTGCAGTCCATGGCAAAACAAGCCCTGCAGTTCAAAAGGTGTGGAAGTTAAAGGTGACGACTGGGTATTGTGATAACAGGATGTTGTGAGTGAATATTAGCTGATGCCATGCAGCCCTCTGGTGTGTTTGAAGAAGACCCAGTACTGGCTGCTGTGGATACTGGTTTGATCCCATTGCCACCTTGCCACTGTGCCAGCTTACCTGTCAACATTAGAAGCTCCTGGCCCGCAGTCTCAGTTGGGAGGCAGTAGGTATGCCAGACCTCCAGGTAGACCCACCAGGGAGAGCTCTATCTTCTCCTTTTTTTGCCCAGGAGAGGCAGCAGGGGAGGCAAGACGAGTAGGGAGAAATGCCGGGAGGAAGAGGAAGAGGAAGAGAAGGAGGACAGACTGAGCCCAGCTGTTGGCTCATTTACCCACCCAAGTCTCCCTCCCTCCTTTTATCCCTTCGGCTTCCTGCCTTTTTTTTTTTTTTTTTTTAAACACGTGTGTTGCAGTACAAATGTGCATATAAGGGTACACATCACCACACATGTACACACACACACACACACACACATATAGTGTCTCACCCTGTTTCTGTGTTGTCCCCCTCTCTGACAGGCGAACAAAGACCCGCTGTTTCTGACGGGGGTGACCTTCCCTTCAGAGTATCCTGCTAGCCCGGAGACACTAGTCAAGCTAACTGTGTATGATGCAAAGGACAAGGCCCAGGAATCAGTGAGTAAACAGTGGCTGCGTTTCTGTGTGTTTGTTGTATGTTTTGCATGTCGAAAATTTAGCGTATGTGTGCGTGAGAGCAAGATGATAATGGGGACGTGTTCAAAGCCAGCCGTCACTCTTCATGCGTCGGCTCGGCAGCAGGGAGCTTTAAACTTTGCAGAGGATGAACATGAAAAGCTGTGAGAAATCTGCAGCAGAATCTCATTATGTTTATATTTGTCCTACAGATTCGGAGGTGCGATGAATCCTGTGCTGATTTATAGCAGGCAGTGAATTATAGTACCGTCTTAGTGATCATTCACTTGAGGCAGTCTCCAACTAAAACCTTAGCCTTGAGTTTTGAAGGAAAATGGTGTGCAGCCTTTCGATGAGCATCTGAGCATGGCAGCCAGTCCTTTGGCATTGATCCCGTGGGAAAACCAGCTGGCACATCAGTGGGAATGGGAAAGAGAGCCAGACGTAGAATCCTGAGGGGGCCGGGCCCTCTGAATCAGACATTTTATACAGACTTTATAACAGGCTCTCCAGTGTGGGTGTATGCATGATCCCAATCAAGCACCCCACTCAACCCCGGGTGCCAAGATCTTAATTTGGCATAACTGGCTATGAAACATTCATGAGCTTTATGATGAGTAGAGACTCCATCATTGCAGCGGTTAGCATTTGCAAATGTATCACATTAGAGGCCTTTACATACTGGAGGCGTTTTTTTTTTTTTTTTTTTTTTTTTTTTTTTTCTTCATACGCTTAATTCACATATCAATATATTTTTTCAGACTGTTTTTCTTGTCATGAGTACTTTCAAAGAGAATCAAAATAGTACGCAGCAAAAAAGCGATTATTTATTTTGTTATTTTTTGGAACAAAGTAAGTTTTTCTGAGCTTTCACAGAAAAACCATTACTACACGAAGGCTCTCTAGCCCAGTCAAAGATGGCAAACTTTCTTCTTTCAACCTTGACAAAGGCAGCACATAGTAGATCCACTCCTTACATTCTTACGTAACTGTTTACCAGAGTAAACTACAATTCAGTGGTCAGCATTTTGTGGAGCCCTTCTGTGCGGAGTTTGCATGTTCTCCCCGTATCAGCGTGGATTTCTCCTGGTTCTCAGGCTTCCTCCTACAATTCAAAGAAATGCAGGTTAAGTGGTGACTCTAAATTGGTCGTAGGTGTGAATGTGAGTGTGAATGGTTGTCTGTCTCTGTATATCAGCCCTGCGATACTCTGGCGACCTGTCCAGAGTGTACCCCGCCTCTTGCCCAATGTCAGCTGGGATAGGCTCCAGCACCCCCTTGCCCCCTAACAGAAAAGCGGTGACAGAAATTAAATGAATGAATAAATGAATGACAGTCCTCTAAAAGCTAACACAACACACTGAATCACAGTGTTTGCTTACAATAACTTCTGAGTTGAAACCCCCACTATACCGTCAGACAGCCCTTTCAATGGTGAACTGAAGCCGTTATCTCAAAGCCGGCAGACTCCATTGACAAACAATAATTTTACCTTGAGAGTTGTTGGTCTACCGCTGCCTCGATTAGGGAGTGTGTAAGGTAAAGTGGAAAAAATCTAAATATAGCGTCCACTTAAAAGGATATTGATATTTTTAGGTGGGTCTTTTTAAGTGGCTTAAATGTGTTTCGCTGCATCCACAGCAGTACAGCGCTTAGCTTCCACGCTGGAAGATTTGGTTTACCCAAGATGCTAGCAAAGAAACACAGCACATAAAATAAGTCCAGCAGAAACCTCAGATAGGTCAAACCATGGTGTTACAACATTACAGACACACCTGAAAGTGACAACAGAAATAAACAGGTTTGCTGATCTCACATTTCTCTGCAGTAGAAAGCAATTTACAGTTGTCTACTTGGAAGTTATTGTCATCAGCACGATGCCTCTGTAATTCAGTCTATAAAATAGCTTACAATAGCTTAGGCCATACAACAACTTACCTCAAACAGACTTCCAGACGCTGCTCTGGGTCGATAAGGAACCTGGTAGTTGGTTCTCTGCACCCTCAGATGCTGCCGGTATGAATAGATTTAATGCAAAATATTCACAGGGGAGTATTTTGCATTTTCTTGTTGTTACCTCGTCCTGGTGTGTAAAGGCCTTACAGTCTCTGATTTTGCGCCAGCACAAAGCCAGCAGTGGCACAAACACGGGTCATTTGTGTTTGGCATAAGTTTCTTTTTCACTTTCAGTCTGACTGTTAAGTTGTTTTGTAGCTTGAGACTAATTTTCTTGCGCCAAGGTGGGTGGGTTGTGCAATTAGTTGTTTGTTTTGGCCTGACGGTGTATTGTTTTTCTACCTGCTGAGACAGTTTCTTATCGCACACCCAGAGACAGGCGGTTGTTATGCGCAGGTCAAACAGTCTGAATCCTCATTCATTGCTTTAATCTTCAGTTACCACACCAAGCTTCGCTAAAATAGGAAGATGGGCTTCTGTGTTTCTCTGAACACCAGACTGGTATAGACTGTACCACTCTGCACATATTCCTTGTTTTTATAGGGAAATCATTTGGAATACAGGAAGAATCTTCAAGATGCGTCCTGAGCTCCTGTAAACATCTTTTCTTGAAGCAACTCCAAACACCACATTTGAGATATTTTTCTCATTCTTGTCAATGGGAACACTGTGGAGGAACTGTCAGTCCATGCAGTCACGTAAACACCCAGACTGTTGCTCTTCCTATCTAACATGCCCATCCGACCTTCTTAATAGAAGCTTTTAATTACAAAATCATATTAGCAGTCAACCGTAATAAATGTAAACACATTTTGTCGTCCCATAGGTTATATTGCTGTGCACCTGCACGGGGTCTGCCTTCTAAAATAACTTAGCATGCAATGTCTGACTCCTGAGAAGTAATTTCAGCTGAAACAGGGACATCATCTGGTCTTGCATCCATATTTGGTGTGCCGTATTTTAGTATTTGGGACAATGTATATTTGTGCCATGCGACTCTGCAGCTCCTGGAGACAGTTTTCTCCTCAGAGAAGTGGGTCTGGACGTCTCTCTCTCTCTCTCTCTCTCTCTCTCTCTCTCTCTCTCTCTCTCTCTCTCTCTCTCTCTCTCTCTCTCTGTCTCTCTCTCTCTCTCTGTCTCTCTCTCTCTCTCTGTAATAGGGGAACTTATTTGAGGCTAATACAAACTCCAGCTGCTGATAATATATTCGTCCAACTAGTAATGTATTCATCCTGCTGCAGCTTCTTTTCCAGATTGTGCCGTGCTGTGCCAGGATACTGTTGATTGCCAAGTGTGGAAAAATTGGTTCCGCACACGTTCCATGAGTTTGCTGCTGTGCTCGCATCCAGTTACAACAAATTTAAGCCAAGACCAAGTGTTTAGATGGCTCACAGATTATTTAAAATAGGTTGATAAAACACATACTGCTGCAGTTAAAGAGAAAACAACATAAAATGGAGCCTAAACTTTATCCTCACTCGTACAGTACTTACTTTTGTTTGAATTTCATCATGTAGCACACCATTTACTTTAGTGGAATGGCATTATCTTGTGTATGTAGTCATTTACCTCTTTGAATTCAGCCTTGAAACATAATCCCAGACGGAATTTGCTTGAAATGGGAACACAATGGTTTATTCTAAGGTGTGTATTGAATATTCATGTCGAACAACACCCATGTGAGCTCAACACTGTATAAACTCTCCATTCATTCTCCACCTCCTTCCTAGGGGTATATCTTGTGTTGTGCAGCGCATTGCCACCAGAGGTTTTACTAAACAGAATGTGGCCAGGAGAGCTAATGCCTCGATATGAAGATATTTCACTGATACCCGGTAAAATATTTACCATCTTAATTCAAGTTTATAAGAACAGCTTTATTAAAAACAGGCTGTTTTCCTAGGGAGGTGCTCTCTGAGGGTTGTGGATAAAATATTTTAATGGCTTTAGAATTTGTGATTTTGAGTGTCTCTCTTTCTTTCATGCTGTCCCTCACTCTGTCTCTCTGTGAGTGATATTTCTCAGTAGCTCCTGTCAGTCTGTCAAGAATATCTCTGACACACAACACAGCATTTCACTCAAGCTTGGCTTTAAGGGCTTAAAGCTGAACCAACAGCCTTACAGGACAGGTCCTGTTGAGCCTTTCTAACTCTTCACTTTTGAATGACGAGCTGCATCCCAACTTTCTGTGGCCATTTCAGAAAAATGACTTGGATCAAGACTTTTTGTAGCAATTTTTAAAAAAATGCACAAAATCCTCTCTCCTTTTTCTGTTTTCTTCTCAGACACCAGTGCTATCGTGCTGTGGTTGGCTTTTAGATTTTCAGTTCCGCTCGGCTGGGCACAGTGTGCTTGTCTGGGTCTCATTAGAGAGTCTTTAAGTGACACAGGCATGACCCTGAACATGAGCTGGCACAATGCGCCAGCCCCCAGCCGCTTAAGTGGCAGATCGGGAATCACTCAGCCAAGGCTCAGTCATTTAATGTTGCTTTTTTTTTTTTTCAGAGAGAGGAGGGAGAGATAGAGGGAGAGAAGAGCATGGGGGCAATTTGCTGTGTTTGCGTGTGTATATGTGTTTTACAAATCAGCTGTCAAAACTTTTACATATCACTTTCAGCTCCGGTAGCAGATGTTGTGCCACGAGCTGATTCACTGCAATGGAAAGCAGATAGCACATATGGCAAAAACAGAATATTTATGTAAAAAAAAAACCAAACTTTGTAAATTGCCATTTTGTGTGATAAGCCATGTCTGTTCACCATAAGAGTTTTGGAGTGGAAATACAAGGGTAAGAATTGTAACAGTGAGGGGGAGGGAACTGATGCAGCGAGGTTTATAGATGACTGCTTTAACATTCGTCGAGGACCGGAGAATTTCATAGTAGGATGATTTCCTTCTGCCTTGGGCTTCCCATTTAGATATTCTAAGATGACACTGGCTGCATGGTCATGAATATTTGAGAACACGCACAGGGCTAAGAGAACGATAAGTGAGGGAGTGGAGGTGTGAGAAGGAGTACGACCGGGTTAGATATCTCTCAGGTGTAAGTGATCCCCCCCTGAAGCCCTGGTTGTCAAAGGATGACAGGCTAGCCTTACTTTGTCACTGATGTCTTACCTGCAACTGCACTCTGAATGGCTCCCAGGGGCAATAAATTCCCTTTCAGCTCGTATTCTGATCACTGAATCAAGAAATATTCACTCTGGCTGAAAAGAGGTATACTTCAGGGAGATCACTCAGTTTTATCATAAGCTCAGCCAGATCTTTGAGCGTAATGACTTAAACAAAGATGATTCAAAGTATAACTAATTTGCTGCATCTTGTCTCGAAAATTGATTTAAATGAGGAATGAGAGAAAACCATCTCTGGCTGTCATGGTAGAAAGCACAAAATTATAATTACATTTTGAGTACAGGCTATAAAAAAGCACACTGAATTCCAGTAAGTTTTCAAGTGTAAAACAGCTTTTACCTGCACTGGAGAGTGGAATGGAAGATGCGGTCAGACGAGCCATTTAGGGTTCTTGGATAAAATCTCAGTAGCCAGTCATTATCTTCAAAGTTAATCAGCAACCGGAGCAAGGCTCATCTGAGAGAGGTAAGATAAATAGAAAGCCTTGAGTTAAAAGCATATGAAAAAGGCAAATAAGATTATTTGTGTTCGGTGCATCAGGTTTGTGCTCGCTTTCCTCCGTGAAGAGGCCTCGAAGACACCATGCTAATGACAGACCTGTGGTTTGTTGTCAGTACAAACCTATTACTGAGTGTTCTCGTGGTATAAAGGGGTAGGACAGCTGCCTCTGGAAGAGCTCTTCTCTCTAATCACAGCCTCATTTATCCTGCCTTTGCTCTCTGCAATCTGGAATGAACGTGTAATGCAGTTTTCAGTTTGCATTCCTATTACGGGCCATGGTGAGGAATTTTGATTGGTTTTTGTGATGCGCACCGTAGTGTGACAAACAAAAGACCTCATCTGAGTGAAACAGGAAAATGGCGCATGTCCGGTCATTACCATAAAGCCGCCATAAAATGTATTCAATCAAATAAAACACAAGCAGAGGGGATTTTACTGTGTTACTATAATGGCCATTTCTTCCTCTGGCCGACACAAGCAGCCTGATACACACACGAACACACACACACACACACTCACTATCTGCAGCAGAGGGATAGAGCAAGAGGTCTTTGATTCAGAGGGCAACGGAGAAAGAGCTGATCAAAGTTTCATCTCAAACTGCTGGCCCTTTTGCCACACACACACACATACAGGCACTCTCTCTCTCTCACACACACACACACACACACACACACACACACACACACACACACACTGAGAAAATTGGATAGAGGTTGTATGAGAGGAGTCCCAAAGCATGGGTAGGATGAGGTATTGTTGAATTTCTTTCTTGAACTTTTCATACCAGTTCAAAGATCATTTTTGAAATATTTCCCAGGTGGGGAAAAAAACACTTTCATTCTTTTTGCGTAAATGCTGTTTTGTTAAAATTAAATTAGACAATTCTCTGCTGACTTTCAGCACACATTTGGGTTGACTACATCCAGTTCCTAGTGTAATAATGCTACACTGCAATGTCTTATGGCTTACATGTAGAATTATGTTTTATATCGTTCTACAATTAATCCTTTTTATATCATACTACTGTAGAAAAATGTTGCGGTCAGAAGAATAATTAATATAGTCTTGGTGTTGGAAACAAGGAGCAGGGTGGCCTCTCTCCAGTTGTTTGTACTCTGGAAGCATTTTATTATCAGTGAGCAAATACACAGAGAGTCTAAATGATGTACAGAAAGATACCGAAGGGGAAGTTATTATAGCCCTATGCGTATCTGAATAACCATCACATTCACACAATGTACTGTAAGGAGAAGGATCAGTGTACTGTATCTACTCCACAGCCACACCAGGAAACCTGAGCTGTCTGTTAGCAGACCAGTCGCTAGAAGAAAGTGTAGGCATTGTCGTTTCTCCAAACCACAAGTATGATTTCATGGGTATGATATCAACGTTTCTAAATTGGCATAGTATATGAGCTGACTTTGTTTTTAGGAAGTGGATGGCGTGACGCATGAGAAACCAGCCAAGGTGATGACCAATTCAGACCATTGTTTTAGACCAAACAACAAAACCGTTTACTCGTCACTGTTTTCCAGCGGCTTTTTAGCCCTGAAATATGTGATTTTTAGGGACCCATGGCTCTTTATCCTGCAGCTTTTTAGCTCCTAAATGCGGGTGTTTTTTTGATGAGCCGTGGCCCTTTTCCTGCAGTTTTTCTGCCCCCAAACTTGGGTGTTGCTTAGCAATCTGATGCTGTTTTTCCAGCGGGTATAGTACCATGACATGCTGTTGTTTTTTACAGAGACAATGCTGTGTTTCCTCCTGAGATAGTGGCACAAATTTATACATATATCTATTTTCTCTTCATTTTATTTCATGTTATTTTATTTTATTGTATTTTATTTTACAGAGACATCTTTGGTTGATTGTGCTCCCCAAAATCAAGTATTTTAAGCCAAAACATGATCTCTTCCATACCATCACCAAGTGGTGTGTGTGCCTAAAACCTAACCTCATGTTAATCACAGCATTGTTCAAACATAAAGTTTCAATGGATGTGCTACACAATAACGTTCAAATGTAACATATCCATAGTTTGTAACATACAATGCCAACATTTTTATGGCTGTTGGGTTGGTTAGCCTGCAAACTTGAACTTTTAAATGCTGTCTGAGCTGCCCTTGATCCAAACCTTTAAGCCACAACTGCATTGCAAGTGCAGTGAGCTTGTACTTAAAATATTGACCAGGAGCACTAAAGTGTATATTTATTCATTTATTTTTTATTCAACCTTTTTTTAACCAGGAAGTCCCATTAAGTTTAAACATTTCTTTTACAAGAGAGACCTGGCCAAGGTAGCAGCCAATCAAAACACATTTATAATGCAACAAATACAACATATAATACAAAGATCCACAGTAAAACAACTATTCAAACATAGTGGCCTCTCAAGAAAGACAAGCACATGTCTCTCTCACCACATTCTTTATGATGCCCTTAAATTCATCAATGGACAGAAGTGTTTCTAATTTTCAATCAGGAGTAGGAAAATGCAATTTTCCCTAGATCTCTTAAAACTCGGGGTGCATTAAAAAGCAACTACCTGGAGGAGCATAGCTGGTACTGTCTCCAAAAGTAGATCAGGAGCCTAAGCCTTCAGCTATCAGGCTCCTCTCCTGTGGAATCATCTTCCTGTTGTGGTCCGGGAGGCAGACACCGTCTCCACATTTAAGACTAAATAGACTTCCAATGACATCATGATGGCCTCCAATGCCGGTAAATTCACTATCCTGGTTCTGCTTGATCTCAGTGCAGCCTTTGACACTGTTGATCACCACATCCTTTCAGACAGGCTGAGGGACAGGGTAGGCATCTCAGGGACCGCCCTTCACTGGTTTAAATCCTATCTGTCTGATTGATCCTTTTCTGTGCCTGTTGGCCCTCATAAATCAAAGTTTGCCCCCTTTTCTTGCGGGGTGCCCCAAGGTTCAGTGCTTGGGCCTATCCTCTTTACGCTATACATGCTCCCTCTCAGAGATGTCATCAGCAATTTTGAAGGTATCTCATACCATATGTATGCAGATGACCTCCAGTTATATTTTTCTTTTAACCCTGATAGGACCGATGGAATTGACTCACTGTACGATTGTATGAATGTAATTAAGGACTGGATGTCTTCTAACTCCCTTCAGTTGAACGCAGCTAAAACTGAGATTTTAATTATTGCACCTGATGCCTCAGCATCTAAAGTGGCCAGCTGCTTAGGGTCCCTCAGTGCAAATGTGCGCCCCAAGTTGAGAAACCTTGGGGTCACATTTGATCAGGCCATGCTCTTCAATGACCACATCAAAACTGTCGCTCACTCCTGCTTTTTCCACCTCAAAAACATTTCCAAACTCAGATCCATGTTAATTTATTCCGAGCTAGAAATGACCATCCATGCTTTTATTTCCTCACGTCTAGATTACTGTTATTCTCTTTTCACCTGTCTCAACAAAACTTCATTAGACCGCCTCCAACTAGTCCAGAATGCTGCCGCCAGGCTTCTGTCCAGATCTCATAGTCCAGAATGCTGCCGCCAGGCTTCTGTCCAGATCTCATAAGTTCACTCACATCACTCAAGTCCTGGCATCCTTGCACTGGCTCCCTGTTAATTTCAGGATCCAGCACAAGATTCTAACCATCACTTACAGAGCCCTCCATGGTCAAGCACCTGCATACTTGACCGATCTGGTGTCCTTTCACTGTCCTGTCAGGTCACTGCGGTCCGCTGAAGGCCACCTACTTACTGTCCCTCACACAAGATTAAAAACGAAAGGTGATAGAGCCTTTAAGGCTGTTGCACCGAAATGGTGGAATGCACTACCTCATGAGCTGAGAGCGGCCTCTTCCGTGGACGTTTTTAAAAAGCAGTTAAAAACACATCTGTTTAGACATGCGTTCCATTAATTGTCCATTGTATCATCCCTGTATTTCGCTGCACTTTACTTTTTATTTGTTTTTGTGTATTTTGCATTGTTTCTGTTATTGTATTTTAATTGTTTTTATTTTTTTTTGTATTTTATCTTGTGAAGCACTTTGTGAGTCATCTCTGTGAGAAGTGCTATATAAATAAAATTTGCTTACTTACTAGACTTAAGACTTTCCTCTTTGATAAAGCTTATAGTTAGGGCCGGCTCAGGCTTGCCTTGTACCAGCCCCTAGTTAGGCTGACTTAGGCCTAGTCTGCCGGGGGGACCTCCAAAGAGGGATCCCTCCTCAGTTGCTCTTCCTGAGGTTTCTACCAGTTTTTACTTATCAGCTGCGAGGGTCCTAAGGACAGAGGGATGTTGTATGCTGATTTGTGATATTGGGCTTTATAAATAAAATTGATTGATTGATTGAATAGATAACTACCAGAGCTGACACACAGAAGGGAGCAGAGGTAGGCCAGAAGTTTACCCAATATTACTTTATAGATACAAATATACCAGTGCTGCTGTCTGCGAGTGGTCAGTGGCGTCCAACCCACCACATCATAAAGAACGCAGTGATGAGTAAGGGCTTACTTAGAATAGCAACACAAACTTGCTAGTCTTTGATAGAGATTTTGCCCAATATCGAACCTCTGCCTTACTTTACAAGAGGCTGCTCGGCTAGCTCTGTCTCCATCTATTTAAATAAAATATTAACTGGCAAAACATTGATGAGTGGATGGACAGACAATACACTGGCAAATCCCAGACCATAATTTTTGCATCACTAGTTGTGGTCTTGCAAGTCTATGGCTGAATTGCCTGAGAAAGGTGGCTTTCAAGTAGTCTGTAGAAATAGATGACATATAATTGCCTTCATCAGTTAGATATGTTTTCTTTGTATTGAGCATGCTTATTTTCTGTTGTTTGTTTTTAATTTCAAATTCCACAAAAACATATTTACACAAATGTAAACAGATTTACATTGTGTTGGCTCTCAGTCACTCTGCACCATATATAATGTTGCATTGTTGTGATCGTCACAGATTCTCTTATTCTGCCAGCGTCTACCTGATTTGAGAATTATTTGATTGGCAGATATTAGCTACATCTCAGGAGGCAGTTTGAGCAGCCACTGTTCCATGGTGAATTGTCGCTCCAATTATGAACTGCTGAAGTATGGAGAATCCTAGCCTCAGTTAATCCTGCCCTGTCAATAATCATGATGTGTAAAAGGCTGAGACTTGACATATTTTTGGCATAGCCACTTGCTTTTAGCTGGATGAGTGTCAGTGTGGTGGGAATTTTCTGTAAGTGCACGAGTTTACTGCCAGAAAGAGAGAGGGGGGGAGAAATGGAAGCAGACAGGGAAACAGAGCAGACAGTGAGAGAGGGCTAGAGGGAATGCACACACACACACACACACACACACACAGAGGGAGAAACACAGAAACACACTTTTACAAGAACCAATCTCAGAGATATCCAAGAAGGGTCTTGGTAGTGATTGGGTGGACAGCTGAGCAGTGATAACCTACGAGAGTAACAGTCCTCAGATAAGGACTGTCTCTTGTCTGATGGCCACTTTGCTTCCCTCACCATCACCGTGGCAATGTCAGCCAATGTCACAAGTGCTGAAAAGTACTGCCGTTCAAGTCGGCAATACTAAAATTAGTAAAACTAGTGACCCCTCTTCTTCTTGCTTGGTGGGAGTCTTGCCAGGCAGAAAATGTCAGATAGTTTAATGGTACTTTTACTTTGTTTATGAGCAGCATAAAACCATTTCCCTCCATTTTAGTGTTAGGGCTGCTGCTGTAATGGATGCATGCCATGCTAATGGATGCCTACTTTCTTGTCCAATTAGTGTTCTGTCAACACAGTATATTAAGATGTCACAAAGACAATCAATACATAAGAGTGTCCTGCCATATTAAATTAGTTCTTGTTTATTTCTGTAAACTCAGAGCCTCCTCTAAGATAATGTCATTGTAATCTCAGAGCAGTGTTGGTTCTATTAATCTTTGTAACATTGACACCTTAGTCACGTCAGAATACTGCGTTACAGGGGCATCCACCTGGTAGGTACCAAGGCTTTGTCCTTACCCCAACGACGTGGGTTTGATTCCAACCTGGGCCCTTTGCTGTGTGTTGTCACCTGTCTCTTCCCCCCTTCCTGTCACTCTTCGCCTGTACCAGGGTTCCCACAGATCCTTGAAAAGACTTGAAAGGCATTAAATTCATTAATACATAAAGAATAAGTCCTTGATTGTTATTAAAAATGTCTTAAATAAATCTTTTAAAAATCTTACAAATTCTTAGACATTAGAAGTAGGATTTTATCAGTATGAAGGCAATTTATACAAGGCTCTGTCAAACTTGGCATGATAACAATCAAGGCAGTGAAATCCCACATGTAGAGTGAGATACACATAGGGTGTTTTAACATAGAGTCCTTTTTAAACAAATGGAACTCAGTGCTCTTAAAGTGCACCAAAAAGTGGACCAACATAAAAGGGACTCTTTTTCTGTTCACATTGTCAGTTCATCTGAAAAAGGACTGTTGTCTTTATGGTCAACTTCAGCTCTGATGAGGCCTCAGTCCTCTTTCTGTCCACACTGTATATATATAATATATATTGACATAGTTTTGTTTTTACTTTGACATGGCAGTGCAGTGTGGTTATGAAGCCCCTCGCTTTCACATGAACTTAAAATTGGAGGAAAACCTTAGTGTTTCTGTGTGCTGTAGACTGTTGCTGTTCGAGGTATCCTACATGCCGCAGATGTGCAGTGTCTTCTGTGGACCAAACTACTCCTCATCCTGCATCCTTGCAAGCATTACAGGCCGACGTGGTTTTGTCTGTTTTTTTTTCAGGCATCCCAGTCCAACAGCATGTGATCTAGAGGGCTAGATACAATGGCAAAGAGCAAAGAGAACCTGGAGCGCTTTGTGCACAGGTTAAGTGAACCGCACTGCGGACCTGAGGTGGTCTGACTATGGTTCGCTTGAGAGAGGTCTGAGTTTTCTTGGAATTTTCACATATGTGCAAAAAATGCTGAGTCATTGCTCTGATTCCATTTAGAGGGCTGAAAAGGACCAAGTGTGAAAACACCCAAAATCATCAAGAAAACAAACAGGTATATCCTGACTCTGCTCTACACTCATTTCTGCCAAGAGACAAAAACATCCTATTTTGTGTTACAATAAAGATTTGGGACAAAATCTGTCCGTAATCCTAATTCATTGTCGTCAGTAAATTTGGTTGTTGTAAAATTTGTCTTGAATTTCATCCTAAGTGACATTTGAAAAGCCTTAAATCTAATTTGCCTTAAGGTGTAGGAACCCGTCGTTCTACCCAATAAAGGCAAAAGTCCAAAAAAAAAAAAATCTTAAAAAAAAAAAAAAGAAATACTGTGGTATAAAATATATCACTGATCGTGTTTGGTTTTTTAACCATTATTTGTTCAGCATGTTCACTGAAAGTAGTGCTTTGCTTGAGGAACACCTTGCTGACTATCATACAGTGTACACACTTTCACACCTGTAACCAGCTCACTACAACCACAGTGAATTGTAATGGATTGCACCTACATTGGTCTTTACTACTTTAAAGGACAAAATGTTTTTCAATTTGCCTCTCATGCAGTCCTGACCATCAGGAGCAAGTCTGGATTCACTGTATTGCCGAAGGGGATCGAACCATCAATCCCAGACGATTTATGGATAACCCACTCGACCTCCTTTGCCACAGCCGCTGCTGCACGAGTCTGACAGTCTGATCTGTTAAACACTGAGAAGCCCGATGGAGTGGTTAAGGGTTAAAGGACAGCTTCGGTATTTTTCAACCTGGGCCCTATTTCCACATGTGTATGTGTGCGTATGATTCATGGGTACCACTCGTTCTAAAATTGGTTCAGTATTGAGCCGCGAAACGAGTTAAAACGGTAATGGGGGCAAATGCGTCCCGTATAAAAATACTTTTTTCGCCACTGACCGGTTCAGATCGCCAGTGCTATCTCTGTAGATAGCATATTGTAGCGGCCGAGTGTGAATGAGTGGAGTCAGCTGTCAGTCAGTGTTGGAGCAGAGAGGCGGAAGGTGTCCCCGCTTGGTAATGTAAATGAGTATGTGTGTGTGAAGTGTGTGTTACGCTAGAAGAGTCAGAGGACGGAGTCTTTTACGTGCTACCCCCTGGAGTGTTACCGGAGTTTTTGGAGTGCTCAAATAAACGGGCCTTTTTCCCGAACGCAAGAACAGGATGTCGCGCAACACCCCGTACAGCTTTCATAGGCTGCCTTTGTCGGACGGCGAGATGCTGAAGTTGTGGCTAGTTGTGCTACAAATGGATGCTAACACTCCTGTCCAGACACTGCGCCTTGCAGACCATCGGGTCTGCAGTGCTCACTTCTCCCAAGATGACTACTGCCAGCCGAAGAAGAGAAGACATCCAATCCCGAAACACCTCTTCCTCAAGAAAA
This sequence comes from Epinephelus moara, assembly GCF_006386435.1. Lineage (NCBI taxonomy): Eukaryota > Metazoa > Chordata > Actinopteri > Perciformes > Serranidae > Epinephelus > Epinephelus moara. Next base: position 21,312,912 of record NC_065510.1, on the reverse strand, counting down.
CGGCTGTCCCACGAGTAGAGAGAGCTACAGACACAGTGGAGCAAAGCTCGTGACATCACACAGCCCAGAGGTAAGGGAAAGGCTAAGTTAGTATGCTATTTACAGAGATAGCACTGGCGATCTGAACCGGTCAGTGGCGAAAAAAAGCACTTTTATACGGGACGCATTTGCCCCCATTACCGTTTTAGCTCGTTTCGCGGCTCAATACTGAACCAATTTTAGAATGAGTGGTACCCATGAATCATACGCACACATACACATGGGGAAATAGAGCCCAGGTTGAAAAATACCGAAGTTGTCCTTTAAGGATTTGAAGTTAAGGGTCTTGCCAAGAGCACTACAGTGGTGAAAATGAGGGAGGGGAGAAGCACTGCTCTTTAACCTTAACAGCAGATTTACCCTTCTGGGTTCAGGGTTTAACTCAGCAGCTTCCTTTAGGCTAACATCATAGGAAAAACAATATATGGCATGCCAGGCTGAGACATGAAGGGGCTTTTCTTAGGATGGGTTATAGCTTAAAATATAAGTGAGTCAAATTTAGCTTTAGGTTAAAGATGTTAGTTTGTGCATGATGACAGATTCTACTAACACTTTCATCAGCAAGCTGGTCGGATTTCCTGACCTTCAAACACTTGAGCAATAATATTATAAAAAGTTAGCAGAGGTGTGACTCCTGCCAATCGCAGCAGAGATGAGTGAGCTCCATGGATGGTGACAGCTTTGACATTTGTCAATCATCACAATGGCAAGTGGGCCACACGGATGGGGAGAAATCATAACAGTGGGAAGTTGAAGGGTGGCTTACGGGCATCGCTTGTGGGTGTGCGTGAGAAACTCTTTGAGCGTACAGCGACAGTTTGATGTGTTTGAACACCCTCACTTTCACTAGGGAAAAGTGCTGCAGTCTCAGTGATCATAATATGATATACTGTACACAGAAGTTCCACTTTTGCCGCTCCCACATTTCAACTGGCCATAAATTATGCTCATTTATGTGCATTTAATTTCACATTCCACCCAGGCAGGCAACAAAGAGTGCATTTGATGGATTGCACAATTACACTTCTGTGAACCTCCAGTTGCCTCTCCACATCCGGGACGTGCCTCTCTTTTATCTGCCCCATACTTGTCGGGCATCACACAGTGTCTCTGGAAATTCTCCTTCATAAATTCTCCTTGATTTCTGTTTCTAAGTTTCTAAGTCTGCGGATATTTCTGTGGTTTGACAGCCTTGCTAATTATTCACTTGATTACAGAGCCTCTAATTTTGTTTTTAACACTGCTCCTATTACAGTCGCGATAGCCACAGCATTTCATGCCCCATTACAAGCAAAAGTGAGAGGATTAAACATCAGGCAAGAAAGGAGAGAGCAACCTTGTGTGATAATTAGGGAAGCTTTCACTTAGGGTGAAGTAAAACACCTCTGAATGAGAATTTTGCTTTAAGTGCTTAAGCTACATTAATACAACAAGTAGATGCGACCAGGTGATCTGATCGGTCAACTAGACAATGAGAACATAATCAAATTATCAGCAGCACATCTTCCTTATCCTTAAAATATTACTTCGCCATTTTGTTTAACTCCCAGAGCTGAATCAAAAACCAGCAGGCAAGAATACTGATACAAACTGGATTGTTTTGTTGTTAGTTTTGATTCAGATTTAACTTTTATTTAACTTTGTTTAGTGAAAATCATTTATGACTGCTGCTAGAACGCCCTGTTAATACAGCTGTGTGCTGCCCTTGTGTGCAGCAAGCTGGAGAGCAAGCAGTTTAATGACTGCAGTAAAAATGTTGTTTTTGAAAGGCTATATGCCAAAATAAATATGGATTGGAGCAGAATATTTTGTTGGGAATGATCACATCTATCTTTTTCAAATATATTTGACATTTTGACTTTGCAACGCTCTGAGTTAACTGATATTGGAGAATCTTTGTCAATGACACAGCCCTATCTTTAAAAATAGCCTACATTTTAAGTTTGCAAACATAGTAGCTTAATCTATTCATGGAAAAATAGCAGCAGATATTTTAGTTACTGCAGTATAAAGCTAGCAAGGCAGTTTTGTGTTTGTTTGTGTAATATTTATTCAGTTTGGGAAATACCAAAGCATTAATGTTCACCCAAGTTGGCTGGCTGACTCAACAAGGACTAGTAATTGTCTCTGTTGCTGCATCATTACTAAGGATCTGCTTGTTAAGTAGTAATCTAGGTTTCATTACATAGGAGTCTACGACTGTGACTGTTATTTCCCAGTATTAGTCAGACACAGTGAATTTCCATGGAAACAGAGATTGCCCCACATTGTGAATACATTTTGATTATATTTTATTTTGTTGTTAACTTATGTGTAGTTACAATATTACACTCAAGACTGAGCTTTACCGTCATCATTGGCATGATTGCCGCATCATCCTCTTGTGTAATATTGCTTAATTAAAGCAACTGGGAAAGTACTGCTAATGGGTAAGAAGAGGCCAGTTGCATGGGAAATGTATGGATGATAAGCCAATATTAGAGAGGTAGAGTCTGTCTTGTTTGTGAACACAGCCTGTAAATCAAGCTCATCATTAAAGACACCATGGCAGATTTTAATATTATGGATTCAGAATATATACCTTATGGCAAGCCTCCAGGACCTGAATGGGATTTGCCTTTCATGAGACAGATAAATTTGACATAGTAATGAATTAAAGTGCTTCTTCAACGTGAAGTACTGCGCAGATAGGGTGAGATTGCCCTCAAAGCTTTGAAAGCACTGCTCTGTCTGCCTTTTCTTATTAAAAAGAAAATCCTGTTAACTTTAGCACACTTGTAAAAGTGTTGGAGCCAGACGGATGACAATTGAGGGGGAATAAATGGTCCCTGACCCTGGAGAAAAGAAAGTTTAAACACTCTAAAGCATTTTTATTGACAACTGAGCACTCACTCTGCCATGTCAGGTTAGCACTACATACATATGTCTCACATGGCATCTCAAAAGCCCTGTGGACAGGCTGCTAGCAGAGTAACATATCCCGCTGGAGCGATGTGTTGGAAAACATTTCGGGCTCTCCCCAAAGCCTCAGCTTCTGAAGTGCTTTCTCACAGTAGTGATATCATTTTCATTGGCTGACAATACTTCAAACTTCTGTTTACTGTATTTAGGAAGGCACCAGATAATTACTTTGTTTTCCCACAAAGCTCCCCCCACTGTGTTGACATGCACTTCAATAAAGTGACTCATTGCGCCAATGAATATTTACAATTGTTGGAAATTAAGTGCACTCTAGGTTTTGTTGTGAGGGTGTAAGCAGTCATTCGTTAAAATAGTTGTTGGAATAGTGCACGCTCATTAAAAGCAACCAACTAAATCTAAGCAGAGAAGCTAATTACTTATAAAAACTGCTGAGCAGATGTCTGGTGCCGTTGCCATGAGGAGACGCCCTTTCTTTCCAGGGCAAAGCCACAAGTTAACACAAGTGAAGTACACCAGTAAACGTTCTATTTATAGACAGGTATTACAAGGAAGCCTCACTGGAGACGTTGGGTTCAGAGCCAGTGAATTAAGTGTGTTTTCATTAGTATTTGCAAAGCAGCATTTGTAACACTAACTTTAGAGAGAGTGTGGCGTCCATATGTAATCACTGAACATACACTGTGTGACTTTTATATGCACACAATCATATGTGAATATGTATAGAAAACAAAGTGAAGAAGATAACTAACCAATATTAGTGTTCACATATGCAGCTTGTGCACTTATGTAAATGCATAATAAAATAAAAGCACTGTCAGTGTTCATACTGTCCCGGCCCCTTTAGGAGACCTGAGTCCATTCAGTCCAATGGGAGAGTGAACGTGAGCACAGATTATGACTAGAGTTGATACTAATATCAGCAATGCCTCAAAAACTGCCGACATTGTCTGTGTACATGTTTATGCACTGATCCAATACTGGGACTGGGCGGAATGGCTTGAAAATTATATCATGGTATTTTTTGGCAATATCTCGATACACGATATATATCAGAATATTTTTATATCTCCTCAGAAGCAGTTCATTAATGCAAGGAATAGAATATTTCTAACCAAATACCCTTTCTGGTGCGACAGAGTTGTAGGAATGACAATTGTAGTTGTTGTTTTTTCCAAAAAAATATTAAGCAATGAGTTTTTTGATCAGTATTCATCAATAATGTGGACATAAAGATTAAGTTGGTTGAGGCAAGTGTTAAAACAAATAGAAAGGTCTGGCATTTTGATAAATATACATCACTTTACTGTAATGCAGCCTTTAAATGTGGGAAAAAAACATCAGTAATATCATACCACAATACAACAGTATCCAAAATCTAAGATGATATATTGTCTTATATCTCGATAGGGATATAACGTCTTCATATTGCCCAGCCCTTCCAATACCAAGTCATTTATCAATAAACTTTAAAGTAGTTTCACACCTAAATAAAACCCCAGTTTTCCTGGAAGTCAATTATTTATTAGTGTGCTAAAACAGTAGCCTAGACAGGAAGTTATACTATGCAGCCACTTGCAACTGCTGTTTTAGAGCAGCAAAAAACAGTTGATATAGTGTACCATTAGCCATTAGCAAAATGTCCGCAATACGGTAATATTTTACACGGGATTAAAGACAGTTATATGGCATTCATTCTCTATATGTGTTTGTTAAAGTTACATAAGGGGTTTAACCTAAGCCATGCCATACAACAATGATAGCAATCATTTCACATCCACACAGGGTTAAAAGTAAACAGCTGTCAATATTTTTTGTGGGGGAAAAAAACATGGTATCAAAGCATGTCTAGTTATGACCTATTCTTTTGCCTCAAAGTCACTGAAGTAACTACTGGACCCATTTTCTCAGGACACATATCTTCCAAACATTCTGATGCTAAAATGGCATTTTTGAGGTGTACAAATCGGGAGAAAAATAACTGTGTGCAAAACATGTGTCTCTCAGTAACACACTCTCAAGATCTGGCAACAACTGAGATGATGTTGTAATCAGTTCATATCAGATATTAAGCTATCTATCCATCCATCCATCCATTTTTTATCTGCCTAGCTGGGGCTGGGTCGTTGGGGCAGCAGGCCAAGCAAAGCACCCCTACGTCCCTCCATCCAGTAACGCTTTCCAGCTTCTCCTGGGGGACTCCAAGGCGTTCCCAGGCCAGATGAGATATGTAATCCCTCCAGCATGTTCTGGGTCTGCCCCGGGGCCACCTACCAGTAGGATGTGCCCGAAACACCTCTAACGGGAGGCGCCCATCCTAATCAGATGCCCTAACCACCTCAACTGACCCCTTTCTCTGCGCCGTGCTCCCTGCGGATGTCCGAGCTCCTTCCCCTATCTCTAAGGCTGAGTCCAGCCACCCCAAGAAGAAGAAGATATTAAGCTAGCAGATCAAATGAGGAGCAAACATTAAATTTGTACTGTAAATAGTGAATCTGCTTGCATCCATCCACATGACATTCACAACACTTCAAAATAAGGTGGGGGGATGCGGGGTAAAGGCGAATGCGCCCAATCAGGAGACCAGAAGTGTCATACCATTGGCATAGCTTGTAATGCATCATCTTTTGTTATAGAGTATTTTTGGTACAGAGTAATATGAAAGCATGCAGAAAATATGGAGGGACAGAAAGAGCAAAACAAATGATAATTGATAATAAAATTAAAATACTTAGACATTTTGGAGAATATGTTTAGAGTTAGATGAGAAGATCTTTACCACTCTCGTATTTGTCTGTTCAGTATGAAGCTGGAACCAGCTGCCGCTTATCTTAGCTTAGCACAAAGACTGGGGTCCGGAGGAAACGACCAGACTGGTTCCATCCAAACGTAGCTAAATCCGCCTGAAGCTCACAAATCAACACGTTATATCTCATTTGTTTAACTAGTGCAAAAATCAAAATGTAAAGACAACACATTGTGTTTTTTTATGGTAACATAAGCTAACAGGCTGCCGGCTTTTCAGCTTGATATTTACCATACAGACATGAGAGAAATACCAATCTGCTCATGTAGACTATTCCTTTAAAGAAGGATTATATTCTTGTGTCTTATAACTTGGTGTTTACTTTTAGTGGAATAAAACTGACATCTCCCTAAAGTCAGCAATACATCAGGATGCAATTAATTGTGAAAACTTTCTGAAAACGAAAAAATGAGGAGGAAACAGAAACTGCTTGCGCTTGTTTTTTTTCCTCAAGGCCTTTGGACAGAAAAGGCTTTGGACATATGCAATGTACTATTGGGGCTATATCTCACATAATCTACAACTGTGCATGTAAGTCGCATTATGTTCTATCCACGCGCAGCTGACATGCATATAAATTGAGAATTGCAAATTGCCTTATCAAGCACCAGGTAACCACTTGATGCTGAAGTGCACCTTCCCAGGAAACCTCCTCTTTGTCATAACCTCTCCCAAACCCTTCCCTGTATAATCCTACTCCAATCTCCTCAAGGTGGGATTTGTCTGGATCAATTTCATAATGCATTATTCATTTGAGAATTTAATCAAATATCTCCTCTACCAATCAGCCCAACCCATACCTCTCCTAACCCTCCCGCGCCTCTCTACCCATCATATCGGTGATTGTTAGTGTCACCTGCAATAGCAGAGTATCAGCCAAATGAATTACTGGGTCACAGGTGAATTAGACGCTTGGCTGACTGTAATCTTTTTTTTTTCTCTGGCAAAAGTAGCTTAGTGTAAGTTAGTTTTTCTTTTTTGAGAGAGAGAAAGAGAGGAAGAGAAAAAAGTGCTTGAGAAAATCCCCTTTCTGCCTGGCTTCCCGCGGGTTTCTGCAGTGTAATGGTTTCCTTTGAGAGGCACTGGTGGAAAGTGCTGATGCTTGTTGGCTGTGTGTGTGTGTGTGTGTGTGTGTGTGTGTGTGTGTGTGTGTGTGTGTGTGTGTGTGTGTGTGTGTGTGTGTGTGTGTGTGTGTGTGTATAAAGGCAGCTATTTTCCATGGCTAACTGAGCCACTGATGAGCTTGCCAGCCAGGCCAGGGTCTTGTACAGTGTGTGTTTTTGTGTGTCTGCACATGCATGCGTAAGCCTGCGGGCAAATAGCAGTTGTAATCGTGTGTGCGGGTGCCAGCGGACTGTATAGTCACGCTGAGGTGCAATTAAAACCCTACAGTTGGTCAGTTAAAAAAGATGTAATACAGCTTTTTTATGACAGTAACTTTCCCTATCTGTCCGAGAATCGCTGTTAGCAAACATTAAAGTGTATCGCCGCTCGCACAGCAGTCTGCCTTCTAAGTTTTGTTGATGGAGATAACGCCACATTGCTTTTCTCCTCCTCTCCTCACCCAAGAGGACTGAAAAGTAAATGAGTGTGGGGCAGAAGGGTTCTTGTCGCTGCTTTGTTGTTCCGTTCTGTTAGCACAGATGGAATTATATGATAATCAGAAATCAGCCAACATTGTTTCCCCCTCTGCACACCCAAAGAGGGTGGGAAGCCTTTAAACATCTTCAAGAGGCATTTTTTCTCTCCCCAGGAAATACTAATATATTTGTTTTGATCTTATCTCTCCCTTTTTTAAAGAATCTTATATGCTATTCATGAGTGTACACAAGAACAACAAAAAAAAACACATTGAATCTATTCATCTGCTATCATAGCCACCAAGGACAGATTCTACTTTCACATAAGCAGTATATTTAGTTCAAAAGGCTCTTTTGTTGATGTTGTTCCACATCAACTGGCAAATATGTCATTTAGGCAACTAATATGGCTGTGGTGTGCTGAGGAACAAAAATATCTAGCGGCTGTTGCACTTCTCCCACTGTTTCCTGCATCTTTTTGTTTACTAAGTCAAGGTGGTGTGAGACGTCTGAGACCGCAGCTTCTGAGCGGACCTAGCTTTATGTTATCCCACGGGAATGGAAGGGGCAGGAGAGCTTGTTCAGTAACTCCTACACGGTAAGCATGAGTGTGCTGCCCAAGCTTTTAAGCTACAGTTTGAGGCTCACCTCTTGCACCATGAGTGACACACACACACACACTCACAATTGGTGCTGGGTAGTGCGGTTTTTCAGTCAGTTTTTGCACTCGTTATCACTCTACAAACAATGTCAAAAATAGCTCAAAGAAGCATGTGGCTTCCACATAACACACAGAAAATCATGCACTCAGTCACGCACAAGCACAGATGAGCCTCTGATTATTTTCTAATAAAACTTTACGCTATGTAGTATTCATCTAAAGTGAAGGTAGTGATTAGTACCAAAGCACTACCAGTCTATTGGAGAAACATTACAGGAAAGGCTGTCCACCCACACAGAGGTTTGACCCCCATCTGTTCCAACTGGAAATGTATTGCAGCAAAATCCACACTACAGTGTTTGAGTTTGGCACACCGAGGGATAAATGCTCTCAGGTACAGTGCGTCTATCCTCGGGGCAGAGCTCCGTGTGTTTCGGCATGTATGTTCAGCGAGGATGCAGTGCACCTTGGATTTGGCTGTACAGTGAAGTCATTGAGGAGCAGACTCTCTAGATATTACGGGGCATCAATCCCTGTCTGTCTGCCTGTCTAGGCTGTTAACCACCTCTGGGCTGCACCATTGATCTCCGTAATTGTCTCCCACTCTTCAAAGGGAGCTGAGAGTTGGTTTGATCCGAGCTGTTTACTTTCACAGCCCCTATAGCCCTGCTCTCTGAAGAAGAGAGCTATCAACCACTTCAGGCATGAGCTAGCATATTATAGTACTATTACTGTGCGTGTGTTTGTGTTTAGTTGTGTGTGTGTGTGTGTGTGTGTGTGTAAGAGGAAGAAAGCGGGGTAGAGAGAGAAACCCAGCATAGCCTGTAGTCTTACAGGCCTGGGGGTGAGCTAGCAGCTTCTTGCTGTTACATAAGGGCAGGGAATTGCAACCTGCGCATTCCCTGTTATCTATCCACGGGTATGTAAGGGAACTTACTACACAGAACCCTATGTTGTCTGTTGTGCACAAAATTACAGGCTTCAGTCAGCTATTGTTTGTCTGAGAAATGTCACGATGCCAGACAGCAAAAGCTTATACTAATGCCACAACCAAGATAACAGAGATGATGTGACAAACAGGATGTTGAGCTTAGCAACATGTTTTGTGGGTGATAAAATGATAAAGTGCATCCTTTCTCCAGTGTGTGTGCATCTTCTTTCCGTTTGCTGCATTTGCGGGCCTCAAGTCGAACCGCAGATACAGAGAAGGGGAAGCTGCTAACCACAGCCTCCCTCAGGTCGAGCTGATAGTGGCAGTTCGCAATAAGCAGCTGATAATAAACACTTGCATGTTGCAAGTGTATGATCATATGGCTCGGTCTCATGTGCTGCTGACAGAGACAAAAAGGGTCTATTAAAATGCAACTCTATCGAAACAGCTTCTAGTTTGCTGTGCTGCAATTTAGATATAGTACTTGAGTCAATAGAGGGGATTTGAATGGGGCTGTACAGGCTTTGGACCTGCTACCAAGTCATGTTTACAGACTGCGAGTGAAGGAGCCTTGATTTTTATCACCGAGTCTGCAGTGGGGTTAGCCGTTAAAGTTTATGGACCAAAGCCGAGAGTGTGGGGGAAGGCTTCAGTAGTGTGCTTCCAGTGTACCAAGGGCAGGCTGCAAGCTGGGTTTCTTTTTCTCCTGCCTGAAGCTTTTTCTGTGACATAGATAAACGGACATGGTAATCTGATTTTCTGTGTAACGTTTCTGAATCACATTCTCATTCTTGGTGCCCTGTGTGGTACTTCTGTCAGAAAACCGTGGTTTGCTGATAGTTGGCCTCGCACCAAAAGAACGCAGCCAAAACGTGATTACGTGGGCAAGAGAAGGAATAGAGGGAGGCAGAAAACTAATAGAGCGGTAGTTGTTTGGGGCAAGCATTGACAAGCTGAAAGAATGTATGTGAGAGCAGGTATGAACACCTTTTTTTCTCGCCCCCCTCATCCTCCTTCAGGGACTGAGAATCACAGATACTCAGGAACCATAAACTGTTTTGTGAGAAAGAGGGATATTAACTTGTCCGCCGCTCTGCAACTTTACATGGCTCTATAGATCTCTTTGTACGTACAGTAACTGCAGGAGGAGAAATCCTAAAAGGAGTTTTCCCTGTCTCTCAGCAGTCAGCTTTCAGTGAGTATTTACGTTTCAGTCCAGTCTCCTTTGAGTGCTTATGAAGTGTGAGTAAAGTGCTGAAATATCTTCTTGGTTCCTATGGTTTTAGCTCAGAAATTTGTCACTTTAAATGTTTTTGAAAAGCAAGAGATAGCATATTACAGCTCTTGTATTTTCATATTCAGCTGCCACTGACAGCCACAAGCAGCACTGACAGAAAGCTGCATCCATACTTTCTTTTACCTCCTTCAGTTCACAGCGTTTGGATGATGTGTGATTTTGTTGAATTGTCTGTGCACATTGAATTGTGACATTATCTGATTAAAAAACAACATTCACAGTCCTAGAAAATATCCTGCCCTGGCATATTGCAGATATACAATGGTAAAAAAAAAAATAGCACACTAGAGAGACTGGTAAATGCATTCAATGAAAAATCTCCAGCCCTCCCGAAAATATGGAGACTTGATATTCAGTGCAACACTTTCAAAGACAGCATAATAGACTGGGATAATGATTGAGTTTGTTTGTCACTGGAGCCCATATTTCAGCACAGCAAGCTGTATTCCTCAAACAGCTGGCTAATTAAACGACCAAATGCATTAAGTATTGACAAAACTGCAGCATTGTAGCTCCAGTTTTAACATCACTCAGATGTTAAAATATTGATTCAGTTCTTCATCATAATGCACAGTAATGTATCCTTGTTGTTCCTCACGGTCCACTTCATAATTTAGTTTAGATATGGATTTTTTTTAAGCCCTCTATGTGTTCTCATGGTAATTTACACTTGTTTGACTCCACAGTGAGATAAGAATTATCACTGAATTATGTGAGCACAGAAGTTAAGTCATGGAAAGCTATGCCAATTAGGAGCCCACTTCCATGATTTTACACTCAATAATCTTTCTAGAGTTGAAAAAGATAAAAGTTTAGCTTTCTTTTTTATGAAAACCAGACCCAGAAGGCATTCATCTCTTGTTTCAGTTTCATGTTTGCACAACCAGTCATACTTTTGTCTTACAGTACTGTAGGTGTGTCTGGTGCCTTTGATACAAAAGGTATTCATAAAGCAGACAAAATAGTACAAACAATTAATAAGGCATGTAATGGTAAAAAACACTGGAAGAACACATCAAAGTATTTTGTATCTTAGTACAAATCAGTATTATTACACTCGGATAACTCTGCCTCACATAACCGCCTCAGGACCAGCGTGAGTAACATCACAAGAAGTGCACAGCATCGGAAGCGTGCCATGCTTTCTCTAAACTGGACAGACTGGAACAATTAAATGTGCCTTAACAACAGGTTATATCCAAACAGCAACCTCAAGGGCTAAAAGAAGAAGCCAATGCCAAATTGCAGTTCCTCTAACGGGCACTTGAGGCTGGCTTCAAAAGCGAGTCAATCCCTACAGACCCCCACATTGCAATGTCCAACTTTACAACAGAAATAAACATGTTAACAGCCTGGTTCTCAAAACAATTTGGGTATTTATAGCTAATATGCCCCTTCATGGCAGCTATATAGAGGGTGAACTTCTTTTATAACTCACCAATTTCAATTTTTTGAGGCTTTAAGTTACGCATAATTAAGATCGTAAGGTAACATAACCAATGTGTAACCCCGGATTCACAATGTTAAGACATAGCCGTAGCTTAAAGTCTTGATCAGTTTAAAGGCCGTTCAGTTTTTTCCGTGAGTACATTTCACTTTAATGGTTTTGAGCTTGTTTCTTTCTAGCAAAAATTAGCGTTAGCATTATCATAGTTAAAGCTATAGTGTGTAACTTCTACAGGTCCATAAATGTCCGTTTCACCCAAGCCACTACTAGAGGAGATGACACAATGCTGATTAAGCCGATCGGCTCCTCTAACATCTCGCAGTATTTTTCAATATATATCATTTTTAGTATGCGTGTTGACCGGCGATATTCCCGCGCTGGCGCACAGGAAATGCTTCCTCACAACAAGAAGGGAGGGGGAGAAGAGTGGCATAGCAAGAGGTAGAGCGCAGGTAGAAAGAGAAAGCAACATGGCGGAGAAGCGGCCGAGACGCGGTTCAGAAGTGGATCCTACCACAAAGGCAAGTGTTACTCTGTGTACAGTGTGTGGCGACTGGCAAGTGTTACTCTGTGTACACGGTGTGTGGCAAGTGTTACTCTGTGTACATGGAAGTGCCACCGGCTTATTAGTTGTAATAACACATTATCCGCTGGGAGGCGATAGAAGTTACGCACTATAGCTTTAACCACAGACTGCAAATGCTAACCAAGCTAGCAGCTAGTGTTAGGATTAGAATCACCCTCTTGTCCAAATCATGAATAAATAAAGAGAACTGGATACAGCGTTGGAGGCATGGCCCCGTTTAATCCTATGAAAGTTGCTCAGCGGTGCATGAAGCCAAAACGTTAGTCTTTCTGGGTATAAAATTACCTTCCACATTGTGGGGTCTACAGAGAAAGCGCACCAGAGGATTCTGCTGGCTGGGTAGCTAACTCCCAGTTTAGCTTTCTTCTTTAAAAATAATTTAATAATATGGCTCTTCTAGACTTAAAAATGTTATTCGACCAAATGACTCATTTTGCATGGGTTATGATGGTCAAAAAGTGTATCCACTGATTTACAGAATTCTTTGTCACCATGTAAGTCTATGGGAAAAAGTCTTTTTTTGGTCCAACAGCACCACAAGACAGACCCAGAAGTTGTAGTTCCGCATTTGGCCACTATGTAAAATTGTCTTCAAAGCCTGGTCCAAATATAGTCACTTGGCTCCAATAGTCCAAAATGGCAACGGTCAAAATGCCAAAACTAGAGGCTTAAAAATGGGTGTCCACAAACCAGCAGGTGACATTACAGTGGCTACATCCATTATTTTCATTGTCTTTGACAGTGGGTTCCAACTGGTGGGTCACAGGTCCATTCTTAAAGGACTGTAAGTGACTCACAAATATATTAAGTTTGTAAAAAAACACACTTTATTTTTGAAGTATGGGGAATTTCTGGCACATGGCTTTTATTTTGAAGTGCAGTTTTCTGCTGTAGAATGGACAGCCACTTGACAAATACAGCAAACTAGCTCGACAACATGGCCAAAGGCAAGTATGACGCTGAATATACTTAACTGTGTGGGCTTTGAACTAATGAGTAGAAATCTGGACCCTGTGGCTGAACAAGTTGGGAACAACTGTTCTATGATAATATCCGACAACTACATCAAAACTCATGAGCAGAACCTGCCATATTGGCCTGAGTACAAGACAACCATGACTATGAGATAATTCTTTAATGCTTGTTTTGAAAGAGACTTTTTAAAATATGAAACACTTTCAGATTAGTATAAAGCTAATTCTCATTATTGAAATCCTTATAAAAGCAGGGGAGCATCCTTCAAAACTCTAATGACACACTATAAACAGACTTAAAGAAAATTGCTAGCCTAGCAACATTAAGGCTACAAACAACCCATAATGCAACACTGTTGTATAATACCACCTCCACTTTTTCAAACATTATATCCAGAAAAATAACCGCCTTGAATTCAGGCCAATTAAAATTCTTTGTGAGAGAAAATAGCAGTGCTGTTTGGATGTTTCTTTCATGTAAGCTGTTGGTAATGCATTGAAGAAATAGATGGGGAAGGGCCAAAGGGGGAGAGCTCAGGTCTGACTGCGTCTCTGTCTGCAGACTTCTCTCTTTTTTTTCTTTTTAACAGATCAAGAGCAGGGGAATGAGGTCAAGGTAGGGAACCATGAAACGAATAAGTCAGGGAAGAATGGGAGGACAATGTCGAGGGTAGACAGCTAAGAATGAGAACATCAGCTCACCCGGGGAAAACACAGCCGCATGCTTTTGTCTGAGCTTGTCTGGGTTTGGGGGTGACTGGTTGCCTGAGATCCCTTGTTGTCGTGTGTGTGAAAACCTTAGCTGCCAGGGGCGTTTGTTCTATGATCTTTACATGGACTAACACGTCCACAGCCTACACTGCCTATATAAGGTCCATGAATAATGTGTGTGTGCATGTGCAGTGTTGATAGTGTTCAACCAGCTGTGAGTGCTGGTTAGAAAATGCTAAAAAGTAGGAAGTACTTAGACTTTTCCTTTTACAGCCAGGAGCCTCACACATTTTCCCTGTGGTAGGTAGCTTGTGCCTCCCATGCTGAATGTAAGACCAATCCCTGCCAGTCTAAGTGTGCTTTTCAGGAACTCACAGTTTAAATGCTCTAAAATATGTCAAACATTTTGAACTTCAAAGTAGGGCATTAAAAAAATGCCCGTTTTCAGTGTGCTTGATTCATATTTGGAAAGAGCTTTGATCTAGGATTTTCCATGTTGTTATTCAGCGTTCATTTCTGGTCCTGTAAAATTCAAACAAATTCCTATTGTACACAGATTTTAAGAGTGGGAGTGCACACAAAAAAGGCCACAAAACACATCAATGATCACTGACAAAAAAACAAGCAGTAACCAACTAAAAACGTACAAATGGATTTGGCAACAGCAGGGATGCACACAAACACTGTTTTGTAGTCGGAGTAAGCAGTTTGTTAGGCTGAGAAGCATTTTGGGTAATCTTTTTGGAGTTCACGCGCCATCTTCCACTTGGCACCCAGGTCATCAATCCTCATGGTAATGAAGAACCCGTTAAATCCAGTGTTTCCACCCACACTCCCTAATTCCTCACCCCTCCTCCCATATTAAGAGAGGCTGTCGACTCACCACCATGACCTCCAGTGCTCAGTGTTTTTGCACGTTACAGTTTGTGTGTGCTCACAAATGTTTGGTGCCTGGGTAGGTGTGTGCAGGCACGTGTGTTTAAGTGTTTGCGAGCGTGCCTCATTGTGTTTGCTTGTGTACCTGCTCGGGGTGATAAGGGCCAGTGTTGGAGCGGGTCTTTTGTTCTGCCAGAATTACTCATCCCCCTGTGTCAGCATGGGTAAATTAAACCCTGCTTAATCCGAGGTTCGAGCCCAGGTAGTTAAAACCTGAGCTTGGTGTCACCTGTGATGCTGTGTGGGTTTGTTCGACATTGTTTCGATGTCTCAGGACGGATGGATTGATTTTTTTTTTCTTTTCTCAGTTGCAGCTGCGTGTATTAAAATGTGTAGAGGGTGTTTCAACAAGCCTCTTGTGTGATCCTCAAGTATGTCAATGTGTGTTTTGAAGTGTTTATCTGCGTTGTGCGCAAACACACACTCCTACACATACACCTTGCACCTTGTGGTCAGAATTCATGTTAATTCAAGTAGCCATAACAAGTGTTTTCTTTTCCTGTTGGCCATCTGAGTCACAGGCTGCAACCGAGGTGTGACACACAACTCTGTCTCCGACCCCCCACCCCTCTCTGTCTCTTTTTCTTCGTCAGTCTCTTCTCTCTCTGGCTCTCTGGCTCTCTTTCTCTATATTCTTCTATATTTTTCTCCCGTCTCTGTGTTGCTATCTTGGTTCTCTACCCATTAATTGTCTGTCTTCCTTCCTTTCTGTCTCTTCCTCTTCTCTGTGTTGTTCTACCCTCCTCCTCCTTCTTCCCCCTCTCCACCTCGGCTGCTTGTATTTGTCGACTCCCTCCCCTCTTGTGGCTCCCTCCTCCTTCTCCTCTCTCTCTCTCTCTCTCGCTGGTCTCGCTTACTGTCAAGCCAGCCACAGCAGCAACAGCGGTAACGCCAGTAGCTCACTCTAGCCAGTTCTCAGTCACAGCGGAGGCTGCAGTGTGTGTGTCTGTACATGTTTATGTGTGTGTGTGTTTCATATGTTTGCGTATTTACAATGTATGTATCAGCCAGCGTGCCTGCCGGTCTTTAAAGAGTGAATACAACACATGGAGTTACTTTGACTGAAGACTGGAGGAAGAAATGTAGGAAGAACCGTCCTGGAGCTCATTAAGAGGAAGAAAGAAGACATAACATCTCATTTCTTCTCTCTCGCTTCTTTATTTCAGTCTCTCACTCTCTTTCTGTTGGCCTCTCCTCATTTCTATAGCTCCTCTGTCACCTTCTTACTCGCTTGCTGCTGCTAGGATTGTGTGCAACAGAACTGTAAGTGGACTTCCTTGTGTGTGTGCGTGTGTGTGTTGTTACACTGTATGTGTTTTGGTTGTGTGTGCGTGTGTGATCTCACTCCGTGTCAATTTTAACTTAGTGTGGTCATAATTTGTGCCCGAGTGCACACATTTGCATGTAAGCATAAATGGCATGTCATGACATCTCTAATGACTTAATTAGGCCAATTTGTAAAGCTCTATTTGTAGTGAAGGAGGAGCAGTGTATTCATGTAGACACTACTGACCTCCGTGGTATAATTCTGTTCATATTTATAAATGTTTGCCAGATGTGTTTTATTCAGCGAGTGCCAAAACTGTCACTGCTGCCATTTATATGAAATGTCATTTGTTGGCGTAGCATGTGAATGAATGCCCTCTCCTCCAGGTATTCTCTGCAGTCTGTGTGTGTGTGTGAGAGAGACAGACAGATAGGGAGAGGGGGGATGATTGAGAGAGAGCTCGCGTGTGTCTGTACGTGTGTGTCACTCTGTCACCCAGGGCGTGAGGAAAATCAATAGATCTACAGCTTGAGTTGGACCGTTTACCTCTGCCAAGTGATGGACAGACACTGTGGCCTTCACAGGTCCGCAGACAAGTGTCTGAGATTGCCTGTAGACATGCACCCTGTCAGCTGTACATGTTCCTGCACAAGAAGTGTCTTTCATTTTTTGGCCTGTGATTGATCTTTTAAGCGTGTGCATGTGTTGTCAAGAGCACTTTTGTGTTTGGTTGCGCCGTATTTATCTCCAAGCTCATGCAAAATGTCTCACTGTCTCCTTTTCTTGAAAGCCGGTGAAGGAGATCATAGATCAAAAGTTTCTCTCGTAGCTTGCAACTGGCATGACCAATAGAACCGGTCAAGGGAATGAGCAAGAGCAGGCAAAAAAAGATAGATAGAAAAAAGAGAGAGCTGGGGCATGTGAGAAGGGAACAGAGCGAGACCATCATAATCAATCCTCCATGATCCTGGAAGAGCATCATTTGTCTTCTCTTCTCACTCCACTCCTCCTCTTGCCCCCATCTTTCTCTCATTTTCTGTGGTACAGTCACTTTGATCTTGCGTAAGAGGACGGTCTCAGGAGCTTCATTACTTTTAAAGCCTTCATCGTGAGGGGCCATAAAAAGATGCTAAGGAATGGATTTCTAAGACCATTTACCAGACGTTCTGTACCGGCTTGCGAGTAATGGCTACATAGGGATATAATGTTCCTCCACGGTGTGTAATGGCCTTCTGTGCCTTGTGCTCTGGGTTATCTGGGCAGACTAGGATTGGTTATGATACGTCATTGCTGAAGAATATGACGTTGTGCATATCAATTGGTGTCTACTGGGGATCCTATCTCTGCTTAATTCAATAAGGACATGGCACTATGCTGCATAAAACTGTGACTGAATATGAGGCTTGAGGCTGTGTGTCTGTCTTGGTAAATTTGAGCTCCTTTTTAAACCTTACACTGTGTTTCAATATTATGTATTGTTGAGGGGGGTTTTTTTCATAGCACTTTTGACTGACCTTGTGTTTCGGTCTCTTCCTCTTTCTGTGTGTGTACGCATGCGTATGAGTCTCTGTGTTTGCCTACTTGTGAGTGGGCCGGGGCAGGAAAATGTGTTTGGGGCAGTGTTTTGCTGTAAGCATATGGGGGATTCGTACGGTGTAGCAGGAAAATGCTCAGGGAGGAAATGATTGAGAGAAAAGGTCAGTAGACAGGATGCCCTTTTTTTATCTGATACAGGAGACTGCAGAGACTAAAGAAAGGGAGAAAGAGCGGTGCAGTGGTAGGAGGAGGGAGGAACCAAGATTAGAGGTAGGCAAACAATAGAAGAAAATCTTCTCTTATTTTAGAATAACTTACACACAAAAAAAGCTGTACATAAATATTTTCAACTAGAAACAACATCTAACCTCATAAATATAAATAATCAGTGAGTCATGTCTGTGAAGACTTTAAAATAGGCGCTGCAACAGTCATGTGACCTGAGACAACTCTCATCAGTTATGCAGTCTTTACCACAGTTGCCACAATTGACGTGAGCTCTATGACACTGTTACATTTCCTTTTTATTTTTTTGTACAGTATTTCGCTGTAGAGACGCATTGATCCAACTTTTTGTCTCCTGATAACTCAACTCAGGATATCTGATGATCCTGATCTTGATCCAATACCAGTGCTTTCTTTAGAACTCATTAGAGTCGTTTTTATGTAACGTGACATAAGGTTAGGGATGTTGTGATGCCACAAAATGAATTGGTGGCCTTCTGTGACTGAATAAACATGACAAAGTCACTGAATGGTGAAAAGATACGGTCAAAGAAACCCTGTTTACCTTTGTACAGTTTCACTGTCGCAGACAAATTTCCGATGTTGGAATAAAATCATGAGAGTTTTGCTGGAGTTTGGTGTAAGGTATAAGTCGGCCTTTTTGGTCGTGACGTTCCAACAAAATCAGACATGTTCAATATTATCAACATTATCATGGCTTTTTTTGTTTTTGCTAATGCAAATACGAAGACAGTAAACATGGAGAAGACTCTGGGAAGGTGCAAGAATGTCTTGGTTCTGTTGTGCTTTGTACAGTTTATCTTTTTGGATTATATTGATGCCAAATTGACAAGAATACTGTCGACATTTAACACCTTTTGTCTTGTGTTTTTAAAGTTAAATGTTTTTGCGGACATGTAAGGAATTGTTAATATGTAATATTTCTGAAATGGAAGTTGGTGTAATGTTTTCCAATGGGAGCAGGATAGGTAACAATCTCAAAGGGAATCTATTGTAGTCCTGCAAATAGTGACCTTGATTCACAGTTTTTGCAAAATCTCATAGTGTGTGACTAAAAACTCACATTGTCTTTAGATGTGAGGGGGTGTCAGACTTTAGTCTTTGAAGCAAAAGTGTTTTCAAAGTGGTCTGGTGTATGGTAGGCATGACTACTCTACTTTTTTAAAATACAAAAGTAACGCACATCAAGCATTATGACGAGGTGCTGATCACTGGCAGTAGACTTGATTGTAGAAAGCAAGTGTCGCACACTCTGGCTCCCTATGGATTTCTTTTATTTTGATGATGTTTCGGCCTTTGGGCCTTCTACAAAATCTTGATCTTGGTTGTTGAAGTGTTCTCGAAGAAGACAGGCCGAAACATCAACAAAATAAAAGAAATGTATATGTAGCCAGAAAGTGCGACACTTGTACTCTCATTTTCTAAGCAAATGTGCCAAACTTTCTCAGCTTAAGCTTCTCAAATCAGAAGAATATGACAATAAGATGAGTATCTTTGTGTTTGGCATAGTGGTCTGATACAACAAGTTATAATGGGCATTGTCTGTGTTTTCAGCCATGTTATAGACAAAACGTTGGAATGATTAATTGAGAAGATGGTCTGCAGACTAATCAATATGAAAAATAACCATTACTTGCATCCCTGTTTTCAGGACTGAGCACATTGGATTGGTACATCCTATTTCCACAGGCTGACTTTTTTGCGCTTCGCTCTCTATAGGATGAGGAATAAAAATCTCATGTTTGTGTGTGGAAGCTTTCTGGTGTTTGCTTACAACACCTGAAACTCATTTGCATTCATTTCAACAAGAGACACAATCCTGTTTTCATCTTCAGAGGCAAGGTACAGCCTTTGACAGCTATCTAAAGCCACAGACAGGGGCAAGACACAAATTGTCTTGTTTTTGTATTGTTACCTCAGCGTTCGCAGAACCATCGCTGACACTATTGTGTGAGCTTATGAATAAAAAAACCAGCATAAATTTGGTGAATAAAGGGCCTTTAAAAGGAACTGTGGCATCCTGGTATCTCAGAGAAGAGTGTGAACAGGCTGCAAATACTTTAATTAAGATCCTTTTTTCCCCTGTATGATGAAACATGTGGAGTCACCTTTGTACCTGTTGTTAATTACCTACTCTTTGTTTTAGCTTTGTTCGGAGCAGCTCGTGTCCTTGGCATGGTCTTATCCCTCCCCTCCTGCAGCGCAAGCTAGCATGTTAATGGTGTTACTTGCAGGTGCAGGACTTTTCTGTATGTGTGTGTGGATGTGCTTGCATCTGGGCATGCCTGTGAGGGAGTGTGTGTGTGTGTGTGTGTGTGTGTGTGTGTGTGTGTGTGTGTGTGTGTGTGTGTGTGTGTGTGTGCGTTTTCTACGAATGTAGATCATCTCTCTTCGTTATTGATGGGCTCGTCCCCTACCTCTCCCTCCGTGACCCAGTTCTCGTGTGCTGACACCCCTGTTCACATCATGCCTGCAGCAAACACATGTTGTCAGAGCAGTGAGAAAGGGGAGAACGGGGGTGAAAGGGAGACAGAGAAGGAGAGTAGATTGTACGTCCCTGCGCCTCATGTCAACAATTTCTCACTTTTCTTGTTTTTTTTAGATCACAGAGCTCAAAGTTATATCTGACACACTGTTTGTGACACTTATCTTTTTTTCACACCTCCATGACACGAGTTATTCAGTAGTCTTGTTCTTTTGTTGTAACTATGTACTTGCTGCTGAAACATGTTGCCCCATGTTAACAGGCTATTTTGTTCTTCTCTGTCTGGTTCTACAGAGCAGCTTCCTGGGCAGTGCCACATTTTCAGTAGGCGATCTGCTGAGGGCTAAAGATGAACGACTGACCTTGAGTCTCAGGTAAGTGCGTGTTTCTGTCATACTCTGTTCATCGCTCCCTGCGTTCCTCCGGGCTAAATAAAAATCAGACTTTAGAATCCAAAGATTGTGCTTCTTCACACAAGAACTGACAGACCAACTTAAACATCAAACTGAAATGAGTTGGGAAAAGAGACCTGCCCACAGATGTTGCAACAGCAGCTTCAGGAATGTTGCAGTAGCTGCCAGGGTTGTTTGTATCCGAGGTGTGTGTTAGCATGTGGGAATACAGTACTCTGATCTGCTTTTACGGTTTGTTTGTTTGTGTTTTTCGTGGTGAATGGGGTCGGGAATAAGTGCGATTTCTGGGAGATGGTAAACTGAATGGCATGGAGTACATGCTTCTTGTTTGAAAGGTGGGCCAAAAACATTTTATTTTTCAAGGACATTTTAATATGTTTTGAAATTCACATGGGGTCATAGAGTGATCTGCAAAACGTAAAACATTTTTAAATGTTTGATCTGCATGTGCGCACGCAGTGTTAAGGTCAAGAGCTTGGATGTGCCCTCTGCTTTTAGTCATTTAAGCTGTGTATGATAGTTGTATAATAAAAATCAAGCAGCCAACAGAGAAAAAAATAAGAAGGGAAAGTTGGAGCTTTATTTTCAGAAAGCTGATGTTTAACTTAGAGCACTTCCTTCCTTAAAGACAGAACTATAAGGGTATAATTAGTATTATTGCCACAAAGAAGACTGACAGTTTGCCTTTTGGAGGACGCACCGACACGTCACAAGCAACAGATAAGTTGTGCTCCTGGATTTGATTAATGGTGTGTCCTTCTTATGGAGCGCTTGACATGACTGCGTAGAAGTATGATTCAGGTCTATAGATAAATGGCTACTGAGGCTTGACCAGCATAGTTTTTTACACACAGCAGTTGCTGTTGAGGTGATTGTCTGTCAAAACGGTGCCAATGCAATTCGTGCATTGGTTGATAATGGGTTTTTTGGTAATTGTTTAAATACTTTGCACTGCTTTAGAGACAGAGAGAAAACAGCTCTGGCCCATTGTGTGTGAACTGACTTTGTTCTTTGGGTGTATTTGACTGTAAATTGAGCTTTTGTTGCTAAAAGGAAGGAATGTGAAGTCATTTGTGCCACAGAGAGCAGTTGATCATCAACTCCATGATTATCAACTGCACACCAACACCAAACAGAGTGTATTTATATACTTGACTCATCCTCATTTATTAAAACTCATTTTTGATTTAACCAACTAAAAACAACAATACTGTGTTTTTTAACATCTGTCCTCATTGATTTAGTTGCTTCTATTGACATAAAATATTTTCACTAGCTGGTGGCTACCACTACATGGAGTATACTCTACCAGTGAATACCTTAACACCAGCTGAAAATCTTGTTTTTGCTAAGCTTTCACATGTTAACTCGCTGCGGTGATGTGCAGTTGTACTCCAGGACCCTGTGACAGTACAGTTGGGTGTTGTTACAGGTGCATCACATTACACTTCTAACCACACCCATCAATAATTTCTGGTGTGGTCAGATGTGATTGAGGGCAGTGTTCAGTGTGTTCACTCTTGAAAGGTATAGGAATTTCTTTAAAAACAATGTATAGACTCACACAGAAGTAAGCCCTATCAATCATCACTTAAGGCCCACTGGAAGTGTGTGATGGTGTATTAACCTGCAGAGAATCTACCCTCTACCTGTATTTTCCTGTCCTTTTACTTTGCTGTGTTCGGGACATTCCCGGGCACAGCACGCAGATGAGTTTGCAAATTTATGAAAAGCTAGTGGCCAGACCGTAAGCAGCATGCATCCACCATGGACGGCCAAGACACATCACCATTCACACTAGAACTCTAAATCTCTGCCGAGCTCGACTGGGCCCAACCCAACCCACCAGATCTGGGCCGGGCTGTACTTTCTCATTACTCACCCAGGTTTAAATCAGGTTGGGTTCTCACCAATTTACCTGTGTTTTCTTTTTATTTTTTTCTTAATGGAACCGGCAGTTCTCGTGCTTAAGTGGCAGGAGTTTTAATGGGCTGACTCAAGAGGGAGAGAAAAGTAGGAGAGGACTATGACTGAGAGAGGGAAGGTGACAGAGCAATATAGAGGCGAAACTAAGGGAAAGAGTTAGAGTGTGTGAGAGAGCAGGATAGAAAACGAGAGGAAGACGACTTGGTTGGCACTGTTTGCTTCTGCCTCCCATGCAGTGAAAGTGATGGGTGTAACATGCAGCAAAAAGCGGTAATCATCATCAGCGCACCACATCCCCATGGACCGCCGTGCACACTAGACACACCGAGGGGTGCAGCACATTCAGCTGAGGCGAGAAAACACATCAGCCATTAGCTTGTAATATGAAATGTAACACATTATTGTTTTTACCGTAGAAATACAGATTTTTAATCAGGCTCGGGCCCAAAATGGCTGCCATGGCTCAGGTTGGGTTTGGACAGAAACTGTGCAGGTTTATGTAGGGTCAGGCCGGATTGTTATCGGCCTGATCAGAGCTGTAGTTCACACCTGAGTCTGTCATGCATCTCTTGCTGACTGCTAGCATACAGCTCATTGTAAAATGGGCAAGTCATAGAGCATTAACATGCTGTCACCAAAACAGCACCACATCCTGCATTGATGATATGTGCCTTGTCAGGGAGGCAACAGAACGCTGTAGCACTCTACAAAAGATATGTGGTCAAATGCGTGCCAGACCATTTTGGCAAGTGGTTTGCATCATCAGATCACAAAGCGCCTTAATGGTAATTTACACTTGTTTGTAGTGCTGTCCACTTGTGATCGGATAGCTCAAGAAGCTTGTTATTTCCAGGTATAAACAGGCTCCAAGAGGAAGCAATGCAAATCGTGCACATAATGCTGAAAAATATGCAAATCTAGCAAGAGGACAAAGCTGTTGATACTGTGTACAAAGAGTAGTCCACAGTTCCTATATACTGTAATATATCTTTAAGTATACTTAAAGAATTTCCCTAAAAAAGAAAAAACAACACATAGACTGTATAATACAATTAACTATTGCTACTGCTATTCACTGGCCCGCTGCATTTTAAGCTGATTCATATTTCTTAATAATGTGTTATTCAACAATGTTGCATTTTAACATATATTTCATCATCCAGTACGTTGTCACACACCGAGTGCAGAGAAAATTTGCTCTGTTTGTATTATTAAACTGAATTTCCCCTTTTTCCTTCACAGTCATAGTTGTGTCTGAAAATATTCCCCTTTGGCAATCCTCGCTCCTTTTTTCCTCCTTTTTCTTCTCTCTTTTATGCTTTTCATTTCCTGCAGGTGATCCCATGTCACCAGGTATAATTGTATCATGCACGATTGACTATATGAGCTGCTGTGAGAATAGAAATTACAGCCCCACCCCCCACCCCCACCCCCACCCCCCACTGTTGTGTTTCTGGCTCATTTTGTTTTTTGGTAGTGTATTATTTATTCCTGAGGATAACATGAAGTCCTCCCATGATACTTACAGTGCTGCCACAATGCTTTTTAATAACAGGAAGGAAAAAAAAGATTGTTTTTTGAAAATGTCAACAGATTGTTTCAGTATTTAGAGGCTGCTGTTACTGTTGCTACAGCCCTATTCCCCTAGTCATACTAAAGGGTGCATGTTCAGCAGCATTCTCTCTGTGAGTCCCACAGTGTGGGTCAAGACAGAGTGGCCGCTGCGGGGACTGAAAAATTAATCAAACACAGAAGTGCCAAAAACTGCAGTTCTTTGAATGGCCACTTGAGGCTGGCTCCAGAAGCCAGTCAGTCCCTGTAGATCTCAATGTTAAAACGCCCAACTTACAGTAGAGATGAACATGTTGACAGCCTGCGGGGCAGAGGCTCTGTGTGAATTATACACATCTCACCTGTTTACATGTTATTAAAACTTAAAGTTACGCATAATTAAGATCGGGCTGCTTTGACAGGCTGTCTGCTGATAGTGTTTGCAGTCAGATCCACCCCTCGCTCCTCCACAGCACAGGCCTCTCAACCAAATGTGGTAATTTTTGGCTGTATAAAACCACAATGGAGATGGCCAAAATGCCAAATTCAATCCTTCAAAACAGGAGTCCACAACTTGGGTGACATCACGGTAGCTATGTCTATTTATTTGCTACAGTCAGGACTCCCAAACGGGTTCTCAAGATAAATAAGGAGGGTTGAGAAATGATAAAGAAAATAGGAAAGTTGGGAAAACATTCTGTCACAAAAATCATATGATTTTTTTTTAGACTTTGCTTTAATCTTTGCTTTTTTCACTCGTAAATAAATGGTTAATTTTACCTCTTCAGGCTTGGAACTATTCAAGTGAAACAAAGGAAAAACATCTTTAGGCAACCAGTAACAAGTGGTTGCAAGAAGGCATTCCTCTGTTTGGAAGGTTTGGGACGCCTGCAAAAGGGGCTATTAAAAATAATTACAGAAAATGAGGAAAGCCACTCACTGTGTAAACAAAGTCATTATTGTTTTTTTTTGTTTTTTTGTTTGCTTTTTTTAGATTATTTTTGGGGTATTTTTTGTCTTTTTTGATAGGACAGCTGGGGTCGAAATTGAACCCAGGCTGCTGCAAAGGACTCACCCTATATTGTGCGCACACTCTACCAGGTCGGCCCCACACAGTCAATTTTTAGTAAAAAAAAAAAAAAAAAGGAACACAATAAAAGCAAATTACATTTCTTTGTAGTACAAAGATCTGATGCTGTTTAACAACAAAAGATTACTCAAGCATGATCGTTTAAAACCTGCACTGTGCTAAATAATGACTGGTATCATATTTAAAATCTTCTGTACCCATTCAGACACACACAAAGTCATTATAGCCTGCAGAGCTGCTGCTGGTGGTGTGGTGTAGGGGCTCGAATGTGTTACACTCCACAGTTGGCGATGCATGCATAACACATACAGACGCACAGAGGAAACTGTCGTTGATTCGATATGCTGTTTGCTTGTTGGTTCATCCTGTGAGAAAACATTTCAGAGATGAGCAGCTTTCCATGAGCATGTATGATTCATTCTTTGACCTGTGGACGAGCCTGTGACTCACAGTTCATATTACTTCTGCTGGCCAGGCAGCTCACATGCTGCAGCACAGACGTGGACAGGAATGCAATTCACTCTGCACGTTGAGGAACAGATTCTTCATTTTAACACAATGCTCTAATCCCCACCCAGTTAGTTGTTGCAGAAAGGCGGTTAATTTGAGTTTACTTTTGCTCGGCAGAGGCAAAGCGGGACTACGTTATCTCCACGAGGCAAGGATTGATTCCCTTCAGTGAATCTCAAAACCAATATGACTTTAACCAACTTCTCTCCGTAAGCTCTGGATTTACATTGGTGCTGAGCATATGTAGAGAGGAAATTGGTATTTGACCAGCGCCAGTGTGTGTATGTGACTTTTGCTTTTACTTTAGCCCCTTCAGTAAAGTTCAGTCCGCTACAGGGCTGTCCACCTCAGAGCTCATCCTATATTCCCATGAATTCTGTCTGCATTTCAGCTCGTCTCTCAGGTCCCACGCTCACTTTCATGTGCAGCTGGTTAGGATGTTAGTCACGGATTGTTTTTGTTTCCTGTAAGGCACGACCTGTTTGATTTGGGTCACTTTTTTTGAAGGTTCCTGACAGTGTCGCGTTGAACGGACGCAGCCTTTGTGAAGATTGGTCTCTTTTGTAGGTACCATAAGCCATTGAAGTGATGATGGGAATATCTTACCTTCCTGCAGCTCCCACATGACCAAAAGCAACTCCAAGGTGTTCGCACTCACTGGCAGCACAGACACACATGCCTATACACAACCCAAAAACAACGGCAAAAAAAGGCTACCTGGAGAATTGAGTTGTTTCTTTGAAGTCTGGACCTTTTATTAATCAAAGAGCAGAAAACTGATTTAAAGGGAATTATTGATGATTTGTTTGGTCAGCACACAAAGTCAGCTCAAGTTTGCCTGGTAATAATTCTGTAGTCCACCTGCAAAATCACAAAAACTACATGTTGGATGTCTTATTTAGAGGCTGCAGTCTCTTTGGATTTGTTCGTGAAGATGGGAGTGAATTTAAACCAAAAGTAAAGTTGGAAGCTGTGTGCTGTTTGGGATTAAAAGTCTAAATATAAACGAAATCGTCAACGCTGAAGTCATCTAAAAGGAAATTATTTATCAATTATTTAGCTGCCATGATGTTCTGAGTACTGTGTCCAGCTGTGTCTGTGTCTATGCCTGCATGGCTCTGTGCGTACATTTGTGTTTCTAAGATATAGTTGCAGAGCAGCATGCCCTCAGTGTTCTCCTACCTTGAGTAATACTCTGAGAACTAAAATAAAATCACCTCTCAGCACCGTGCTAGTTATAACTTGGTTGTAGCATGAGTGTGGCATCATGCCTAGTGTTTTATAATGTCTCTGTCTGTGCATGCTTATGCATTCTCTCAACTATATACAACAGTATTGACTGTTTTGGCCTCTTAAGGTGGCAGAACAAGCTTTAAACACAATATTTACATATGGGTCACACTGTACAGGTAGGTGAACAATATTAGCAAACAGACTATTTACACATCCAGACGAGACAGAGCAACATTAGCATTCATTTGGAGTTGTGTTTCTCTCCACCTGATGAATGTCCAGTGTTTACTCTAAGGGCTAAATGCTCCACTTTCTTCACCATCTAGTCTCTTATTGCGTCAGTCTGCTGTTTGATGCTGGGCAGGTAGTGTAAAGGGGATTTATCATAATCATTTAGCTAATAACAGCTGCCTAGTTTCGCTGGAAACAAGGTTGACGAAAGCGATGGTAATAAATAGAAACAGGAAAATTGTGAAACCAGAGCAATGAGCTGTAAATATACTGAAACTATTCGAAGAGCTGAGAGGAACTGACACTAAAAGCAACACCTTTTCACATCTAGGGTTGGATACCTAAATCGATACCACTGAGTACGGATTCATGTTAAGTCACACTGTGCCAAATTTTAGTAAGAGTGAGTGCGCCGTGTTCTGGCTGCAATGCAGCAACTGCAGCTGATCGTGGCCACTCCAGACAGTATAAGGTGGTACAAAACCTGATCGCACTACTGTCTCTGGAAAGAGCCGGAGAGCAGCACACTCTGCTCCAGGTTGTAATCCCAAAGACTGTCCTTTCGCTTTTGCCGCGCAGCTGGAATTTGGAATGAATTTTTTTACTACTGAAATTGCATTTTTGTCATTACAGAGATAGTACAGTACTGATAAATGGTACCTTTGGGTACCGGTAACAAATTTCACTAACCAGTATCAGTTAAAATGTGAGTGGTATCCAACCCTATTCACATCACACACAATCATCTTACCATTAGTGCAGCCTTAACCTTAGTCCTTACTCTTGTTTTAATAATGAAATACACAATCTTTCTGTCTAATCACAGTCAACTCTTCTCCACACCAACTATGCCCTCACATGCCGCAGCATGCTGCCTTCGCCTGGTACCTGCACAGAGCCTGTAGTAAATCTCTCTCTGGTTGTGTGTTATATGGACTTGGACTACTTGCCTGATTCCCTCATGGCTATTACTCACACAGGATGAAGGAGCTACTGTACCTCAGAAATGCTCCCGTATCTTGGCTCAATGATGCATCACATAGCCATACTAGGTCTGAAGTGTTTATTTACAATGCAATAACTAATCATAACTGGGTTCTTAATTGTCCGCTGATTGCAAACATAGATGCACACAGTACATAATCTGTAGTATTTACCGTGGCTACATGCTGGCTAATGGCTGCAGGGTTTGTATTTATGCCATTGATAGCAACATAACAAGTGAATTAAATGGTTTGCCGTTTATCTTTGGTTTATTCATGAATTGTCATTTGTTCTTGATTTTGTTGCGTTTTATTTCAAACTTGAGCGAGAAACCCATTTGCATACATTTGCAAGTTCTTATCCTGCCTCTCTGCGAGCTCTGTTGAGAATTTTTTTTTTCCTACTGAATAACTCGGGAAGGTTTGTACCTTCTCCTACCTCCGGTATAGAGTTTGGCTTGCTTTGCAGGCACGCACATTTTTAAATCTAGCGTGGTTTAAATGGGGACCCAGGACGAGCAATACAACCACTGTGCTACAGGAGCTGGAAGGATGTCAGCGCTGCAGAGGTCTCTCAATAATGCATGTTATGTATACACATGGGAGGAAAGATTATTATCTCCAAAAAGGGAGGTGAGCCTCCTTCGCCCCACCAAAGAAGAAAATAGTGTAGTCTAAATGGGACAGTGGGTAATGTGAAAATGTGCATACAATGTATATAGACCTCTGCACAGGAGCACATAAAGAATATACAGTAAAAGCATGGGTTTGCTAAATTAGTGACACACTCTTCAGTCTTCATATTGCTATTTCAGCCCTGCTGAAAGCATCTCGTTCATTCTCTTGCCCTTTCAGTCTCGCACGCTGTAGCTCCCTTTTGCTCCTCTTGTTATCTCTAAAACTTTATACACTCAGTAGGAGAGGCACTCTATGACCCAGTTCTACAGCACAGTTTGAGATTTGATTTTGATATGAATTTGTATGCTTGTGTCAGTGTGTGTGTGCGTGCACGTGTGTGCATCAGAGATTTACCATGGCAAGGCTACATTATCTCAGACCAGTGCCTCTGCTGCCTGGCTTCATGGCTTATTCATCCATTCCCATTGGATAGAGCCTCTCTTTGCTGTCCCACCAGTAACAGTTTAGCCCGCTATCAATGATAAAACCATTTTACCACCCCAGAGCCCTCACTATCACCCTGTCCCAATTCTCACACTTATCCAGAGAAAGCCAACTCTCCCTTACACTATATCCCCTGTGACTGATTTTTATCTGAGCCTGACCTAAAAGCCTAAAGATCAACTATCTGATACAGTTATACTGAAGAAAAAGTGTGTGAGGGTGTGTGTGTGTGTGTGTATGGGTCTGTGTGTACTCGTATTAGTCCTGTTGTGGGGACATTATTCTCTTACTACTGTCACATTATGGGGACTCTCCCCCCATGTGGGGATAAAGCGCCGCTCCCCACATGGTACAACTTGGATTTTAGTTGAGGTTAGGGTGACCATCTCCCAACAAACCAACTGTGGGACAGAGAGTATTATTTGTGTGGGACAATATGGGAGACGTGAGACCGATGCTGAGAGGTAGACTAGAATTTTTAATATCCATCTCACTTCTATTCTGCCTCACATGTACTGTGTCACTTCACATTGTATTCCCGTCCCTTACTAATTACTACTGAGAGTAAAAATATATAAGAAATGTGAAAACCTCTGAGAATAGCCGTCTACCGGCCGGCTTCAGCCAGTCATAAGTGGTTTCCCAGTCTTTTTTGTAACTGCATTTTCCTTTTCTTTGTGGTAGTTTCCATTATCCTCCGCCTAAATCTGCATAGCTTGTGACTTTGTGGTGACTTGCAGTTTTCCGCATTGGGTATAGCATATATGACGGTGACAGGTTAACTTGCATTTGACCCACGTGTGCACAGCTTGATTGACATCAACACAGCCCCATGATGACAGCCCTTCCTGCTTTCTTCACAGGCATTGGATAAAAGCCAGATTTTAGAAAAAGCGTCTGTCCTTCAGTGGTTTGACTTTTGAGAACTAGAGCCACTCATGTTGTGGGACTTTGTCTAAATATGTGGGATGTTGGACAAGAGATAAAAATGCTTTGCAGCACCGCATGAATAGCTGAGGTTTGGGTAAAAGTTGTAGTTGGGCATGTGGTGGTTTTGGTTACGGTCCTCTTAAGACACCAAAAGAGCCTTTTGTGTGCATTTGATTGACGAGTCCTTAAGGGGAATTTAAAGTTAATGATCTCCATATTGTAAACGGCATGACACAAAAATGTCAGACAATAATTAAACAACTTTTGTGTGTATATGTCTGCGTGGGTGCCAAAGCGGTCTTGCTAATTACAGTACTCTGTGGAATGATTCTTCTTCTTCCCTCCCCTGTGACAGTCACACACACTCACACATATGTCGCCATTTTTCACAGTGTAGTCATTAGCTGCTCAATTTAAAGCAGAGGAATATTTAGTCTGGGAAAAAAATTAAAATCAAATGAAGTAAGGAGGATAATTATTACACATATAAATGTCTTTATTTATGGCGTGTTCGTTTTATCCGTTTAGCAGCTAATAGTGGAACACATGTACTGAAGCACTTAAGAGAAACCAAAGGACACTTAAGGCCACGGCATTTTTGTGTATGGCTGGTGGAAAATGTTTTATCTGTAGTTTGCACATTGAGGGAACTGTTGGAAGCAAGTTTGTGTGTATGTGTGTGTGTTTGAGGAATCATGGAATAAAATGTATTTAGTGCAGGTGTAATGGGTTTACGCTCACACCTTGCAGGCACGTAGGAACACACAAGGAACGCTATGCACACATTAAACTACATGCACACAAAGAGTTGCTTTTTCATGCAGTATATATGCTAATACCGACACACACAACCACGTGCCACATACGCATGTAAAAGAGGGGGAAAAGCACTCAGGTGGGATGAAATAAATGCACATATGGCCTCCTCATTTTTCCTCCTTCAATACTAAAAATGCTTCTTTTCCGTGCAGTTCTTCTGCATAATCTGTGAGATCCCCCAGGCATCAGGGCTCATGGGCAGAATATGAAAATAACTAACTCGGCCAATGCTGCACCATGGCATCAAAATGCAACTCTGAGAGAAAAATGGGGGGGGAAACATATTCCATTGACAGGCTGCCTTAATTACCTGCCATGACTAATTACAATTCCAATAAAGCCCAAGCAGAGTATGGAGCTGTTAACCTAACGTCCATATTAAACAAGGTAAGATCTATTAGTATGGGTCAATCATTCATCAGGTTCTTCCTATAGCTCATCTCCTTGCAACATCACACACATAGGTCGACGGGATGGGAAAATGAGATGTGTTGGGAGCCAAAATAAAGGGGAGAGATTTAATAAATCTGTCCCGACGTGGTGCTTAGGCATGCTAGGGGCACAGCTCATGCCAAGTCCTTGTCTAAGTGATGAGAGGATGATAATGAGGACAAAATGGAGGGAGGATAGGGGAAGAGAGTAGGTGTACAAAATCATGTCTCGCAGGTTTCTGTTTGTGTTTTTATGCCATCCTCTATTTTTGCTCTGAGATTAAATTGTTGTGTGCCATCATTCAAGCACCCTGCTGGGACGATGTTACAGAGAGCAATGCAATCTTTCCTCTTGCTCCTGCACTAATATGCGCTTTCGAGAAGGTGAGGTCATGCATAATATCCTGTCTGCCGTGCTGTTTAATATCACTCTCAGTAATGCAATGCAGTGTCCGTTTGGAGGCCTATAATAGCTTTAAATATTCAAATGTTGGTATGTCTTGCAGGAGGCATTGCACGGTAATGTTTTTCTTCTTTATTTCGGTCTAAACCTCGTTAATTAGGGGGTAAACAGAACACTCTAGGTCTATGTTAATATGAAATCATAGTTGCACACATTTCATCAGTTGGAAATCAGAATACCAACACTTTGACATATTACTGTGTACACAGCATGTGTGTACATACACACACACAGGCTCTTTTCCAGTGATGTTGCATGATGCACTCATCTGGTAGCTTTTGATTTATCTCTTCTCTGTGAAGTTTAAATCTGCAGATCCTTTCATTTTTTATGGCCTTCCGCACTTTGGGGTTGGATATGATATTGCAGCCTACTAATGATATTAAAACTTAAAAGAAGCATGAGGATAGCGGATATGAACAGAAGGTGATGGCTATGTTTACCAGAGGAGCAGGCATATGCTGTGCAGTATGTGCACAAGACCATTTTTGTTACGTTCTTCTCTATATGTGCACGTATGATATACCGCCAGTACTAAGCTTTACAAGAAAGTTTTGTAGCAGACTTTGGTGGGTTTTCAGCTGCTGTAATAGACAACACTATCAAATCTTTCAGTAGTTACATTTGAAAGTCTCTTCAACACCTACACAGGTGTTGTCACTTATTCTGGATGATTACACCTCTGGCCAAGTTTGAGGTGGGCAGAGCTATGCTGGTAATTGCGTGATTCCACTTATAGGTCAAGGTGTAATTTTTTCCACCTTCACAGAGCTAACAGGAGAGGAGAGCGCAACATCTGTCAAACTCACTCTAGACAGTCCCACACAGTCCTCAGCAGATGTCTAGTGGACAGAACAATAAAAAAACACCTGTGTGGGTGTACCATCCTACTGCAAGGGCCTTTAAGTTCAATTATAATAAGTTCGATTTTAAATTTAAAATGGAGAGCTGCGGTCCTTGATTATGATTGACGGAGCCACATTTGAAGCTTTTGTAAAATACTCCATACGCACACAGCTGTGACCACTTTCTAGTTTCAGTATTACTGTACCAGTAAAGCCCCGTTTCCACCAAATACTTTCGTTATGGTACCTTGAACCAAAAGTAACACCTCAGACATGGTACTTAGACCGTAGGTTTGTGTAGCGTTTCCACTGCAAACAGCACTCTTTCATGTGGGCGAGGTCGTTGTCACTCACTGCTCCGTCTAGCACTCACCTATTTCCGCCTTTATCAGTCTGCACCTCGTTTATCGTCCACAGAACGAGGCTGCATGCTGACATTTTCAGAACAAAAAAAAATTGTGGGTTTGTGCATTTAGTCCTTCTCAGGCAAGCTCAGGGATTTAGTGTTGCCGGAGCCCACAGGAACAACATTCCATGACACTTTTTTTTCCAAGTGTGGATTAGAATATATGCAGTTCACATAATCCAGTCCAGATTAATATACATTTTTAAACACTTGAATATCCACTCAATACTAAAAGTGTATATCATCCAAGACAATAAAAACTGAAGTAATGGTCAAAGTTGTCACATTGAAATTTAAGGTGTGCTGATGGATTCACATCGCCAACTCATACATTGAGTAACATTACAAGTAGACTTAGATTTAGACTTAGACTTAGACTTGCTTTATTGTCATTCAACAAATGACATGTTAAAGGTTCCACCTTAAAAGTTGTTGGCTTTTGGCCCAGTGAATAATTTTTCTCAGACTACAGCTGCTGCAAGAGACAGCAAAACATAATTTCATTTTATAGTTACAGTTTACTAATGTATGTAAAACTCTCCATGGTATGAACAGTGGTTACATAAGGCCCGTTTCCACTGAAGAAGTTCCTGGTACTATTTGGGGGGGCAGGAACTTTACAGGAACGTCCTCTCGCTCGGCCCTCTCAACCGCCGTGTCTCCACTGAGAGGGCGGAGAAGAAGGAAGGTTCCTGTAAAGTTACTGGGCTCTGGATGTGACGTAATTCTTGCGCGACCATTTTGACAGGGGTGACGCGGCAAAGAAACAAACAACGTTTTAAAAATGCCAGCTATTTTGTCGCTTTCTGTTGACGTCACATCCCGCCTTGAATATATCCACTCAGCACCAAGTAATCCCCAAGCCCCACCCAGGAGTTTTTCGGGGCCGTTCTGAGTACCTACTCCGAGGCAGGGACTTGTTTAGCCCCTGTAAAAGTTCTGGAACTCTGTCCTTTGGGGGTGGTTCCTGCGGTGGAGACACGCACCAACGGCCCCGGCCCCGTAAAATTACCCCGAAGTTCCTGCGGTGGAAACGGGCCTATAAGCCGCAAAACCAGCCACAACACAGCCCTGAGCAGAGTGAGTGTCCACAATTGACCAATCAACTGACTGCAGTGTTCACGGCTCCACCTTTTAGTACCAGATCTGTGTGCTAGGTACCCCAACAGAGGGGGGACCAGAAATGGGGATGTACGAAGCTGTTCCATTGGTACCATCCACAACTTTTCACAGTGGAAACAGAAAAAAAAAAACGTACCGAAGGAACCATACTGTCGTGCTTGGTGGAAACTTGAGTCACCTGTTATCATATGGGACACAGAGCTAAAGAGGGCAAATGCCAACTGAAGCCAGGGAAACGCACTGTGTCCCGTCAATTTGTTTGATGAATATCTGTCATTGCTGCCGCCCAGTCCATCAGCTTTTTATCTCCATCCAAAGCAGACAAACTTCACCAACGATCTATGGTAAGTTTGCTTCAGCTAGCCTGCATGCTTTTTATTTGTAGCCCATTACTCAACTTTTTTGTAGCTATGTTGTCCATTGATGGTGATATCATTTTTGTTACAGTGTAGCTTGGTTAATCAGCAAGTAACCAGGCTACACTGTGTGTTGCTTTGCAAGTAGTCTGCCAAGAACGATTATTTGTCATCATCTCATGTTGTCAATAAATCATTGCATTTTTTGTGGCTTTGTTAAAGTTAAGTTTGCTCCACTTTTAAAACCTCAGCAACACCAAAAGGCCTGTGTTGGCATGGCTAAATTTTAAATGACTTAACTTAATAAGCAGGCCTCTCACTGTGATCTGTTTTGTTCTCTCCTCAGTGGTGGGCCGACATGATGGCTCTGCCAAAAACTGAAAGTAAAACTTAAGATCCAGCTGGCATCGTTCCCTGCACTTCTTGCAGATAGTTCTACGGTATTTTAAAGATGATTTTTTTTTTTTTTTCATAATGTGTACTCCTTTTTGTTACGAGTTGGCGGTTCTGTCTGATATCTGGCAATTGTGGTGAGGTCTCTCCCTCTTGTCTTACACCGTGTGCAGTTCAGTAGTTTCTATGGTTACGTTGACACTAGCTCTAAAATTTCTCTGAATTAGAAGTTTTCATTTTCCAGTTTTTAAAACAAACACTACAGTCAATGCAGCAGGCAATGGACTCATAACAGCAGCAACATTCTGAATTGGAAGTTTTTGAAGCGCGAGAAAGTGGTGCATTATAATCGTTTAAGTACCATCACTCCCATGCCATTCAGATATTTTGTTCAGGATTTTTTCACAGTTATGCCTAAAAAGCGGGTGATAATGAACCCTTCACTGAAAAGAAAAACATCAATCACATCAATTGTTTCATAAAAAGTTATATTTGAAAACAAGTTTTTTGCTTTAAGTAATGTCCTTGAAAATGAAAAACGCAATGCTTGAAAAAGTACTTAAAATAAACTTGAATTTCATTTTGTATTTTCGGTGTAAACCCTGACTCTCATTTTGCTGCTGTATTTGTTTTGGTGTCTGATTCCACTAACCTTGGGGAATCTCTAGAGTCGCCAGCTCATTGCTGTTTGAGCATCTCAACAAACAAGAATAACTCGCATCTATTTGACTTGTGTTTGTCCAATCATGCATGCTGCATATTCTCTGTGACATGTATCCTCCATTAGCATAACAAGAAGCTCATGTTGACTCATAATGTTGACACTGTTTGGAGTAAACTATGAGTTAGGCTGCACTGCAGGGATATGCTGCCCGGGTGCATTTCTATTATTTTGTTCACCCACATTTCCATAAATGGTCACTAAGGTTCTGGTCACTCAGTGTGTGTTTTTGAGCAAAGCGAGTTAGGATGTGTGCATAAATTTGTTGTTTCGGACATTGGCATTTGTGGACGTACACACTCACACATAGAGAAACACACACACACACACACACACACCGCAGGGGCTGACAGATGTGTAGCAAAATCCTCCATTAAAATGCTTTCATGTTTTTGCAATGAAGGCTGACTGAATCTTTGCAAAGTGCAAACTGAGACATTCATTTTTTATTGAAGGTCAAGGTCAAATATTTATCTTGTTGCCTGAGCCCTGTAATAGTACACTGCACCATGGAATTGTGTCTTATTTATGTACCTAGGCTGTTATTTTTACTTAGAGAAAGAGGGAGGGTGAGAGAAAAGCTACTCGACGAAAAAAATATTTCATGCCTAAAGTTTTGGCTCCTTTGCACTTCTCTTTTTGTGTCCGGGAAAGAAGGAAGCACAGAGGATCTATTATTATTATTGCAGTGTACACACACTCCACTATTTGCATTAAGTCCACATTCCTAAATTGCTCCATGTCAGTCTGAAGTTATATTATTCAGGAAGACATAGCTTTGCGGAACCCTGTCTCTGTCTTTTTAACACCCTGAGAGGGAGCAGAATGCTAACTACTTGCCTTGTCTATACCAATGACCTGAATCAACACAGCTCTTAAATCCCTTTCATTCACTGAGAGAGAGAGAAAAGAGCTCTGTGCCGCCTGCCATAACCTGATTTTGAAAGGCTAGTTTTCATTGCAGAGTTATGGCTGACCTTTCTATATTGTGTTTTTTAAAGTGACTTTGACTCCCTCAGGGAGACTCAGCCTGAGACTCACCTGGTTGTTATGGTGTCAGTCTGCACACTGCACATTTTTGTTTCAGTTTACTCCCTGTCATGTTTGTGTGTGGCTGTAAAAATTGCTTTTATAACACTTAAACACATGACTTTGAAGAGCTTGAAGCTGGAAAATGCCCGTGACCCTTTTGCTATTTAAAAGAGAAAAAAATGTCCGATCTAAATTACTGTTAGTCACACTTAATGCATGGCACATGGGCCCAGAGTTAAATATCTCAACATTTCAATTCGGTAATTGAATCTTAATTATGTTGGTGATTTCATTTAGTTCCACCAACAGGTGAGAATTTCCTCTTGTTCTGCAGCTCCAACATGTTGGAGGTCAACTCATAGCATCGCTTCTGTAGTTGAGCCGATGTAAATGCAGGGACAAAGTACAGCTTTGATTGATGTACATATAGCTGAGCCTGACAAGCTGAGTGTGCAGTGTCATAAAATAGCAGCTCTACGAAGAATCCATTTCAATAAATGCAATAACATGGCCTTTAGTACAGCACCACCCTCAGAGCAAATTTTACAATGTCTTGCCCACTAGTGACAAGGTTTCCACCAAACACTTTTAGGATGGTACCTTTGGAACCAAAAGTTACCCTTCAGACATGGTACCTAGACCCTAGTGTTTCCACCACAAACTTTACCCTTTCATGTAGGTGGGGTTGTTGTCACTCACTGCTCCGTCCAGCACTCACTGCACCTCGTTTATCGTCCACAGAACAAGGCTGCATGCCGACAAAACAGGCTGCAGTGAGAGTCTCTCTCCATGGGATATTTAAAAATTGCGGGTTTGTGCATTTAGTCCTTCTAAGGGCTCATTTATGCTCCCTTTACGTACGAAAATGTATACGTCCGTTTCAAACAATGTTACCGTCACTGCCCACATACTTCCATGCGCCCTTTACATTGACATGGATGTTAACCAATATATCCACCAGGAGGCAGCCCAGCGTCAAAAGTTTATGACAACAACAAACTCAAAAACAAACATGGCGACTGTGGAGGAGATATTGATAATGTACCTCTTGCATAAAAGACAAAAACAGAGGCAGCGTTGTAGGAGGCGGTGGTCGGTGAGGCCATAAAATACATCGCAACTCGAGGACGGAGAATTCTTTTCTCTAGTACTGCCGATGAGAGAAATTGAATTGTTATTTCTTCTTCGTGTCTCACTAGAGCTACGTATCGGGCAGTGACAGCAACACTGCCCCCATGGTTCCCGGTGGTACTGCTCCGTTTGGCCCGTATCCGTAAGCTTTATGGAAACGTGCAGAAATACAGACGAAATGAACGCAGAGCACGGACAGAAGGCTCCGAATGAGCCCTAAGGCAAGCTCGGGGGTTTAGTGTTGCTGGAGCCCGACGCTCCGTGATGCTTTTTTTTTTCTTCGAGTGAGGATTGGGATATGTGCAGTTCACATAACCATGCCAAAATTTATATGTATAAACGTTTGAAGATCCACTCATTATTAAAAGTGTATGTTAAGTAATGGTCAAAGTTGTCATGTGGAATATTTAAGGTGTGTTAATTGATTTACTTCATCACCTCCTGTATTGAGTAACATTACAAGTAAACGTTCCACTTTAAAAGTTGCCGGCAGTTGGCCCAGTGAATTAAGTTATTTTTTCTCCGATTCCAGCTACTGCAAAGAGGCAGCAGGACATCCTTTTTTATATAGTTACAGTTTACTAATTGTTTCCATTGGTAACATCCACAACTTTTCACAGTGGAAACAGGAAAAAAAGCGTACTGAACTGAATTATGGAAACGGGGCTCAACTTTACACTAGGGCTGTAACGGTTCTGTTTGGGAAACCAAAGTTCACAAGCGCCAATTCTAGTTTGAAATGTTTAGCAAAAGGCTGTTAGTAGCATGTGCTATGGTTAGCACAACATTGGTGTGGATTGGTGTGAGAGTCAGCTGAAATAAAACACTGGCGCTCGAAAGATCTGGGTGCAGGTGCAGGTTCCAGGTCAGCTACAACAACAACAGAGAGTGAGTTGTATTTAAGACAAGTAAGGTGTGTCGGCATTGCTCCACTGTTCCAGGGTCTCTGAAAGGAAACACATCCAACATGCTCATGTACATTCGACAGTATCACCCACATGTGCCAGTCACTGAGATGTTTAAATACAGCCAAGGTGAAACTAATTAAAAGATTTGTCCTAACGCACAAGTTTTATTCTTCATTCTTCTATGTATTTTGGTATTTTTGGTTTAATATCATAAGAGAGGTGCTTTTTATTTTTTTAGCTTGTTGTGACCTGTTGCCTTCTGGGCAAGTGTTTCTTCAGTGTTTGTACAATGTTATACAGAAGTGTTTGTTCTTATTTTTTATAATGAAAAAAGTTTGCCAAAGTTGCCAGTGGGCAAAATGTTCCCTGAGTCCCCAGCAGGAGGAATTTTGTCTGCCTTCGACACTTGCACTACTGTCTGGTCAAAATAAATGCGAAGAAAAGTATCCTATGAACCAAACTGTGAGGTTTGTGTACCATTACACTCCGACTGTACATCCATCTGCTGATGCTTATTTCAGATTTTATTTATAATCCATACGTGCAGGTCAGTACTTTGAACAAGGTGGATTTGCAACAAAAGACTTCCAGCATTTATATTATTAGATGGTGGCATTATCTGAATTAGTATTTCCCCCTCCAAAGCTCTTTACAAGTAGGATGTAG
Source organism: Epinephelus moara (assembly GCF_006386435.1). NCBI lineage: Eukaryota > Metazoa > Chordata > Actinopteri > Perciformes > Serranidae > Epinephelus > Epinephelus moara. The sequence continues at coordinate 21,273,209 of NC_065510.1, read as the reverse complement.
TGGTGAGCTTTTCAACGCACGCACACACATACACAGACACAGACACAGACACAGACAGTCTAATAAGCAGCTGATTATTCATTTTAAAGGAGCAGATATTACTGTGTCCTTGGCGCATCTAGCGAAGAATTCCACGTTATATGTTACTTTTGAAGACAGTAGGGCTCCATCTTTAAAATTCAGTCCTGCAGTCTCTCTTTCTACACATGAAAATTGTTTCTGTGGAAAGGTCACTGTAGAACATTCATATACGTAAATAAGTAGAGAACAGACCTAAAGACTATGAAATAGAAAAATGAAAACACATACAGACTATTTTATTCTTTATGGTCTGAAAGGAGCACATATCAAATGACTGTGCTAATACAGTGGATGACACACAGAGGCAGTGGTAGACAGCAATTAGTGTTGTGTCGCTAAGCAACTCCACAACTCCTGTGAGAACATGAATTAACATATGTGCCTAATGTACCGGAAAAGAAATGTATAGTGATAACAATTAAGTTCTTCATTTATGCTGCAATTTGCACAATAAAGGCAAAGAATCTGAAAAAAGACAAAACTGAATTAAACGGCCGTGGGCAAACAAGGGCTGTAAACTCAGCAGAGAGATATAGATGAGGGAGAACAAGGAGAACACCAGCTGAGCTTTTCCTCTGTACTGAAACCTGGAAAAAATAATACTCTCACTCATGGCACGCTATATCATTTTTCTGTTTGCAGGAGAGACAACAAAGAGAAATATAACTAAGAACAAAAGTTCATTCGTGAACTGGGAAATAAAAGTTTTGTCAAAACAATTCCAACTCAATGTACACTCATTAGCTTCTTCCGGAGCTTTCTGTTGTATCACACGGTCTTTAGCAGATGGCGTTTGCTCGTTTTTTTTGGCGTTATGATATAATCCACGGTGTTCCTCGTATTCTCATTGCCTTAGAAGTTGAGCATGAAAGCTCATTCTTGAACTTGGAAATGGCATGATTTTTGTTTGTTCAAATCATTAAGAATGATGATGAAGATCTTGTGGTATGTGCTGAGAAATTATCCATCGTTATTGCTCTTTAATTTAAGGACATTGTAATCAATCGTGATTCCAAACTGCCTATACTAAAGAAACATTGTCTCTGGCTGTTAATAATACATCCAAGACCTCTCACGTTTTTTTTAAAGTATATCAGATTTTGCCATCATACAGAAGGTTTAGAGTCCCTCAGGTCAAATTGGTTACGTAGAGCAGGCATGTCCAAAGTCCGGCCTGGGGCCATTCATAGCCCAGGAACCAATTTTAAACGCCCCCGGTTTGCCTTTCAAATATACTATATGTGGCCCAGCACAAAAAATTGGTTAATCAAGCAAGTTCACTTTGCATTTTTTCCATTCATTCTTGCCATTCATGATGGCAAGAGTATCATACAGTTTGTAGACATGCGCTAAGTAGAATCCGCACAGGCAGAACTAATGTGTTTTAATAAAAAGACGATAAACAATCAAACTTACAGTTACGTAGTAGCAGACAGTTCCTGCTAGGTGCCAGACCACAGCAAAGAAGTGTAAAGAAGATAAAACTGTTGTTTGTCTCATTTGTATGTGACTTTTTTAATAACACATATAATGTGAGAAGCAGCTGGCCCCCAGGTGTTTTCACATTATCTAATCTGACCCCCATTCGAAGTTTGGACACTTCTGAGGTAGAGGAACTCTTTTGTTACTGAGTCTGTCAACCTATTTAATCAGAGTTTGGGTTCGAAGTAGCCTCAGTGTACCTGGGTCAGACACTGAATGTAATAGGGAGTGATTAATTTTTTTCACTGCATACAGTTTTTGTAATATCTGATCTGATATGTAGCGTTTCTAGTATGGTTTTGTTGTTTGGTTAAATGTTGTTTTGTATTTATGTGAAACAGTGTACGTCCTGGGACACAAGACAAAATCTGTATTTTCTCTGACAATTAAATGAAATCAGATCAAATAAAAATAAATTTTAAGATGCTTACTAAAAATTTGCAATTTGGTTAAAGGTTTTCACCAAAGCAGTAGAGCAGAGATTTCAATGGCACAGTCACCATCAGCCTTTATACAACAAACAGTCCTGCTCTGAGGGCACGAGGCACCACACTGCAGTCACCACCACTAGCAACAGTAGCTCTCACTTTCCATCTGCTTTGCTGTAGCTCACTCACGCACATGCACACACCCATTTCCCTCCTCTCTAACACACAGATACATGCACATAGTGTTGTTTGCATGCAGCCTCCCCTTCACTCTCCCGCTGTAAGCTGTAAGCTGTACGGGAACACAGACAAAGGCTTGTTAGAGCTTCCTCCCCTGAGGTATACCTTATTGGTTCTGTTAGGTCTTCCAGGACCCTCACATAGATCATCCTGACACAATTCCTGTTGCAGCTTTCCAGGTAACAGTCACGTAACAATTACATGCCACATCTGTGCGTCTCATATCTTTATGAAGCCATATCGACGCCAGCAGCCGGAGGTGATAAGAGGTGCTGGTATGTGGATTTTGTTGCCTTTGGACAGAGCTGGGCTAGCTGTTCCCCCTTGTTCCCAGTTTTTTTTATGCTGACTGCTATAAGTGATGTCCAAGAAACCAAATACAAGAGTATTTCCAAATATTTCAAACTAATCCTATAAGTTTTAACATTTCCTCATCAAGCCAAGATTTACTACCTGTAACTGAGAGAGAACAAAACTAAATTGAACACACAATTCTTGCAAACACTAAGACTTCCCTTCCGTCCTCCAGTAAGTGCATGCTTGTCAGACTTAGTGGCGGTTTAGATACTGTTGGTTGGCTTCTTATTCACGAGCAATTACAGAACAAAACCATCAGTTTGACAGAGATGAAAGGAGACTCTGTTTTGTCTGCTCTATTACAGTTTGTTGAAAAATAATTATGAAGCCTTAGTGGCTCTCTGTGGGGGCATCTACTCTCTCTCTCTGTTACTGAGTCATTACACTTCAAACAGCGATTTTCTCTTCAATTTTTCAGAATCACATGAGAACGATTTTTAGTTGTTGTTTTTTTATCATGATTTGCAACGTGGTTCGCTAGCTTAGCTTGACCCCCCGTCGCTTAAGTGTTGACAATGTAGTGTTCATTGAGTGAGTGGTGATGAAGGTCAGGGATAGTCATCATCAAGGTATACAGTGCGCTCTGTGTTGCTGCACCACCTGCCCTCTTCCCTTTCAAACGCTGTCTCCAACCAAGCTCATTCAATTGTCATTGATCTGCACTTAGCTTTTCAGTGGCTTCACACTGAATGAATGCCAGCCATCTTCATTGTCAGAAACGTATGCACACAACTGGATGCGCATAGTTTAGAACAAAAGGAAAAGCACCCTTTGATCACTCTCATCTGAGCTGTGACACTGTACTGTATACACATGGACAAAGGAAATATTTACACTGAATTGTGCTACAGTAATAATGAGAACTGCTGTAGGTAGCTCAGAGAACTGGAGGCAGACCAAGGATTGTGTGTGTGCGTGTGTGTGTGTTGGTTGGTTGAGGTGAGGAATTAGAGACTGTAATTATCTCCCTTATCCAATTCAAACAGCATATCTGGTCTTAAATCCAACTTAAATCATTTGGCACATACCAACTGTCATGTACATTAGTTTAAAGGGCTCCTCACAGTGGTAACAGCCACTAACGCCAAGACAGTGTGTCATCTCCATTTTGGGCCGACACATACCACCAGGCACGTGTTCCTGATTTAGATTTGAAAGGTATTCAGAATAGAGCTTTACTTAAATACCTTGTAAATATTGTTTTTGCATTTGAAATCTGAATGTCTTCATAAAACATGGGATAGGAGGAGAAAAGTAACATGTAAGTGATAATGTATGGTGAGCGGGCTGTTGCGAAATGAATGCAGACAGGGTGAGGCAAGACCCTGCTGGGGTCATTTCGCAGTAATGACCTACGTGTTGTACATTAACCTGCTTATTACATGGCTACTTACTGAAGACATTAATAATTTGACACAAAATATTGTTTTAAAAACGATTGTATTTCCTCTGCTAAGCGTCAAAGATCAGAACAGTCTGTTCTTGATATAGCGATGGTCTTTTCCTTAATCCAACTGTTTGTTACTAATAGCGACCAGACTGAAGAAAGCTGTAATTGACCAATCAGAGTCAAGTATTCAACAAAGCCTTGTAATAATTTGTCGAAAAAATCCTCAGACTCAAAATCGCACACTATTTACTAGGCTACATTCGCATATATGTGTTATAGTTCAGCATACCTTTGTGTACATACACAGTAGTGTGTATCTTTTCAGACACGCTGAACTTTATTCACCACATCACTGCCTTAGAGCCTCCTTGCTGGTTTGAGACGCATAACCATGGTAACGTGTCAACCTCAGCTCTACCGCCATCTGCAAGCATGATGAACGTCTGGGGTTTTTGGTTTTTCATCACGCCCGCAGAAGTAACACTACTTTGGCTGCAAGCATGTTGTGTAGCATCATGTCACATGAGCATGCTAACAAGCTTATGTTTAGCAGGTATAACGTTTATGTTTACTAACTTTAATGGCACGCCATCCAAATAGATTTTGAGATATTTCAGCCTGGATCAGAATGGTGGAGTGACCTACCAACATCCCCAGCGCCACGCCACTTGCATAGCTAACAGAAACCTAAACCATGTTGTATCTATAACAAAGCTCATTAAGTATGTAATACGTGTCATCCATGTGTAAATGTATCCCTACAGTTACTACAATACTATAATACTACGGTATGAAATATCCCTACAATACTTCATAAGTGACATATCAGGCAGAAGATTCATGACAAAAATGTTTTACCCTTACAGGGGCATTTTTACTTAATGACGTTACAGAGCTGCCTCGCTCGCTGTCCGCTGTAATGAACATTAGCGTCACTAGCGTGTTCAGAGTCTGCATTAGGGATGGGTCACGATATTCGAAAAATTGTCGAATAGTTGCCACGATTTTCGAATAGTGTTTTTGCTTGTGCTGCCCATCCCTAGTTTGCATACTTCAGTATTTCACTGGAAATATTAAGCTTTAAGCTGAAATGAAACTGATGACAGATTTAAAATCCTTCACAACAAAGGTCGAGTGCTGGCTAAAAGCAAACCAGAGCTGTACCCACTCTGAGCTAAATGCGCTCAGACTTTTAAGGGGTATTAGTGTCAGTGTTTTGGTGTATTGTGGTATGTGTACTTTACTATATGTATTGTTGTATGTCTATTGCAGTAGATGTATTGAGGGATATGTTGTGATGTTTGTATTTCGGTATATGTGCTGTGGTATGTGTATTGTAGTATACGGATTGTGGTTTATGTATTTAACTGTGCCTTCTGTGTATATAGTGTATTGTGGTTTTAGGATGTTTTAAACTGTATATTTTTAAGAACATATTAGGTCTACGTGTAAAAGTCCAACTAGGGACAAGAGTTGAAAATCAGTAATAGCTATAAACTCTCTGTGCAACACATAAGTCTTATACTGTTAAATTGAATCATACCTATCAAATAAAAAATAAATAAATGTAATTCATGTACTATTGGTTTACTATTAAATGGCATTTTAGTATTGTATTTCAGATGCAGACTCTGTTTTTATGTGGATTGCAGACTATTGGTTTATTAATCGGATCAATATAGTGGTTGGCACTATTGTGTGCTTAGGGGGCTGCTTGCTGTGTTTGTGTCTTTGTTGTTTTTCCATTTTATGAAATCTCCTGAAGTGTCATTTGGGGGAAGTTTAGGTTTTTGTGTGGATAATATTTATGTTTGGTTGGCATCCCACTGTCCTTTGGACTCTCACAGTGGATAAGGAAAAACTCAGGAAGAGCACCTGAGGAGGGATTCCTCTTTTAGGACTGACAGACGTGCAATAGATGTCGTGTGTACAGAACAAATCAACATAATGAATTTACAGTAATCCATATGACAAAGTGATACAACTCAACTCACTGTTGAGGTGTTGGAGCAGACCTATGATACTATAAACTAAGATAAATGTGAAGACCATCACACTCACCAGGATTTATTTAATATAAAATAGTTAGAAATTACGTACAAGAATCCAAGTATCTCTGTAAAATGCTGAGTTGCTTTAAGGAGATTTAAGGATTATGGATCTCATTGGTAAATGTAAAATGTTACAATGAAATTTTGTTAAACTCAAATGAGATTCTTGATATCAGTAACTTATCAATATTTTGAATGAGCTCAGCCTTTACAGTCTCATAACAGCCACTGGTCTCTCGGCCCGCTCACACCCTTGTGAACACTATGACCAGCGGTTTCATTGTGTCCAAGCTCCTCAGCATGAAATTATGCTCATCTTTTATGAAGCTCCAGATTGGATAGGTCTCTGTAGGCCTGTGGTAAACTCAGCAGGCGGTGGAGGCGAGTACAGCTTCTTGACCTTTTCTCACCAAAACCACATCCTGACACGACACACACATCCTGCCGTGTTTATTTCAATTGAGACCGTCTTTTTCAGTTCTCCTTTTCCCCATGGCCGGTGACAATAATGGACTGGGCTAAACAGAATATTGTTGACATGTTTTATTATGTTTTGAATGTAGAAATTTTTAAGATTTGACATGCAGTAGCTTCTGCTCACAGCTGCAGTGTAATCGAGTCAAGTCAGGTAGAACTGCAAAAAAGGTGCAATTGGTTGTACAGCAGTGAAAACAGTAAAAACACAGAAACACACACAAGACAATAAAATATAACACATGATAAAAAGTGAAAACACTGACGCGGCTGCGGCTCAGGAGGTAGAGCGGTTGTCTCCCAATCCAAAGGCTGGTGGTTCAATCCCTGGCCTCTGCAATCCCTGTGTTTGAGCAAGATGCCGAAGCCTGTGAGTGCATGTGAGTGTTTACGTGATGAGCAGATGACACCTTGTATGGTAGCCTCAGCCACCACTGTATGAATGTGTGTGTGTGAATGGGTGAATAGTGCTTGAGTTGTAAAGTGCTTTGAGTGGTCCCTAAGACTAGAAATGTGCTATATGAAAAGTGCTTTATAAATTCAGTCCATTTACCGTATTAAAAGTGTGGTTGGGTGGAGGAGCTAACATTACCTTTTTCTATTGGAGTTAAGCAGTGAAATGGCCGAGGGAATGAAAGAGGTTTTGTATCTGTATCCAGGTATTTAAAGCATGAACAAGAAGGCAAGGTCTGAAACTCTAGGTGCAGGCAGGATAGATTCTTTTTTCTTATTTATTTAACTGTTAGTTATACAAGACTTCTCTGTTGAGTGCTTGTGATACTGCTACAGACCTTGATCATGTTTGTGTTTATTATTTTGTACATTTTATATACCTCCATACTGGATATAGCCTTGCACAGTGCATTATGTTTCTGTGTTGTCCATTCATTCATCCCCTTCTTGTGAACACATACCTCAAGAACGCTTTGGGGGAATTTCTTCAAATTTGGCACAAACGTCCACTTAGACTCAACAATGAACTTAAAAGATTTTGGTGTTCAAAGGTCAAGGTCACTGTGACTTCATCTGTCTCATTCTTGTGAACATGATTTCTAAAGAACACATCGAGGGAATTTCTTCAGATTTGGCACAAACATCCACTCAGACTTAACGATGAACTAAATGAATTTTTGTGGCCGTAGGTCAAAGGTCAAGGTCACTGTGACCTCATCTGTCTCATTCTTATGAACATAATTTCTAAGGAACACCTTGTGGATTTTTTTCAAAGTTGACAGACATTTACTTGGACTCAGGGATAAACTGATGACATATTGGTCAAGACCACTGTGACCTTGCATCCATCTCATTCTCGTGAACACGATATCTCAGAAAAACATAGATGGAATTTCTTTACATTTTGCGCAAACATTTAAGTGGGACTCGATGATGAACTGATTACATTTTGTTGGCCATAGGTCGAAGGTCAAGGTCACTGTGGCCTCATCTGTCTCATTTTTGTGAACATGATTTCTAAAGAAGACCTTGAGGGATTTTATTTCTTTTTTTTTTTTTTCAAATTTGGCACAATCGTTCACTTAGACTCAGCGATAAACATTACATCTTGATCAAGGCCACTGTGACCTTCATTTGTCTCATTCTTGTGAATGCGATATCTCAAAAAAAAATACATATAGATGGAATATTTTCAAATTTTGCACAAACATTCACTTGAGACTCCACAATGAACTGATTAGAATTTGGTCGGTCGAAGGTCAAAGTCAGTGTGACTTTGTATCCATCTCATTCTCGTAAGTGCAATATCTCATGAACACCTTGAGGGAATTTCCTCAGATTTGGCGCAAACGTTCGCTTGGATTCAAAGATGAACTGATTACATTTTGGTTGTCAAAGCTCAAGGTCGCTGTGACCTTGTATCTGTCTCATTGTCGTGAATTTGATATCTCAAAAACACCTTGAGGCAATCAAATTTGGCACAAACATTCACTTGAACTCAACAGTAAACTACCTAGAATTCTGTTGTCGAAGGTCAAAGGTCACTGGGACCTCACACAACATGGTTTTCACCATAACTCAAGAGTTCTTGTGCTAATTATGACAGTATTTTACACAAATGTCTAATGGGATAAAATGATGAAGAGATGACATTTTGTATCCAAAGGTGAAAGATCAACTTCACTGTGACATCATAATGTTCTGTAAAAACACTTTTCTGGCCATTCCTCAACATCATATCTCAGGAACAGAAAGGGAGACATTTGGTCAGATACTGAATTGGTGACACTAATCTCGGGTGCCCACCTTGAAACTGTGCTGATTGTATAGATCTTCTGTGCTGCCGGGGGGAAGATGTGTGTGAAGCATCCATGTTTTCACAGAAGTGGATTTAAACTGTGAGTGCAACTTGACTATTGGGCACACAACTGTGAAGCAGTAATTCTCTTTCTGTTCAAGATTGAAAGAAGCATAACAACAGATAAAGGAAGAAGTAAACATTTACTCAATAAATGATCTGTTAAACAAAGTCATCAGGGACCTGCCAACATCAAATTTAACCAGCTTCCTCAAACAAAAAAGGCGCTGCTGGCTTTTTATATGCAGCATATTGATGTTGCAATCAAAGCTTAGCTTATTATTGATCATAATGCCCAAGCACTTGTACTGTTCAACAATTTCTATATCCTGACCATTTATTGTTGTCTAAAAAGGGTTGGGTGACGTCTAAAATCAATACACATATCTTTGTCTTTGCCATATTTAATTATAAAAGGGCTTCTTGACACTGTCTTAAAAGTAATCTGCGACAAGACCGTGGGACTTTTCCTCCTTTTTCAGCAGGCTCACTAAAACTGCATCATCTGCAAACTTTACAATGTGGTGGTTTTAAACTTACTGTGGCTGCAGTAAGTCTACAGGATGTATAGCCCTGAGGAGAGCCAGCTGATGCTGAAGTTAGTCCAAAACCAAGTTTATTCACTCTCACTCTCTGAGATTTGTTAGTGAGGAAGTCCACAATCCAGTCACCAATATTAGTATCCAACCCAAAATGCTCAGTACACTTGTGCACCAGCAGGTGAGACTGTATGGTGTTAAACCCCAGCCCAGCCACCAGAAGAAAATGTGGGCATTGTATGCTTCGGCAAACAACAAATACATAACATTTGTACATTTCACATGTATCATATCAATGTTTTTTAAAGTGATGTAATATGGAGGAATGGTGGAGGGGAGGGGGCACCTGCCAAGCTGCAGACCACTGCAGACTACTGTTCGAGACCAACAAACAAAAACCTGGTTGTGTTTTAGCAAGTCATTGCTGTGATACCTTTGCCTTTTTTTGCCACCAAATGTGGATGTTTTGTAGCAACACAGTGGAGGGGATAGTGCCACAAACAGTGGCTGTTTTTTACTGAGACATCACTGCATTTCCTGCCGGGATTGTGCACCCATCACTGTTTGTTTTTTTAACCCAAAACATGATCTATTCATAACCATAACCTAAATGTATCTAATACATAATGTGCAAATGTAAGGTATCCATGGTTTGCAGGAAGGTACAATGCAAACATTTTTTATATTTGGGTTGACAATTGGGTTGCAAAAGCTGATGCAAAGTCCACACTCAGCAGTCTGGCATGGTTCTTACTGCTCTCTAAGTGCTCATAAATGACGTTGAGCAGAGTTATAGTTTCATTCTGAACCCCTCTGTTGGTTCAATATGCAAACGGTGATGGGTCAAGATTATGCTCTATCCTGTGCAGTAGTTCATTTATAATCAATTTTTCAAATGACACCATCACTACTGAGGTTAAGGCTACAGGCATGTGGTCATTCAGAGTCTTATGGTGGCTATTTTCTGCTTTGAGGGCTATTATGGATTGTTTTCATGGATCAGGGACCCTTTGCTGGCAGATTGTTGTATTACAATTATTGTTAAAAATAGGGCAGCACAGCCAGACAGTATTCAGCTACCAATATTATGAGGACCAAAGCTCCTTCTAGCTTTACAATTTTTAAAAGGAATGGAAACATACAATGTTTTTCCTCGTGTTTATGGTACATTATTAATTTATTTGTACTATCCAGAAATATTAGACGCGTGATCTCTTTGCTATAGTAGCCTGTATATTGATGTCGCACAAGGGATTTTCTCATTGAGTTTGGTTTCCTACATCAACAGCTTTCTCATCTACTCCCCAGTCTGACTTTCTTGAAATTCTATGAAACATATAAACATTGCACACAGCAGTCATCAACCACCTGAGCCCCAGCCCGGATTGATGTGATTGGTTAAAGGAACAGCATCCTTTTCCTGATAGTTTTTTCCACCTTGCTTCTTCTGTGAAAACAGCTTATCCCAGACTGTTTCTGACACTGGTTAAGCACTAACATAAAAGTAAATGTAGTGTGAAGACACTTCTCGTCACGCAAGAATACAGAAGTGTGTGTGATGGGACTGGAACAAATAGGATGCGTTAAAACTCACAAATCTTGTGCAAGTATGCATCTTGCCCCAACATAGCTCACATTCTGCTTATTACAGATGTATTGCAGCAGACACACTGATTTCTTACATTGTATAAATTTGCATGTTGTAGAGATTGAACACACTGGTGTATTCTAAAAAAAAAAAAAAAAGCTGCGTATATTTACTTAAAATGTGATGCTTGCTCAACCTTTTTAAACATAAAAAAATCCTGAGCATGCCACTGCTGCTGAAATTTACTAAATTTCAGCACCAAACAGATTTTTTACGAAACCTTAATACATGATACACAGCTTGTTTTGCATTAATTTTAATATTCAGTCTGAATATATGTATATTTTTGTGGAAGGCTCTTTCATCAACAAGAAACCAGGGCAGTTTTTTCTTTGGGAATATACTTCAAGTGGTCCAGACAAGGCAGAGAGTGTGCTCAGCTTAGGGTCCCCTGGTGATTCTGGCCAGCTCTATGAACAATGCCTCCAGTGTAGTTTTATTGATTGAGTTGGTCCTCTAGTTGCAAAATGTGCAAGTGCTGCTGAGTCACAGGATAATGTCATTCATCCCCGATGAAAATCAGGACCGTCAGTATCACTTCTAAAGCTGGCATTCCCCATTATTACAGTCCTGTGTCCTAACATCTGTCCTCAGTGAAAACTAGCCAGCGCTATATTTAGCCCACCCGTCCAGCTTTATATAGGTCAAGAATCCCATCTACACTTCCACTGCTGCACTTCAAGGCTGTAGCATTCTTGTTGCCTGTGTAGGATCCTATTAGTGTTCTCTGACCACTCCCATTCTACAGGCTACGTACAGTTTTAAGGTGTCCTGAAGGACTCCTAAACTAAATCCTCTGTGGGCCAAATCCAGAGCCAAAAGCAAAATGGTTTTCCAGGTCCTGCTGTGTATTTTTAGTGTCCTACAGTTGAAGAAAAAGCCCTTGTGAGGTGAAAAGCCAGTGGTGTTTTGGTTCATTTCGGTGGCTGTCAGGTGTTTTCCTCTGTGAGGCTTCCCACAGGGAAAAGTGCCTGATGGCCACAGAAGTATTGGTGCTTTGAAGTTTTTTGATGAACTTTTCCCACCCACGGGCTGTTAAATTCAGACCTTTGAAAATTTAGTACAATTGTCCTTCCCTCGGCAGCACTCTGTGAATCCTCTCTTCTTTAGGTTCACAAGGCAGCAGAAAGAGAGCATTTGCTTGGACACTCTTACTCTTGTAGTTGTCTGTCTTTGTCCATTTGACTGTCTTCAACTTGCCAAAGTCTGCACATATTCATCATCATTATCATATGCAGAGCTTTACCACTTCCACCGCATTCAGAGCAAAACAAATCTCAGGCTGTATTTACAGACAAAGACAAAACAACTCCTCAGTATTACCTATTGCATCTCTAACTTTTGCACAGGCAACCATATTGCCACCTAAGGCTATTACACCACAGTCTAACTGCTCATTTCACCAAGCAAGAAAATCACAAATAATAACCTGCACCATCTATTTCTGCCTTCTAACCACCAAAGAGTCCTAATAATAGTGTTTACAGTAATGGGAAAATGCTAATAATGGTAATCGTGAAATAATGGAAAACCACAAACATACAAAGGTGCTCAGGTTTCTGCAACATAGCAGGACATATCCACTGAGCTGGAAATGTTTACTCAAGCCAATCAAACTGGGAAATAATTTTCTTTTCTTGCATGCAGTGTGGTGGTTTTATGTATGACTAGTTAGTCTCACAAATCTAAAATTCACAATAATCCCTACTGGCTTTCTTTTTCATTTTTAAACCCAAATTAGACATTTTCCCTCAAGGATATCTGTTTCTCATTTAATAGAATACGCTCATCCTCATTGTTGGAGTTGTTAGATTTCTTTGGACCACAAACTTCAGCGTGACACACAGTTATGAAAATAGTTAAATTCACGGACAAACTCTCACAAGGTGCTGAGTGTCACTTCATAATTTGCCTGTTCTTGTGTTACAAATAGCCAGTGCCGTCAATGTTTATGGGGTTAATTGAATTTTCTAGCTTGTGTTTTTTCATCACAAGGATAAACTGGTTACACGTACTATAGTGTCACAACTCATTGAACCTTGGTAGGAAGTACGAAATGTTCCAGCTGAACAATTTAAAGTGAATAATATAATCTGAAGTTTCTATGAAATTGTCTTTAAAGAAAGAAAGTCGTTTTTCCTGAGAGGGAGTAAATGTATGATTTGTCACACAGTACGAGACTTTTATACAAATGATTTATTGACTCGTGTTTGAGCACTTGCTGTATAGTACAGTGTATATGCACTTAACACATTGCGCTCATACATTAGACGCCTCTTAGACTGGCAGGGTACAGATCAGTTATTTAAAACAAATTACACTGCGTGTTCCTACATTGGAAAATGTGTTTGTAAATTGCAAGAGAGGCTTTCAAAAGAAAATAACTGTTAAATGTAAGGCACTTCCCTGATAACTAATTATTTTTTGAATTGTGCCAAATTCTTAGCAGCCATTTTAAGCACATTATTTTTGTCACTTTAACAAAGCCGTCTGATTAAGTGTTGTCATAAAAGAGATCCTGGGCCAATTAGATTTTTTTTTAAAAAAGAGGAAGATGGGCTCGCAGGCAAAGTACAATCTGCAGATTTGTTTCCTTGCCAGCTCTAACAGACGGAAAGAGATGGGTGGAGGAGGAAGGGGTGTGGGAGGGTGAGGGTAGTGGTAGATGGGCTTCTTTTTCATCCACAGCTCTGCTGAGAACCTTCAAAGTTAATTCGGGGTCAGTTGGTGTGCATGCTAAAAGACTGCAATTTGCAAAAAAGGAAAAGTTTGTGTCACTGCAGAGCAGACATTCTGTCAGGAAGTTAACGTCTCTGCCCTTTTCCTTGCTCAATTTTAGCAGAATTTGTGCAATAAACCAGCAATGCGGTGATGGAGCTAAATCAAATCACTAAAATGAGCTGCTGAGGAGTTCTTCTCCTCGCAGACAATAATGTATAAAGATTGTATTTGAACAGGTGCTGAGTTTACGTTTGGCCGCAAATCAAAAGAATCACAATACATCTCTCAAAGGCATAAATCAATTATCTTATTCTAACAAAGCATGCCCTGTCTGTTTAAATGGAGGGTTTCATTAGTGGATTGAGGCAGAGCAATCTAAAGAGTAGAGGGCCACTGTAACCCCTAAGGTTTGGATAGGGACGACTACCACTGAATGCGATGCATGTTAATCTCCATCTCCTCGATTATGTGTGGGCCACTGTCGGTACATGCTGTTTGTTCAAAGTCAGGGTGACTTTCTTTTACCGTGCTTCAGTCCTCTGTTGCACAGAGAAACAGGGGGAGAGGGAGAGGTGATGAGGAATGGGGGGAAACAGAAAGATGAGCAGAGGAGTAAACACTGAGACAGGTGTCTGGCAAGGGACAATGATTAGATTTATAAACCAAGCAATGTTATTTTCTCTGCTCAGGGACTGCTGCAAGACATTAAGCGCTAACTGAAGCTCCCAGCGTCCCTCTGCAGAGACACTTGTCCCTCCATCTCCCTCCTTGGAATCCCAATCCTCCTCTCCTGTATTCCCTCGCATTCCTCCCTTCCTCTCGTCAGCATCTCTTCATCCTTTCCCCCTTTTCCCACGTGAACAATTAGATTTTTCTCCCTTGTGTTCGTCAAAGATGGATCGGCCTTGGAAGCATCCTTTCTGCTTCCATCATCATCCGTGTGTTTACCCCTCCTCAGTCAGGGGTGTGTCATCCTTCCCCCCTTTGTCTCTCCAGACCACTGGCTGGCACACAACATCCAATATTTTCTCCAGCTGGAGTGGAACTGAGCACATTAGGGATGGGTCTGCTAAGGTGATCAGACTTGCTCGCACGATGCCCAGGGACCATTTTTCTTCATTTGAGAGCATCTGTCTTGCTGCCAATACTATAGATTTTCTATCAGCTCCTTAATCATGGCTCCATGATTGGGAACGTGATTGGTCGGGCTCCCTGATATGAAAACTCTAGTATCAATTTCGTGTCTGTCAGGGCACATAGCCCGGGTTATTAGACGGCCATTTGAACAGTTATACGAAATGTTCCTTCCTTCACCCCCATCAACGTCCCGCCGGAGCAGGCTCGGCTTTATTCTGCATGCATGCTCCTCTGCAAAAATCTGTCAGAAAAAGAAATCGCCGCAGTGCAAGCATCTATGTCCTGATTCCAGCTTTGTAACTTCACAACCTGTTCGAAAGCTTGAAAATAAGCTCATTAGGTTTGGAGAGTATGGGGACCCAACTTTGAGATGAATATTTTTCAGGCCCGTGGAGGGATAGCGGCTAGAGGAAAAGATCATTTAAAAAAGGAGAGTTTTTATTCAACAGATTAAATGAAGAGACTAACACTTTGTAACTCTCCTCCTGTCTCCCTCCAGGTCATCTGATGGTGTGTGCACAGCAGGAACAGTGGTGGTGAGCCGTCTGAAGATGGGGGAGATGGAGGAAGTTGACGTTGACCACATCACCACCGACATACCGTCACACAAGGTAAAATAGCAGGATGAAGACACAAAGCGGGAGTCTCCATGCTCCAGATGCCCAGCGCTAATGCTAGGATTAGACTGGCACTGCTCAAGTCCTCCAATGAGATTAAATAAACTTCAGTAAACCCTAATGGGGATTTAGAAAATGTGTGTGTGTGTAATGTCTGCAAGTACATTTGTGTTGTCTCTCTGTCATATATAGAGGAGATTAAAGGGAGACTGACCAAATTAGCATTCCGACATTCATACACTTGACCCTGTTTGTGTGGGATTGTGTAGCGAGTCCTGCAGCCATCTGACCAAGTGGCAGATGCTTCTTGAATGTGGCTTTCTGGCTGCCACCACCCCCGTCTCCACTCTAATCTCATACAATACATACTGCTTAACTCGGCTCTGAAGTGACTCACATAATCAGGGGAGAGAAAGAGGAAGAAAGAGTATTCTCCTTCAGAGTTTGACAGTAAACCGGAGATTGTGCCTTCCGAATGGGGTGCCACCACACCAGAAATGAAGTTGTATGTACTCTGATTAATTAATTAATTTTCTGTGCATTGCTAATGGAGCCATATTTGTTGAACATTTGTCGAGAGTGAGTGTGTGCTGTAGAGCCAGAGTCGGGTATTAAAAGGCAAAGAAGGAGCTTTAACGATGTTTCTGATCTGTAAAAGGAACATTCAGATTTTCTCTCGCCACAGCACAGCTCTGCAAGGCAGCACAGAGACTTGCAGTCCTTGCCTACTTTTGATTTGCCGCTGTGTGTGTGTTTGTATATGTGTGTGTGTGTGTGTGTGTGTGTGTGTGTGTGAATCACTGTCTTATATAATTGACCAAGGGCTTCTGCATGGCTGACTGGCTTTCCGTTCTGCCCACCCCTGTTGCTGGTGCAGGGAGGTTCCCTGCTAGGCTCCAGAGTGTCACTGACAATCTGCCCATGTCGCCTTGATGAATGTGTTGCCCTGTGTCTGAGTGTGTGGGTGTGTGTGTGTGGGTGTGTGTTGTCACAGCGCATTTCCCCCTGTGTGTTGTTTCTGTTGTAGAAGATGAGGGGAGGAAAGAGGGAAGGGATATGACAAACATTAGGGAGGGCTCACTTGAGACTCAAGACTCACTTGTGGGGAAGTTGTTGTTCAATTTACCTTAGCCGTGTGTGTGTCTTGCTGCCTGAATATACTGTGTGTGTGTGTGTGTGTGTGTGTGTGTGTGTGTGTGTGTGTGTGTGTGTGTGTGTGCCACTTGTTTGATCATTCCCATCATAGCTTGAGTGGCTGCTGCTCATGAATATCTCTGACCCCTCAAAAACAGTCAGCTGAAACAAGAAAGAGACTCCAGTCACCTTTGATCTGATCTCTTTACATATTTTAGTCATCAAAGACCCATCGAACACATGCTGTCCGCTGCCTACGATTACAATGGGACTCCTTTCACAGCTGTGGCCCCTGGCTCGTTGTTAATACTTTTCATTATCAGAGGCCTTACTTGTATGCTTACTGAAAATTCCAGATTGTTTCTGTCTGTTTTGTTCAATGGATAATTTTATTTTGGAGTCTGTGTGTGTGGGCATGGGTGTTCGGTTGGGTGTCTATTTTATTCAGGATCAGTTTCTAAGCTAGGAGACGTGATGGATCGTTCCTAGCAGTCATTAAAGTCCTTTTCTGGGGACAGGTTTGGCTGTCTGGCTGTGTTAAATGGTTCATCAGACAGGGCAGAGCTGACATACAGCGAGCAAAAAAAATTGTTAGTTGTCAGTATTGCTTTGATGAGGAGTCCCAGACTTAATGCATCAAGAGGCATTGACGGTTTTTCAGCATCAAAGGCCTAGCAAAGAAACATGGACATATTTCAGCTTTATGAGGTGCAGAGTGTTCAGATGGGTACAGGGTATAGTTTTCCACCATTTATCAAATTAACGTGACATTTAATACTTAATAACACCCGCAGTATGCTACATTGAAAACAGACATTACAATAACACAGTAAAGCTACACGAATTTGTTAATTTTTTGAAGCCTTTACAAAACACAAGAGCCAAAGTGGAAAGAATGGGTTCAACAGTGTATTTAGCTGCTGCATAAGCCACAATTGTTTGGATGTCCTGTTAACTAGCTTACTCCCAACAATAGTAACTATCACTTACACAGCCAGCTGCACATCATTCACTAACCACATTTGTTTGTGGAGTTACAGGTTAAATAAAACAAAAATCAGTCTCTCCTGTATTATTCACTGTACACAAGCAACAATCATCATTCTGTAGTATAACCAGCACGACAGTGGATACAGTCAACATATGCCATGCTCTATAATGTCAGCAAGGCCTGTATGTCCTGATAAAATGAGATTAATTGATTGGTGAATTGATATGAATGACATATCTTTACGCATCAAGACCTCCAACCCACACACATAAGTTGTATGTACATACCTCTGCATACAACCTATATGCGTCTCCTAAATTAGCGCACCTTCCACTGGATGACAAATTAGCTTGTATGACCATTAACGGTTGCAGTTTTAAACACATCGGTGATGTTATGTTGCACCAGAGCTCCTTGCTTAGGCTTAAATAAGATAATAACAATGTTTGCTACTAAGGTAACGTAATGTGTTTCACTCACATGATATACACTGACGTACTACATTTTAAGGGTGGGAAAAAATCGATACAACATAGTATTGCGATATTTTTTGTGGCAGTATTATATCATCACACAGTGCTAAGTATCAAATTACAAATGCAAATTAAACTTAAGGTAGCCCACGAGAATAATATCAATTGCTTCTTCAGTCCACTACATACATTTTGCCACTGCAAAATAATGGCTGAAGTGAGATTAACAGACTGAAAACGTTATCTCTTAGATGAAAGAGATGTTGACAAAGTTCTCCTTTGGGGACAAAATTTACAGTTGAAAAAAAATAATAAATTGCAATTTATTTTATGGCAATACTAAGCATATTGCAACATATCTAAAATGGCAATAATATTGTATCGTGACTTAAGTATTGTATTGATATCATATTGTAGATCCTGTGGTGATTCCCACCCCTACTGCGTTTTGTTATTTAAATAACTCTACACTGACTTTTGTTTTCACAAGGGACATGAACACTGGTCTCCTGTGTGAAAGCCCATATCCTGTTTGACCGATCCACACCAACCACTCCTGTCTCACCCTAAGCAGACTTTCTCACTCTCTATACTACGTTGCCTGACTTCCCCTTTTGCTCTCATTTTACTAAATTAAACATCTCTGCCTCACTTTAAACAGAAATATGGGTCTCAATTTCTGCTTGTAAAAACACCGTATATGGTTGTATTATGGAGGAGGCCAGTCTTCTTTACAAGTTTTCTTCATCTACTCTTATTTGCATATGTCACATGGAGTGTAGGGCAGCGAGTGTGCATGAGAAGCCAGCGGGGGCAGTTGTTTCCAACCATGTTGTTTCTAGTTTGTTTGTTTGTTATATTGCAGCTTTTGTGATTTAAAAATAGCATCAACGACATCAAGATGTCAGTTCAAATGGGATTAATTGCTCAGCCCTAGCTGTTTCTTTATTATCTGATCTTCCACATAAAATGAAAACTTTTGATGATGCTGACTTTTTGCCGTGACGTGCAGCTTAAGCCTCAGCCTTTTAGTACAAATTCATGTATGTAACCATCTAGTGCACTTTAAACACCTGTTTTTACAAGATACTTTTGTTAAAACAAGTCAACTGGAAATATTAAAAAGCCAGCGGGAGAAAACATTTTAGACTCTTGCAGCTAAAGTTATCTTAATCGGCTGATTAAATCTCCTGTTGACGGTTATTATTTCAACTCAAATCAACAGTTGGGGGCCAAAAATAAGAATCTTTTATTTGCCTCTGTCTGAAATCAATGACCTGTTGTTTGAAAAGTAGTAAATCTGTCATCATTTAAACTTTATATGTGCCATCTGAGAGAAAGCATAGCAACGGTAACTAAATGGCTAGACTTTGCAAACAGTCAGTTGTGGTTCATTCATCCATGTAAATACTCTAAAGTTAACTTGGGTTTGGAAAGTTGTCCTCCTGGAAAATTCCCCAAAATATTTGAATATTACAGAATATGTATGCACAGTAGTGTGAGGGTGGATTTGTTGCTTTATCTCATGATTTCCCCCCCCCGATAGGTTCACTGAAAGAACCACATTAAAGGTAATGGGATTGTTGCCAAGTAACACATCGTAATTGAAAGATTAAAACTGTGTGGTTCCCCATCTGTATTAGGTTAAGTGAGGTAATTCCAGAGCACGCACAGAGCACAGGAAACTATTGTTTTGTTAGTATCTCATTTGTTTTGGTAACCTGTGGTTTTCTGTACCAGCGGCAGACTGTACTGCCGGTGTCTCTTTGATGAATGTGTTGCATCTTGTACAGTATGTCAATGCACAAGAACATTTGAAATGAACTATCAAAGGATGGAACCACAATTTGTTGAGTTGATAAAGACTGAAATGGCACTGGAGGTAATAAATCCCCAAGCCACAATCCAGTCAGTAAAGTCCCAGCAGTGTGTTTTCCTTCAGCTGTCACCTGCTGGGACATCACTGATTGCAGCGAAGGCAGATGTGCAACGTGCTTGAAAATTTGAACTAAAAAGAGAGTAGTGCATCAGCAGCTGTTTGCTCTGTATGGCTCCATATGGGTGTAGTCTTTAAATGTAGTCTTTGTGAGGTGCATACAACACAGATTGTTTCATTGAAATAAAACGGCAATATTGTAGTAATGCAAACATCAGCCAACACAAATATTACTTCACACATTAAACCATTCATGCATTATGTCTGTAGTTGTTTTTATGATTCAGTTATAATGAGTGCATAATTAGAGTTTCATGTTTCATTTCAGTTAAAAAAAAAAATCTGATGTTCAAAATCTGTCAGCCACGGAATTCTGCCAGCTCGGATCAAACAGAATTGAACACAATACCTAGAGGAGCTGCAGACTGCAGGGTCGACACTACTGTTACACTGCTTCTGACTGACAGAGCTAACTTGGGATTTTCATACCTAAATTGCTACTGAGCTGCGAGATGAATTATTGGTCACAGGCTACACTTGCATATGGGTGTGGTCATCCCTACTATACCTCATAACTAATAGTCATGATCAAAGCGCATATGGTTCTCAGAAAAATACTATTATTATATTAATATTCTCTCTGTGTTTCTCTCCCTCTGTTATTTTCCTTTCCAGTGTCCCTTGGTTTGTGAGTCTGCGTCCCATGCCTGCATCGACAGAGAAAATAACCCACTCACAGGGCCAGGTATGAGTCGTACTCTGAACACCTGTAATTTCACCATTCATTGCTGAATAATGTGGCAATCCAAAAAAAGAGAAAGACCGAAAAAAGCATTTATCATCTAATTTTCCTTTCATCCTACTTCTTTATATTTTGTTTCTATTTTGGGATTTTAAAAAGGGTTATTTTTACAGGAAGAAAAATGTACCTTGCAATGGCCTCAAAGGAAGACTTAAAATAATTCACCTAGATGTTACTGTAATCAGGCCAGCTGTTAGTAAATACGGTCAGGGGGACAACATTTTACTGTAAAAGTTGACCCCACATCCACACCCATGGGGGCGATCTCTATACATTTATATATACTCACTGGCCACTTTATTAGGTACACCTGTTCAACTGCTTGCTAACAGAAATAGCTAACTAGTCATTCACATGGCAGCACCTTAATGCACTGAGGCATGTAGACATGGTCAAGACGACCTGCTGAAGTTCAAACCGAGCATCAGGATGAGGCAGAAAGGTGGTTTAAGTGACTTTGAATGTGTCATGGTTGTTGGTGCCAGACGGGCTGGTCTGAGTTTCAGAAACTGCTGATCTACTGGGATTTTCACACACAACCATCTCTAGGGTTTACAGAGGATGGTCCGAAGAAGAGAAAATATCCAGTGAGCAGTAGTTCTCTGGGTGAAAATGTCTTGTTGATGCCAGAGGTCAGAGGAGAATGGCCAGACTGGTTCAAGATGATAGAAAGGCAACAGTAACTCAAATAACCACTGGTTACAACCAAGGTCTGCAGAAGACCATCTCTGAACCACCAACACGTTGAACCTTGAAGCAGATGGGCTACAGCAGCAGAAGACCACACCAGGTGCCAGTCCTGCCAGCTAACAACAGGAAACTGAGGCTACAGTTCACACAGGCTCATAAAACTGGACAATAGAAGATTGGAAAAACGTTGCCTGGTCTGATGAGTCTGGATTTCTGCTGCAACATTCAGATGGTAGGGTCAGAATTTGGTGTAAACAACATGAAAGCATGGATCCATCCTGCCTTGTATCAACGGTTCAGGCTGGTGGTGGTGGTGTAATGGTGTGGGGATATTTTCTTGGCACACTTTGGGCCCCTTAGTACCAACTGAGCATGGTTTAAACACCACAGCCTACCTGAGTATTGTTGCTGACCGTGTCCATCCCTTTATGACCACAGTGTACCCATCTTCTGATGGCTACTTCCAGCAGGATAATGCACCATGTCACAAAGCTCAAATCATCTCAAACTGGTTTCTTGAACATGACAGTGAGTTCAGTCACCAGATCTCAGTCCAATAGAGCACCTTTGGGATGTGGTGGAACGGGAGATTCACATCATGGATGTGCAACCGACAAATCTGCAGCAACTGCGTGATGCAATCATGTCAATGTGGACCAAAATCTCTGAGGAATGTTTCCAGCACCTTGTTGAAACTATGCCACAAAGAATTAAGGGGTCCAACCTGGAACTAGCAAGGTGTACCTAATAAGGTTGCCAGTGAGTGTACCTGTGATTGAATTGAATTGAACTGAATTGAATTGATATATAATCCAATTAATCATATTTCCACATATATTTTGTATTTACTTGTTCTTGTATCTACTGTTGAGACCTTGTTTTCTTATTTTGAAAAGCAAAGGTAGTCACATGTGTGTCCTGGACTGAAGAAAATACTTTCCAATGAATGATAAGAGAAAAGTAAAATGAAACACTGATTGAGGATATTACTTAAAGATATTAAATCATAAGATCAAATCAGGAATGAACAAATATTTATTTTTCATCAGGCCTATTCATTCAATTTTGAGGGTTAACTGTAGATCTTTTCATGGGCCCCCCTTGGCCTTGAGCCAGGGTCATCTGTACCCTTTGACCCCCCACGACGACAGGCCCAATTGTAATGAATTGTAATGTAATCTTTGCATCTTCCTTTATCCAAATATCCCTTAATGTCAATATGTAATTACTGCTTTTATTCAAAATTAGCGTTTTCAGGCAGTGAAAAAGAATAGTGACAGGTATCTGACAATGAGGTAAACCCCCCCGGTTCTTTGTGGACTAACTGAAGACAAGCAGAGGATGCCATGCTAGCTGCTTGAGATTGATTTAGTGGAAACACAGAAGGGTAGCACCCTGACTGGTATAGACAGAGAGAATTGTCGAGTGAAAATGAAAGACAAGGAGACAGAAAAGGGGGTAGACTTCAAGAGGTCACAATTCCTGCTGTGTCGAAACTTCACAGCCCTTGTTCAGAGGACACTTGGGAAACTAGTTTCCCTTTTTTTCATCTCATGCATTCATTTGTTCTGCACATCCATTTTCTCTTTTATCCAGATTCCCACCACCTCCCTAAGCTCCCCGGCAGCACCACGCCTGTTGTCATGGTGTCACTGTCGCTTACTGTTTCCGCTGTGATTAGTTTGTGAACTGCAGCCATGTTTGCAGGTGCACATCTGCAGCCCGTCAAAACAATACCTTCCCTGCAGACCCCGCCAGATTGAGTAATGCAATTTAGTCTTCCACTTTTATTACCTTTCGAAATGAGCATGCAGAGAGCAGGGAAAGAGGGGAGCCCACGCACAGCACAGCTCGGCAAGTCATTTTCTTAAGAGGTGTCAGGAAGGGAAACAGAGGCGCCTGATTGGTGGTCAGATTAGTGTGGTGGCAGGGGGGGGGTTCAGGGGTTAATCTGCTTCTCTGATGGAGGTGGAAGTCAGCAACTGTCGCTCTTCCGATTAAGGTTTTGCCTTCACCCCCTTCTCTCCATGTGTCCCTTGCTCCCCATTTATTTTTTTGTCATCCATTTCACTTTCTCTAATCCCCATGCCAACAATGTCTGAAAATCCCATTTCATTTAGTTGCAATTATGAATCCTTTCTGGGGTGATTCCAGGGCCAGGCTTAACCTTAATCATCATTAATTTCAACATCAACTTCAGCAGCGCAGAAAAATAATAATAAGCCTCTCTGTAGCCTATTTGGCTTACAGCTATTGTCCTTCAGAGGAGCTCTAAATGTCTGCTTGTACCTGGGTTAACAGTGTATTCAGACATTACTGCTGCATATTAAAATGAAACAAACAAAAACAAATTGAGCTAAAATGACCCCCTTTAATAAGATATCTTCAAAATATTCTTATTGTTTTTATTCCAAACATGTATTTGTTGGTAGACAAAGTCTTGCAATGTCACAAATGTCATACCAGATAGTGCTTCATTTCTAAGGTGCTCATCATAGTTACTGTATCTGGCCATTAGTTTGTCTATTTTCCCCTTTTCTTTTTGTGAACAAAACCTGCAAAATAACCAAATCAACAACTCGTTATTTTGTCTCACTACTTTACTACTTTACTACTTTCACCCATTTCTTTACCCCATCTGTGGCTCCAAGCCCGATTGTTCCTACTGAAGATGTAATGTTGTAGTTTTTGTAGTAGACATCACTCAAACAGGAGTAAATAATGTTTACTTTGACTTTTTTCAACTGTGGATTAATGCGTACTTTCTCCACTAACGAGTAATTAAAGCACCAAAACAGTTTATGTAGAATCAACTCAGAATTAACCTCAGTGCCCATGTTCCTAATAAAGATCCAGTGTATAGGATTTGGTGGCATATATTGAAAGAAATAGTATATAATTTTCATTTCAATCAGGAGAGACAGAAGAATGAAGTAAAGATAATATTTAATACAGAATATGAGTGTACAGATTAACAGATGATTTGTGCTGATTAAGATTTAACAGAAGTTTTTGGCACTTGGACACCAGAGGGAGATATTTTGTGATTGGGGGACATCTGAGCAGTAGTAAGATAGATCCCCGCACTGAGTCCAGACACTGGAGGTGGTGGTGGCTGCTGACTCTGAGGCTGATGACTGTTGAGGCAGATGAGGCTGATGAATCCATAAAGACTAGGTGGTGATTGGGAGGTGGAGGGCGCGCACAACTGCAGCGAGAAAGAACTACAGCAGTGACAGAATCATATTTAAAATGAGGAGCAGTAAGATGATAGGCTGACAGAGAAGGTGTGTCACTATGCTGTTGGTTGATTGTGAATCAGCTGATGACTCAAATGACCTACCAGACAATGACATCTAGAGATAGTGAGCATACGTGCAAGGAGTGAATGGCAGGGTGAGAAAGAAAACTTGCAGCCTGAGCATGAAAAGTATTGTCTTTCCAACTAAACTTTTGCTAGAGCCTCAGAATGAGCCATTTATATCTGCATACAGAGCAGGTCCTCCTCCACTGAGTCCACCATGTTGTTCCACAGTAGGCCCGAACAGACAAACCAAACACTGGCTCTAGATAGGATCATTCCTGTTTTTGTGTCAGCCACCATGGTTCTCTTGCATGCTTAGCATGCAGGAGACGTTTCAGTTGTGCAACACCGCTAGATGCCAGGAAATCCTACACACTGGACCTTTAATAAAGAAATATGTTTTTTTGGACAGTAATAAAGGTCTATGGCACAGAGGGGTAAGCTACTTTATATCAGGCTTTGGCTACACAGACAATATTTGTTAGTAATATCAGATGTTTGTTTTAGATGTTTCATGGGATTTATTGAAAATAAGAAAAATACAAAATATTCCCAGGAAAGCAGCATGCAGAAATGTTAGCAGATGCTGGAGTGTTACATTCCTAGAGTAGCCCAGGGGATGAGGGAAGTATCAGTAAAATTAAACCAGGGAAAAAGAATCAAGGGAAACCGAAATATAAGCACTGAGCAATAAACAATGAGAAATAAGATGATTACAGGCTTAAGGACATCAACTGAAAACTACTTCCTCACCAAAAGAAGACAGCGCACTAGTTACACAGTAAAATCCACAAATTAACTATTAAAGCAAGCAGGGATTACAACGCAAACTATTGAGCCACAACTGGAATATAAGAAGGTAAATCTACAACTAACACACACAGCCTGACTGCTGCCGAGTGACCCACTGGCCCCGTCTGCTCCTCTCTGCTGGTCTTTTAATCCTCCAGGCTCTGATAAATGATTGACATCAGCTGCATGCAATCACCCACTGCAGCTGCGAGGCGGGGGAGGGTGGCACCTGGAGAGATGCAGCTGAGAGCAGAATCAAAACACAAAACAACGTAACATAAAGAAATTGATTTGTACATTGCACATCAACGAGAGACACTCCCCATTTGTGTCGTTGGCGCGATTTTTTACTTCCTACAAGCCCATTTTTTGTTCTGCTTTGAAATGATTGCACAAAATTTACTTGGAAACCAGCCTTTTTTTTTTTAAATAGGCGGCAACTAGCCAGCACACTTCATGATGACATTGCATCTTACATTAAGATCCTCTTACTACATAAGAACTCTCACTGTAGTGCGCCTTCTTGAACCCATCTGCATTGAAGGACATCAGTGAACTTAAACACTCGAGGACAAATGACGTAGCGCCACCAGGATTAATGACTTGGGCACTTAGACAGATGACTTTGGAAAAAGGACAATCTGGGGCCAGATCAGGGTACAGTGCAGTATGAAGGGTTTGGTAGGGGGGAGCGCTCTCTGTGCTGTCAGCAGGAGTAGAAGTGTGTCTCCAGCTTTTGAATCCAAGCGAAAACATTTTACTGGTGCCATGCATGTTTGACTGCCTACAGCGAGATTGTCAACGTTTCACCCTGGGTGCTTCAGCTCCGACTTATTGAGTGACTTCCTTTATGACTGCAGCTCTGGAAACGAAAAGGAGTGGTAAACACTGTTCAAGGCACACAGCTTTCTTGCCCTCTGCTGCCAGCATGCAGATAAGAGCATTAGAGCTGTTTTTCGTTTCCAGCCTTCGATTGCTGCTATTAGCCACTCTCTGCAAAAATGAAGAAGATGGGGCTGAATCTGAATAGATTTTAATGGGAGAGCTGGGTGGTGGTGTAAGCAAGCAAAGTCTCAGAGTGAGTCAACTCTCTCTGCCCGACTGTTGTACAATAAACAAGCAATTAAAATGGAAATGGAGGAAATAATAAGGCAAAGATTAACAGGACAAGGTCTCAATATTTCAGTCAGTATTCTAGTCTGCTGTGCTGCCACTGAAGTAGAAAGAGAGAAAGAGAAGGCCTTGGAAGATGAGAAACACCTTATCTTTGGCAGACACAGTTATTGATTATAGAATTTAATTTGTGCTTCACACCTCATGTGACTTTTGAAGAGTTTGTCTGTAGCGTCCTTGAGGGGGCCAGCTGTCAAAGTTGGTTCAGATCTTCTGTTTTCCCTCTGTACATTTTTAAAAGTTAGAATAATCTTTGATGAGAACGTATTTTCTGCTGTGTCAGATGGTTGAATATACCTTTCTTCCCTCCCTTTGTCTCCCACTCTCAGTGTTCAAGAACCCGATATGCAAGGTGTACAGATTTCAAACCGTGGACAGCAAGTGGATGCTTGTGCGGGAACAAATGGAGGAGTGCACGTTGTCCTTTAGCATCCCCAAACAGCTGCTCTCGCTGTATATTCAGGAGGACATGAGCAGGTAAGTCACTCTGAAATCATACTGTCGATCTCGTGGATGTCACTGCCAACTTTCTCATTGCATCAGATCGCTCATTTCCTCTAACAAACCAGACAATGGAAAACAATCAGCAGTTCAAAGTAAATCTCCATCCTGGTGTTATCTCATTATGTGTACAGTAGGTGTGTGTAGTTTCTAGACTGCTATCCCGACCCAGTTCACCGATGTAAATGATTGTTTAAAAGTTCGGCCTATATTTGAAGAGGAGTGAATTATTCAGATCTGCTTAACACTTCAAAAGAAGCTCCTATGTCTGTGTATCCAGAAAACGACAAACATTGTCTCTTTCAAACACACACTCACACACACCCTCTCTCCCGGTCTTCTCATCAAGCTTTGCAAGAAGGCTTCTGGAACATCCTGCCACTGGTGCTGAATCAGACAAAAACTTAAGTTATACTCCTTAAAGGGATAGTTCGGCTTTGGTGAATCCAGCCTAACGCTTTAAAACAATGACGTCTCAGAATAATACAAACAAACTAACCAATCTAGATGGGTCATCCAAGTAAATTGTGTCGATATCCGTACTTGTGTTCAATCTCTCACTCTGATCAACCCATCAATTTCAATTTCAGGTTTAAAATTAACATCTTCTGGCTCGGCCCCACACATTTCCGTTTTAAAGTCTGCCCATGAGTACAGATACAGAGAATTTAGTTTGTGGAAGAGATACAGATTGTGGTGTACTCGCTCATCCCTACCATCGAGGCAGCAGTACATCCAGCAACATGAGCATAGCGTTAGTTCAGGCAGGACACGATGTCAAGCTCAGCTCACATCCCATCTACATCAGCTGATCTCAAATATCCCAATCAACTGATGGAGCAGCTGATTGATTAAAGGGAGTCAGCTGATAGATCACATGATTCCTTTCTATGCAACCAATTGGCAAATCTCATTCAGGGCGCCCTATTTAAACTGCTCTGGCCTGCCTACTGTGGCTGCTTCCTCTGCAAGCTGCTCTGCAACCTGCCTCCACTCCAGTTCCTCCTTTTCATATCTGACTTATTAATGTCATCTCTTTTTATCATTGATGCTGCTCAGTTCTGTTCCCAAGGAGTCTTTGCTGCTGCTCTCCCTGCATTAGGCTTTCCATGTAGGCGCATGGAAGGGCAGGGAGGTTTGCTCTCTCTGCCTCAGGCTTTCTTCGTTTACATGTGGAAGGGCAGAGAGGTGTGCTCTCTCTGCCTAAAGGCTTTCCATGCAGGCACGTAGGGGCATGGAAGAGGCTTTCTGCGTAGGCCCGAGGAAAGGCGGAGGGGCCCCAGAACAGAGCCATACCGCCAAATAAAATACTGCAAATGGACATAAAGTTTTCCTGACTGAATTACTGTTTCTGACAAAGGAGTCTGGTGGCTTTGAAGAGAGAGCTGTTCCCTGTCGGATATGGCTATCTCACTGCAAGCTAAACAGAGAAGTAGCTTGTGTATCTGTTAACAGCACAGCAAAACAAACTCATGAAGTTGGTTAGTAATTGGTCTTTTTTCCATCATGCCATGAGCAATTATGGTTTGACTTCATGCTATGCACAGTGCAAATAGTTTTCCACACAATGGCAGGTCACAGTGAAGTTGGTTAACTTGCTGAGGAGCCTGCAACTCTTCATCAAACAGCTCACTGTGGTGGTGTCATCTTCTTGTTGTGTTACCCCTTCCAGTAGTTAAAGGCAAACATAAAATGCCACAAATAATTGCTTTCCTTTTTGAATTATCACTTTGACAAAAAAAAAATCCTGTGAATAAATGTGTTTAACACCTACAAAACAGCATCAAAACATGGGAGTCAAGAACATAACTGCAATTAATGTCCAGTCCAGTTAATACTGTGCGAGAACGAGGACAGGTTGAGACAAGGACAGAGGGAGGTGATGTTTCACCAGTCTCTGAGTGTGCACCCGTAATTAGATCCCGTGGTCCCTTCCCTCAGGCTCGACCAGTGTTTGTCAAGGCAGATCATTCCTCAACTGGCCTGTTGTCCCTGGCAACCCCTTCTCATACATAACACACAAAGGCATCCATACGTACACACACACACACACACACACACACACACACACCCTCACACAGCTTTAGATGATTTCTTTATGCTCATGTTAATACAAGGAATAGGCACAAAAAGATGCAATCAGAGACTGATGAAGTTGGTCGTGGGAGGAGAGTTTGATTTGCAATCACTGCGTACACCTTCAGGATCACGCAGAGTTCAAGGACACATTCACATGCGGAAACATACACACAAGTGCCTCCACCACACACATACAAAAACAATAACACAGCCGTTATTGACCGACGAGACAAGCGTAGTTATCAGTTTACCTGTCTTAACAGAAAACCTGTTCATGTTCCCACACCATGGTTCCCTCCGTCAGCATCTGTAACCCTGCTGTCTGTTTGAATAGAAGATGATCTGCTCCGCAAACTGATAATTTAAATCACAACTAAATTTAGAAGACAATTATAGAATATTTATTAAATGCCTTATCTGTTTAATACAGCTCATGAGCACACAGCAGGCTCTAAACCATGACTACCATATACAGTGTTTGTTTATTAACAGGCATGTGTACCGTATCTCAAGCTTGGTCGCTTAAGCACCTCTCCTATAATCCTCTTTAAATGTTGTCTTTCTCCACGGTGCCTCTCCATTTAGCCGACTCTGTCAGCCAGCCTCGCACTGGTGCTAGCTCAGTGTTTTTAATGATTCAGTTAGTGCTGCAAAGTTGTGAGTGCAGCGGCGGATGGTGGGTGGCTTAGTTTGCTTCACCACTCTGTGATAATCTCGGATGTTTCTTCCTTCTGTTTGTTCGCTTTGATGTCTACAGTCATGTTTTAATCTAACTCTGTGAACACAGAGGTGGCTGAGTTTTCTTTTTTTCCGCCAGTGGAGATGCTGTGATTCCTTCTGTGTGTGTGTGTGTGTGTGTGTGTGTGTGTGTGAGTGTTTGTGTGTGTAAAGATAATTAATGCATGTGTAGTAAAGTGTCAGCGTGTGGGCGTCGATTAAACCCCATTCATTAAGAGTTGTCTGGTTTCTCATTAATGGAAAAAATCATGTCCCCCTTCTTTTCCTGTTAATAAATAACCGCTGAGATTGTGTATTAAGATCATACAGGTGACATTTTGACACTCGCTTCACTGTTTGCAATTGCTCTACATTCAGGATCAGTATTAATGACTGCTTGTTGGATGAGTCTGGTTTTTTTATGTTTGCTTTGTTTTTTCAGAACGAGCTGCTGTGTTGTTTAAAAGGGGTTTGCTTATCAGTCCTCTCACGCAGTTTTTATTGACCCTACACACAAAGCCCTCTGTGATTAAACTGAACAGGCACTATAACGCACCATGAAATAAAGGTGCCCTCGTGACAGGTCTTTGCTCTTTGGGAAATGTATTCTGCTATCCCAGTTGTCTGTCCGAGCCAATTTGAAAACATTGTTTCCCTTGACTTTTGTCAACCATTTAATGTTTTTAATATCCATATAATGTTTTAGTTTTTAGTTTTAAATGAACAAGTGAACATCGTCAGCTACTGTATGTTCTTGTATCAAATCCCTTAGTCATTATCATTTATTATTTTACCAGGAAGTACCATTGCAATCAAGAGAGACCTGGCCACTGTAGCAGCCGTGCAAAACCACAACATATTAAAATACAACATGATGTAATGGTATCCCTCACTTCTCTCCATCCTAAAGGATACTGTTTTCTGTTCATCCATTTTTATCATTTTTGTTTTCTATTTTCTATTTTTATATACTTTTTCATTGTCCCATAGTCTACTTGAGTACAACAAGCAGAAAGCAACTCGTGATTTTTTGAAAAGTATAATCAGCTAGATAATCTGCTGCATTATTCTGAATGCTTTTAGTTATTCAGTTACTTCCAGAAGAATTGTTTTTCATTCTGAACAATATGTAGCAGAAATCAGTTCCTACGCTGTCGACACTCAGGCTCAGGCTGTTCTCACTCACTGTTTGTAATAATACTATAGACTGTATATATGGATGGACGACACATCTTCATTTCCTTCGGGTGCACAAAAATGAAGCCAAATATTCCAGATATGGACGCTGCCATATTTGTCATTTGGAGCCCGAGTCTGCGCAGTAGAAATCAAGAAGTTGCTAGTATTGAGTTCCCACCCATACCCTGGTTGACCCAACAGTGAGCAGGGCCATTGATCAGATTTACACAGACTGCGGTCACTCATGATGTCCAACCTTGTTTTTATAGCATCAATTAACTGATTAAACCCAAACCTAACAAAAAAACAAACACTTGAACATTCATCAGAGTGATAAGAACCCCCCAAACTGACAAATATCATCTTTAGTTGGCCCATGTTCATCTGCTAACTTGGATCCGTTGTGGTTTATTATCTGTACTACTGACCTTTTTTTGCTGACCAGTTTTGGGGAGCCGTCATGCCATCCATCTTTATATACAGCCATTGACATACATCTATGAAAAGTAATGCACCATAATTTATACAATATATGACAAATGTAGTTGTGATCCAGCAGGCTGTGAGGTAATATAGCCTGCTGGCTAGAGGAGGAATTCAGGTGACGTTAAGCGACAAAGTGTGCGTAGGGATGTAGTCGGGTTGGTGGTCTAGTCAAACAACCATTGGCCTTTGAACCAGGAGACCTGTTACTAAAGTCAGTTTTGAGTCATTTTCACATTACAATAAGCACATAACATGGTGTCACATTATATTAGTACATAACGCTGTAACGCCCAACCATGGTTCTTTTCCTAAACCTGACCGAAACCGTTCAGACGCCAATACGTAAGATATCATACAAACCGTTGCTTAGCCATGTCTCGAAGAAGCAACCTTTGACTATGTATTTTATATTTAACTAAGGGATAGAAGTTCTAAGATTGTTATCAGCTGTATGAGTGATGTCAACAAAACCTGAGCAGTAACAAAATATCATCAACAAACATACTAATAAGCATCCTCAAACAACAGGACAAGGAAAAGAAAATCACCTCAGTATGATAGGAGTATGTATACAGTATCTTAAAGCTATGAGATTAAATCCATTCAGAGCATGAAAAGTATCCATGCATTGAACAGGTTACGTTATTCAAACCCTCTAAAAATGTTATTTGTACTTTTAAGTTATAATTAGATCCTCCTATATAATACTTTTTAAACATTTAAACCAAGAACATAAGATCTTCAAGATACTTCTTATGTATAAACTCTTTATTGGAGCACTTTTTACAAAATGTCCGCTGTTCGATGTGAAAGACCCGATTGACGTTGTTACCCTGTTTTTACATGCATATAGTTAATCAGCCTACACATGCTCTTATCGCGCCTTTCCCCCCAATCACACCTTTACTCTTTCCACACAATAGTCCTCTGATTAAGGAGGTGATATCATATCTCTTTACCCACCATGCCACTGCCTTATCACCCTCATTTAGCAAGCAGATATGTTTCTCTATTATTTTATCCATTATCTGTTATTTAGACCAGGATCATCCACTCTGACCTCCACTCCAGACTCCCCAACACAAAGTAACAGGAGACCTCTCAAGAGACAATGGTCCACTTCGACACTGTGATGCACAAAAGCAGTGGCTGAGAAATGTAGGTAGAGATTATGGATAATTGTATATGGTTGCAATCACTTTAAGAGCATTTTAACAATCTAGTACCATGTAACATTTTCCATATAAACAAAAGAAATGAGAAAGCATTGACCCTTGATTGGCTAAAATTGTCCATTTACTGTATGAGGGGGTCACTTTAACTGCAGTAAGTATGATGGAAACAATATGTTCTGCACAAGCTTTGAAATCTACCTCAATGCTAGCATCATGCTTCAATAAAAGAGCAGGGATTTTTTTTTCCATTATTTTAGGAGTTTGTTTTAACATTTTTAAGAACTGATGGTAGATTTTATTTCATTTAAATAAAGGAGTTATCAGCCATCCTCATTTACAAAGGAGCTGATCTTATTTCTGGGACTTTTGCACACAGCAGCTTTTGAATAAACATGTATATTCATCATTGGCCTCTGTTTAAATCCTTTTATAATTAAGAATGGTTTCAAGCACTAAATGCCAAAAGTGAAAATGATGCTCCCTTTTGAATAACCTAAAATCACATGCATGCCTGTGCTGCTGCCTCTGCTGCTGCCCATGGTACTGTAATCTTCCTTCGCTTATGGTAATCTGGAATGTACTCCCTTTGTAAGGAAGCCTCCTGCCTCTCTTCCCTATGCCATAAGCATAACTTACTTACAACCACCTGCAGAGCCTGTTGGCAGCGTCGCCCAGCATGTGGCGCCTCTCTGCCTAGAGGTTGTTTCCAGCTGCAGGTTTGTTTAGAACCAGACCGAGGCGAGAGATGAGGAAAATGTCTTGTATGTGATCTACCATTTGTTTTACAACGGGTTCAGTTGTTTTTAACCGGGCTGGAATGTCATTTGCAAATGTTTGCTGCGTGTATGCTTCGTGAGCTGATAGCATACTGTGCTCGGGTGTGTATTTAAAGAATCACATGAATTATAATAACAAAAACATATTTTCTCATTTGCCTCTAGTGGTATCAACTGAGATAAATTTAATTTAGTGTGCCAGGTGTTAATACACCATCTCCCCTGAGATTTCTGCATCTCTCCTTACACAGTGGAGGTGAATGGAATTTCTTTGTGATGCTTACTGTAGCCGACCAATACTGGATATTTGAGGCTGATACTAATAATGATATTTAAGGAGCGTAAAATTGGATAACATTTTCTGTTTTTTTACAGATGATAAATTTTACAGCGCTGTCTGGTAGCCCACTATGTAATGGTGAAGCTTGGGGTGTTGGTAGCGTAATAGATAGTGTCAGCGCCCCATATACAGAGGTGATGCCTCGCTGCAGCGGTCGCGAGTTCAACCAGCTTGCAACCATTTACTGCATGTCACCCCCCCCCCCTCTCTCTTTCTTTCCCCTTTTCACTCTGTCCTATCCATTAAAGGCAAAAAAGCCCCAAAATTAATCTTTAGTAATGGTGAAGCTTTTCCTGAATTACCTCACACCCAGTTTGGCATGCTGCTCGGTAATTTCTTATTACTACGCTGCCCACAAGGAAACACCAAGCTCAGCACAGCAGGGAGTGGGATGCGATGACACTAACGACCCCCTGTAGGGACAGGTAGACTCAGAGCCTACAGGTGTGTGTTGGGGTGGAGGTTGGGTTTTTGAAATGGTAAGAACCACAGCAGCAGCACTGACGGCTTAAAGGTCCAGTGTGTAGGATTTAGGTGCATCTATTCGCAGGAGTTGTATATAATGATCATAACTATGTTTTTCTTTATTTATGATCACCTGAAAATAAGAATCATTGTGTTTTCATTACCTTATCTACATCGAGAGTGGGTCATCTCCCACAGGGTCCACTATGATGTTCTCCAGTAACACAGAATGGACAAACCAAGCACTGGCTCCAGATAGGGCCGTTCATCTTTTCCACTGTAGTTCTCCTACATGCTTGGCACATGGGAGAAGTTTTAGTTCTGCAACCTCACCGCTAGATACCACTAAATTTGTAAGTTTTTAGCAGTTTTGATTACCAGGTCCGTATGTTGTTGAGAGGAGGAGACCTTTGTGGATATTTCAGCACCCAGTAATAACCTTAAAACAAGCTGAGTTAACGTTAGGGCAGCTCAGCTAGCAGCCTGTCCTGTAGTTCTTTGGCCACAGAAGAGTGTCAGAGAGACCCTGATTTTTAACGTGAAACTGCTTTATTCCAAGTTTATGCCTGTAAGAATTATGGGGTTTGTTTGGAGGTGGAGGAGAAGAAGACTTCCGCAAATTGTTCAGATCCCGGTAAAAAAAAACCTTTAGGATGAATACTGAAGGAATCTTAACCTAAAAATAAACAGCTACGGTGGTTCTTTAGCAATGAAGACAACAACTCCCATGATCCTATGCTACTTCACAACGTTACAAACTGCATCTTTAGTTATTGTTTTGATTGAGAGACCCCTAGGAGCAGAAAATGACATATTGTGTATTGAAGCTTTCCAAATCGGTGAATTCCATGTATTTTTATTTCACCCATCATGCTCTCAGATATTTCCTTGCTGTGAGATTATATTGACTTGGAAGTCATTCTTTTTCTGAGTGAAACAAGGTATAGCACTCTAAGGTTTGATATAGGTTTGATTAACAAAACAGACGTCCCTACCATGAATGCTTGTGATACAGTAGCACAAACTACACATGAAAATTGCCTCGAACCATTTGGAAATGCACTGGCAAATAACCATACACTGTGAAGTCTATAATTTAGACTAATCTGTGAAAATTTCAAGGAAAGGAAACACCCCTCATTAAATTGTCAATTACAGTATGGAAGGTGGAGTGTAATGGCTTCCGCAGTTTGAACAGCCATGTCAATATTACCCACTTAGAAGTCACATCCCTAGGGCTTGCCCCATCCTGCCCCCCCGGTCCTCAGCTGGCTACTACTATTACTACTATATATTATGAGATGCAGTGAGAAGACTGTGCCATGTGAGTGTAACGGCCTGAACTTGCTTGCAGGTGTCACCCTCCTGCCAGAATAAATGTTGGCATTGCGTGTTTCTGCAAACCACTGATACGTCTCATTTTATTGCATAAGTTATTATGCAGAGGATTCTAGTGGACACAACGCTGTGGTTAATGTGTGGTTAGGTTAAGGCGTGTCGGTGATGATTCTCAGTAATGCAGGTATGGTAATCATAAGCAAGACCAATTGCCTACATTATAATGCTTATGATTAGGTTAAGGTACAAAAACTTCTCAGTTCGGTTAGGAAAAGATCATGTTTTAGCTGATAACACCTGCTTTTTGTGGCACAGTCCTGGTTGGAAACACAGCTGCAGGCCGTAAAAAAAAAGCAAACCTGTTTTGTTGTTTGTTGGTCCCTAACAGTGGTCTAACGCTTGGCAGGTGTCTCGCCTCTCGTTCTGCCTCAGCTCATACACGACATCACTTTAGAAATGTTGATATGATACGTATGAAATGTACGAATGTAGCGTATCCTTGTTTTGAAGAAACCTATAATGCCAACATTTTCTAATGGCGACTAGGCTACACTTCATTGGCCAATATATTATTCTAGCTCTAGTGCAAACATTGCTTTAAAAATTACACCACAACATGTCTTTTCAGAAACAGTGTGTCTGCATGATTCACAAGCAGTGTTTGTGAGAACTACATTCTAACAAAGAAATGGTCCCTGTGTAAACTGTTGAAAGCATGGCTGGCTCGATACCACTAGAGATATATGAGAAAATATGTTTTTGTTTTGTTTGTTTTGTAATTTGGCTGAAACCCCTTTTAAAATATTGTGGGTTTGATCATACATATGATAGAAATGACCTTGACTCACTCTCTCTATCGCTTTCTCTCTGGCATCATTTCTATCGCACTCCGCTGTGCATTGAAGTACTTCAAAGTAATCTAAAAATAACTTACTTACCTGGAGGAAACCAAGGAACAGTCTGGAGAGGCTATCAGCGCCTAACGCTTTGTTGTAGTAGTTGAACTATAACAAAGAAATAACTACTACATTATGCATTCAAGCAATTATGCCTGATCTCAACAATAAGTCGAACCAACGAGCATTTATACATGCAGCCTTTCATTTTAAGACATACAGTATACAAAATGTATGAGCTGTAATCACTGAAAAGTGGGCTCGTTATCATGAAAGCAATGCATATGACCATGTATTTGTCATCCTGAAGACTATGTTGAACCTCCTTCAACCTCTAATTTCTATAATATCACTGCAATTTACTTTTCAAGGGATGCTGGAGGGCTGGTTTCTGAATGATATCTGTCCATCTGATGTCGCCTTTCACATGCAAATAATGACCCAATGAAAGAGGCTGTATGTAATAGTAGGAAATCAGCACCCTCACCCCGACAACCACACACACACACACACACAAACAAAGACACACATGCACACACTTGTGCACGGCCGCTGTTATTTCCTAAAGAAGGAGCACGGATGATTTTGGCCCGAGGCTGCAGGCAAAACTAGATGAAAGACAGGCAGTGGATCACTCCAGTGACACCAGTAAAGACCAGATGGGTTTATTTTATACCTAATGGTAAAAGAATGGTGGAAGCAATGGAGGAATTTGATAGGGCAGAGTGGATAAGTGGGCACCAGCTACTCGCCTGAGGTTCAGAAATGTGTTTATCTGGCTCAGCATAGGGCGCTGCAGGACGTTACTGTGTGTGTGTGTGTGTGTGTGTGTGTGTGTGTGTGTGTGTGTGTGTGTGTGTGTGTGCATGTGTATCTGGTTCATTATGTGCA
This sequence comes from Epinephelus moara, assembly GCF_006386435.1. Lineage (NCBI taxonomy): Eukaryota > Metazoa > Chordata > Actinopteri > Perciformes > Serranidae > Epinephelus > Epinephelus moara. The sequence goes on along the minus strand of NC_065510.1, from coordinate 21,235,595 downwards.
AGCTTGTGTCTGTGCTTTACCAGGAGTGTTAAGCGTTTTCTATACCTTACCAAAAAACCTCAGTAAAGAGTTTGGGAAGAATGGATATGACCCATTTAAATGTTTCAAACACAAAAAGCTAAGCGGCATAATGTACATTGATGATTTGTTTTATATCCGTTAAAGCTACAGTTGAAAATAACGTCATGTCATATTTGCTCAAACTGTCACTGTATTCTGGAATCATGCCCGTCCTCCTATTCCTCCTGCCTCTAATGGTATGATGGCATCACTGCAGCGCACCAAAAACAACCAAAGCCAAAAAGTCTCTAATGCAGCTGTCAATCACTGCTCGTGAACTGCAGTCAAACTGTCAGACTAAGCAGCGCTGATCAAATTGGAGTCAGTATTCTGTTACTGCATTGCATATTTCTCACCTTAAAGGTTGCCAGAAACATATTATGGTGCGCTGTTTTGCTGTAAAATGACAAAGTCTTTCTCCAGCCGGTGGCCGACAGTTTCCAACATGGCTACCAGGTCACAAACTTTTTCATTCTACAGCTAAACAGTGCACTAAAATGTGTTCCTGAAAACATTTTTTTTTTTTATAAAAGTGACCAACTTGAGCTTTAAAACCACAAAGTTCCTCATGGATCTGTGTTTATCTGCAGGGTGCAGGACCTGAGGGAGCTGGGGGAGCTTTCTCCTCACTGGGACAACTTAAGGAAAGAGGTGATGACACGATACGGAGGAATCATCAGCTCCTACCAGGAGACTCTGGCTGAACTGGACAAGATTACTGGTATGACTGCACCTGCTGCTAAGATTTACCTTTGTACACACAGGCATTCATACACACATGTTCAAAGGTGTTTTATTCAAAGTCGTACGAACACTCTTGAATAAGGTCCAACATGTTTGGAGTGATTTTGTAAGAAGTAGTCTCTTACTGTGATGTTTGGCCCCTAAATATAGAGACATTGTGGGACTAATTAAAGGATTGAGGTGTGTAATGTATGTAATCTGGCCCGACCTGTCCCACTGTTGACTCTTTTATAACCTGATTATAGATCAAAACACTGCAGTGGCCCCTAACCTGTCAGGTTAACTCCAAAAAAGCAGGACAAGTTTGAGTTGAAAGATGGATTCTTTGTCAATAGAAAGCTTAGTGAAAGGTTGTTTCATTTTATGTACTTGCTGTCAAAGAGTTTCCATAGCAACGCAGGTTTCATCAGGGGCAATTGAAATGTGTGTGCCCCTGTGCCCTTCTGTTTTGTTAAAGTAAACGTTTGCAGTGCACATAAACTGATGCAGATGTCTGCTGCGTGCAAACAAAAACACAAGTCTTGCATCTCATTTACAATTAGTCTGTGTACTACTTGGTATGCAGATAATTTTTGCACACTTTTTTGCAAATGTTTTACATAATAAAATTAATCCACGCAGTTAGCTCCTAATGTGAGCACAGAAAGTAATTAGGCTGTTTCTCATTTGCTTCTGACACTGAACAGGGAAACATTGGACATGTGATCGTGCCCCAGAATGCCAGTGTGGTGTTTGAAATGTACTCAGAAAAATGTGGGTGATTTATTTGCTGTTCAAAAGAAGGATAAAAATACATACTGCATTTGAACATGCATGCTGTACTGTATGTGCAGTGGTCATTGACCATAAACATGCATTCAAAGACAAATTTTATTGTACAAAACAACAGATGTTCCCACATTATCTGTCTCTGTCTTCAACTCACTCAGTCACTACAAATGGAAATCTTAACACAAAAAAAACAAACAGACATTATGAAACTCATAGACTGATCAGTCCCTCTGGATGTGTTTCTTTCCCTCTCCATAATCTCCTCCTATGCATATTCTAGTTTCCTATGGATATAGGGACATTATGGCTACTGATTAATTTAGCTCTGTTTTACTCTCATCCCTAATAATGAGATATTTGTCTCTGCTGCTTTTGCTTTGCTCAGAGATGATGGTGGCTAAGCCTTTGCACTACTTGCCTGAGCTCTGAGGGAGGAGATGAGGGCGAGAGGAATAGATAATGTGGCGTTGGTCATTATAGTTTCTGACAAGTCCCCTGTGTGGCACAGATGCTGCAATACACGAAGGAGCCCCTGCCCAACTCACCACTCTAATCCAGCTCTGCATTTACTTAACAGGATGACAGACGTTGCTAAACAAGTTGGGTGGGCAAGCTGCTGCAGATTAATTATTGATAAGTAATATCATTAAAAAAGGCGGAGAGAAGAGGCACAAAGAGACAGAGTGTGGAGGTGGTTTGAATGTGAAGACCGGTGGGTGAGTAAATATGGGGGAGAGGAGGAATGACAACATCATTACTCAAACTAAACAAATGGTGACAAAAGTATTGAGTGACGTCCATCACAAGAGAGGTTAATGTAAAATAATCAATGATCATCATTGTTCTCCTAACCTTTATGTATACACCAGGGGTGTAAATCACTAGTTTCATCACAATATGATATTATATTGATTCTTTGGACACTGATACAACATTTGCTGATATAACTAAATCTGCCAGGATTCAAATTTAGTTAAATCCAGGGGCCTGGAATAGATATGAGATGATATCATGACCACCATGGGCATGATGTCGTAGTATGCACTGTTAACGCAGTTAGTTACAAAAGAAGCTGCCATTCCTTTCATTTTTGCATTTGGCCATTGAAGATAAAAGCAACACATAAATGATAACTGTAAATAACTGTAACTGGTTAAGTGCAGTAATGTGTACTTAAATTTGACTCCCTTAAAACATGGCTTAACAACAAAGACATTTAACAAAAGTATAAAATTCAACGAAAACATTTGTTATTGTGCTAGTCACCCATTATCAGCTTAAGCACTATTACATCGCATAAATTAGCCTAGCAGCTAGCAGACTTTTTCTCTACTTATAGCTTGATAAATTCTGTATAATATTAACGGTTTTACTCACTCTCCGCTTGTTTAAGTCGCTGCATCTCCTGACAAAAGCGCACAGTTGAATTTCAGCCTGCATGCAAGTTTTTTCAGCCTAACATTGGTGAAACAGAGCAGCTAATGTTGCTGTAGTGCAACGTTAGCGGAGTGAGATGCATAGCCAGGTTTGTCCTGAGTATTTTACCTCGTAACAGTATTGTTTGCATATAGTATGTGCTTTGTCTGTTGATTCATCTTTTATCCAAAATGCAAAATATTTCCACTCTGTTGATTTATTCCCAAAGGGGAAGTAAATATCCTCGTGGTCTTTTTCTTGCCTGGCGCTTGTACTATGTCTTGTATTGTCATCCAGGCCTCTCTGTGGTTTGTTGTGCTTGTTAGTGCATGTGTGTAGCCCACTGATTAGCTTATTGCCGCCACTTTGGGCTGTGCTCATAGGGCAGTTACTGCGGATATTGGAAGGGCAACATTGCAGAAGCTTAGCGACCACCCTCAGGTTCTACCCCTGGTTATGGAGTTAGCACCATTAGCCACTAGCAACCGCTTCGGCCACCTTCATGTTGAAAATGTCCAGACATCTCGTACGCTGTGAGTGTCACATAGAGCACCTTTAAAAATAATTTTATGGATCAATGTTTTCACTTTGCATTGATGATATTGGATTATTGATCATTAAATGAATCAATATGATGTTACTGTGATGTTTTCCATCATGTCAGAACTAAATGTTGTCAGTCAGCCTTTTAAGCTTGTACACACACATTTCTATCATATTTTGTGCCAGTGCTTTGGTCTTAAAAACAATACAAAATTGATGGGAGGATGCCAACTATAAACTCTCTCACAGTATGGAGTTTCTACATTTTTAATTATGTTTTCAAAATAGTTTGGTTGTGCAGGTTTGTACTTGGCTTTGAGGGTTTCTGTCCTTAACTAAATATTCATGCGATTATATTAGAGACTGACTCCAGTGTGCACATAATTTAAGGTCAGTCTTGAGTCAGGGGGATTTTCAAGTGCAAAAGAAGAATGGGATGTCTTTGCACATTACATGGGTCAGATGCAGGTTCTTGTTATTTTTCTGCTTTTTTTGTACTTGGAACAAAAATAAAAACAAAGTTGAAGAAACTGCAGGTAGAAGAAGCGGAGAAACAGTCTGCTGGGAGGTTGAGGCAGAGTCCCCATGTTCAGGTTCAGCACACTCACTGATTCCATTTTATCAATTTTTAATGATGAGCTGACCTCAGCAAACACTTCAGATACTCTAATAACTGTATCCTATTCATAAATTAATCATCCCGACTTTCATTGTTTACCAGCCAGCGAATTAAAGGCACAGACGTAATCCCGTTAGCGTGGTGTTTGTTGAACAACCAGTACTGCTGGCACTTCTCTGCACAAGAAACTGTCAGTCACTCTTATGGGATAACTTCAGTTTAAGGCCCAGAGCTACGTATTGTAGATTAAGGCTTATACCTTACTTTCTCTCTTTGGTATCTGTATTAGAACAGTAGTCTCTGCAGTCTGTTTGCCTGCAGGTAAAGATGTTCAGCTGTGGAGTGCACAGACTTTTTCTGTTATGCAGGTTACTACAGGCAACATGAGAAATAGTAATGATAAAGAAAAGCCCCTAAAAATAATAACAAATGCTAAAAGGCATGAATTGGATCAAAGTTGTTTTTTTTTAAAATGTATCGTTAGACATGACTCACTTGTTCAGTTCACACTTATCTCAGGATGATTCCACTGCTTGCACAACAGGTGTCCACTCCTCCTTTATGTCTACAACATATCTAAGTGTGGATTGATTAGAAATGCCTGCTGTGCTCTCAGCGCCACAGGACCATGAAGATGAAACCCTTAACATGCTACAGACCTACACTGATCTGACAGACCTCACTTACAAGACGGTGTTGCAGTCGTTTGTGATCTCATTTTTTTCTTCTTCACAGTTTGTCCTCCAGGCAGCCAAGCGGCATTTCTAAAAGCATAGGATATAGGTTGCTCATCTTCTGAAGGATTCAAAGCCGCTCAGAAAAGTGTCTAAAAGCAAAGAAATGACAGGAAAGATTTAAAGAAGAGATAGTGACCAGATGTTGGTCAGTATTACTGGCACCGGCCCTTCTGTCACATAGCCAGCCCACCTGGGCAAACAGATGGGGATCTGATATGGCTAATTCATCTAACCTACAACGGTCACCAGCTCGATTAGCCTGGTCCCCAGAGCTCTGCAGCAGACAGTGAGAGCCCACTGAGCAGGGATGACAGCTTAGCCATTTACTTGGATGTTAGCCTTTGGAAACAGCTCCTCCTAGCACAGAAATGTGATGATGTACACTGAAAAGACCAGTTAGATTCTCTCTGGGTGAAGACATTTGCACAAACAGTATATAGGTCAAGAGTTTTTATTAGCTGCACTGGCGGCTATGGATGGCAATGTTGGTCTGTCGACTAAAATACCTCAACTACTACTGGATGTATTTTCTAAGTTTGTGCATTAACGGCATCCATAGCATTCATGGTCCCTAGAGGATGGCTTATGTGTTCTCCATGAGATAGCTGCCAGAAGAAAATGTTGGCATTGTGCATTTCTGCAAACCATGAATACATTACATGTGCACATACCACATGTATCATATCAACGTTTCTAAAGTGACATAGTATATGAGCTGACTTTGCCATCTGGTGACGGAGGGGATGGTGAATGACATGTCAAGGCATGACGCCTGCCAGGCTGCAGACCACTGTTCAAGACTAACAAACAACAAACTTGTTGTGTTTTAGTGACCCCTCGCTGTTTTTCCAGCGGGGATAGTGCCATGAAAAGCAGCTGTTTTTTACATTGCTGTGTTTCCTGTTCAGCTTGTGCCCCCAAAACTGGGTATTTCAAGCCAAAACATGATCTTTCCCTCATTACAATCAAGTGGTTTAGTGCCTAAACATAACCACATGAACTACAGTACCATTGAAATGTAAAGAAACGTTAGGTTTCGATGTATCCAGTGCATAATAATTTACAAATGTTACGTATTGTATCTGTAGTTAGCAGAAATGTACAATGGCAATATTTATTCTAGCAATTGGGTTGCATGAGATTAAAATATCCATGTTTTTTGAGATTTTGATTATTTGAAGGATTGCTGTGAAGGTAGCTACAGATATTAAAGGACCCTACAGGATTGACTTTAGTGACATTTCATTTAGTGCCATCGTCTGGTCAGTATTTTAGTTCACTTAGTACTTTGGTTTGTGGTTCAGTACCAGAACACTTGTGGCACTCCTGTTAGTCTCAGCTGTACTTTGTGTTTAGTCAGTGGTAACAGGCAAATGTTAGCATGTAGAAAATGGTGAACCTAGTTAATATAACCTGCGAACATCAGCACATTAGCATGCTGATATTAGCCTTTAGCTCAAAACACATCTGTGCTGAAAACTAATCTGGTCTAACTACTGCCAAAATGTGCCGTTTGGGCAGGATCCCAGGCATCACTATTATGACCATCCAACACCGCACTTTGACCTAGAAGACCGGTGTTCAGGCCAACAAAAAACAACATCAGTTGCGGTATTTGTGCCACTCAAAGCCATGTGTTTTATAGCAACATCTGTGATCTTTACAGAGCAGGAACCAAAGTACTTTAGTTGCCTAAACCAAGTTCGAAGATCTCTTTCGTATGTTGCCTTGAGTGACTTAGTCAACCACAAGTTTTCCTAGCTGTATCCAAGTGGTTTTGTTGCTTAAAACCTAACCACCAACATATTTTTACTGCGGACCTCTTCTCATTGCAGACCCCTTTTGCGTCAAGATACGATGCAAAAGGCTGCCCCCAGCGTAATTTTAGTAACGCCCACGGCTTCTGCCCAAGCATCAAAATGCGACGAGTGGGGATGAGATCACTTTGCATAGAGCCTCATAAATCTGTTAACGTGGCTGTAGTGTCGCAAAAACTCACACAAACGCCAAACAAACTGCACCTCCAGCCTGGTGTGTCTGCTTGATAAATACAGAACACATATGAATGCATCACACCACATCTGAAAAAGAGGCCCAAAAGCCTCAGCAAATCTGTCTCCTAGTGTTCTAGACTGCACATTTCTACATATGAGGCTACTGCTTTGGCCTTCACTATATTAAGTCAACAGATAGTATATTCAGTGGCGGAAATGGCATCTGTTTACATTTGCACTTTGATAAGTAGCAGCAAATCTGTTATCACCTTTGGAAGAAGACATGATTGATTTTCAGTGCTTGAAAGTAATAAGTCACATCGCTGTCAGCTCCAGCTGAGTCATAAGTGTTATCCATTTCTGAGGTAACACATTTCAGCTTGAGTGGGTCAGCAGTTTCAGCATCATATACAGTAATGGAGGTGCAGTGGATTTGTTTTCACGTTTGGCCAACCTGCCAAATGATGTTAAAAACCTGTGGCAGGTAACAGATTTTCTCATCTAGATTCTGTGTAAACATAAACCTTCGTAGCACTGAAGCTTTGATTGCTGCATACAGGTCTGATGCCTCGAGAGTAATTAATGAACAGGACGGAAAACAGTGTGTACTGCTTAGTTTAGTTCTTCTCAACACAAAGTAGAGTTAGGGCCCATGTCAGGTAGAAGAGCAGAGTGTGGATACTATTTATTTTTTGTCATTATGCCGCGATTAACAAACCTGATGAGCTACAGTATGAGGCACACTCGGCTTCACTTTAATATTTGGAAACAGTCGCAGAATGTCAGCCTTTTAGATGAGAAAATAATCATTGTTGACAAGACCACAGACCAGTCAGTGAGTTGGAGAAATTTGAGTAATTAATGAAATCTCTTCCTCATTCTCATTTTGCTGTCGTAATTGCACGAGGATACTGATTTGAGATATACAGAACCATAAGGCTCCACAAATACAACTTTGCATATAGCCTCTGTATAGAATCTATCCGCTACCTGAAGTAACTCTCCGTATGAAAGTTCATAGTCTGTCTTGGTAGATCTTCCCTGGGGTGAAATAATAACTTTCAGTGTAAATGGATGTATGTTTTGATGTGTTTCCCACATCAGCAGACTGTCTGAAAAAGGACGAGAAATACTGTGTGGATATCATGATAAGCCATGATCTTTGTGGGCGGGCAGAGAGACGGCAGGGGATCTTTGCCAACGAAAAAAATTAAACTTCCTTAACAGTCAATTCAAGGATCAGTAGTCACACCACCAGCAACGCTGGTGTGTCGAATTATCTGTGTGATCACAGCACAGCTAACTACATATCACACATGATAATATCAGAAACACAGAAAAAAATGTTGTAGATTATCACTGTGATGTTATAAAAAAGACTGAAATACAACACTAATAAAGCACCACAGAATGCAAAGGTCTATTCAGTCTTATACGAGCCATTCAAACGTGTCAGATAGACCTAAAGCAGTTCACCGATAATGAAAATGAACAGATGGATCTCCTCAAGCACATGTACACTAATCAGCCACAACAGTAAAACCACTGATGGGTGAAGTAAATAACATTGATCATCTTGTTATGGTGCAGTGTTCTGCCGGGAAATCCTGGGTCCTGGCAGTGGCACTCCCCGATACCAGTGTCCCTCCCAGCAGGACAGTGCAACATGCCACCCTGCGAAAACTGCTCAGGAATCATAAGAGGAATGTGAAAAAGACCTGAAGGTGTCAAACTGGCCACAAAATTCCCCAGATACCAATCCAGGATCTGCAGCCAACGATTTGTGCCAGACACCTGAGGACACCCCATAAGGGTCTGCGGCCATCCCTTGACAGGTCATAGTGAATACCTCTGGGGGTGTCCTGCAGTGTTTGGCACCAGGGCGTTGGCGATGGATCCTTTGAGTCCCATGGGTTGTGAGGGGGTACCAGCATGTCGGATAGATGCTGGGGAATTTGGAGTGCAGAGTGGCATGGCACATTGTCCTCCTAAGGGGGGGAGGGAAAAGTGAAACAGTGTTTGGGTGGGTTGTGTGTCTCAAGTGACATCTACATGAAAGCCAGGACCAAAGTTCTCCAGCAGAACATTGCATAGTAACAAGATCAATGTTATTTGCTTTACCTGTCAGTGGTTTTAATTTTGTGTCTGATCAGTGCATTTGCATATTTACTCATTTCCATCACACAAACATTTGGATAAATTAATCACATCAGCATGTTTAAAAAGCGTCAAGGCCCTCTACAACCTCTATGACAAAATAACTTGCGGCAGACAAGCTGAAAACATGTAACTTGCACTAGAGCAGTTTTTACTGTTTTTTTTCTTCTTCTCTTTACACAAGCTTTAATTCCTTAGATGGAAATTCAAATTCATTTGTTTTAAAAGAGGATTTAATTAAAAGTTTTGATGCCAAACTAGATTACGGAACTTTGTGATATGAGTATTCTTCGGTCTTCTGTACTTGTTTCGACTATCTTCTTTTTTTACTGACTTACCTCTGCTGGCAAACATCACAACACTGCTAAATTGCCTGTGTTCCTTGAATGTTCTTGAAAGCTTTGCCTCGTCTCAAAGGGTCTCATCAACCCTATTTACATATTGGAGATTTGAGCAGCCAACGTGAAGTGCCAGATTGTGATTCCGAGCTTAAATATAAGCCTCGAACAAAGAGTATCGTTTGTCAGAAAATTTTTAATTGGACATTTCGAACAAAGTCGTGGCTGCAAAGGGCATAAAATCCTGTGCTGAAAGGATTACACTGCTCATTAGAGGATGTTATAGGCAGTTGATTGAAAATGAGCTACGTTTGAGATGCTTGTTGATCTCTAATTGATACATCCTCTACCTGATATACGTCAGTGTGTGTCAGCAATCTTGCACAGGCATTTAAAAGTAGAATGGTTCGGAGGGCTAATGTTATTTAAATCATAACTCAATGCAAAACAATAAATAACTTGTTATTTACTGCTTTGAACAGTGTTTGTGTAATCTGTGACATTTTATGTTACAGTTATGCTTTCTTTGGGAAAATATCCGGGTAAATTGAGCTTTACTAATTTGAAACTTTAGTTGTGTTGTTCTTTGTTTTTCTTGCAGCATTTTTAAAGCATACTTATTAAGCGTCCACTCACTGGAGACAAATAAAAATGGTCATTTTATTCTGTGTTTGCCACCATTTTACTTTGAATATTGTGGCAATTAAGTTGTGAAAACAATCACACCCTCACAATGTGTAATTGAATCCGCACTACAGCTGCTTCTACAAACTCTAATTTGAACGGATTTTAATTTGGTGCTATGTATTCCCTTATGTCACTCAGTTGTTCATTAAATATATCTCAAGTCAGTCGATTACACCAGGGTTTTCTTTTCATTGGAAAATCAAAGAGAACATTTGAACATCAATCCAATTTATTATCTAATGTTTGCTAATCTGTTCCTGTGTCTTTATGCCTCACTTCATACGCTCATAAACAAGGTAATAAAGAGAAAAGCCATATAAAGCAGTCATGTTGGAAAGATCGAAGAGGGCTTTCTATAACACAAGAAGCTTTTATAGGGATGTTTTAATCTTTGAAACATCCACTAACTCAGGTATATTTTAGGACAATATGACATATAATTGTCTCTCTCTTTTTTTTTAGGTCGTTCGTTCAAGCCAAGCTGCTGCAAAGCCCAGAAATCTCTGGAGTTCATCCCAATAAACTTGCACACCCAGAGGATGAGGGTGACGTGCCCCAGAAAAACAGGTATTGCACTTCTGCTTTAGACGTCTGTTAGACCTATTATTGCACCAAATACTTTTACCTGTTGAAAACAAGTCCAGTGTTCTCTCTGTTTTTGTTCAGTTTTTTCTTTTTTTTGTTAATGTCTACCAACTTCTGAGGGAAATATTTAGCTGCTAAATGCTCCACTAGGTTTATTCCTAGCCTTAAACAGCACAAGAGGAGTGACAGTGAACGGGACAGCTTAACAATGAGCGAAAACTCACTGTAGAAATATAAGGCTGCAAGAGCTGCAGATTCAGGTGACAATACTTGACAATAGGTTCGTCACTACGAACGTCACTTTTCATATTGTTTTCTATCCTATTTCATATATTGGTATCATCAAACTTCGATAAAAGTTGCTTTCAATAGTTTTACAAACCTGCTTAAAAGCAACTCTGCCCAATAGTTGTTTGACCTGAAAATTCCAAATCAGGGATATCAGGGGTTAGAGAATATTTTTGACCGGTTACAAATGTCAGTTTATAGGTCAATTAAGCTACTACTCAGTTTTTTTTCATGTTAACGCAGCTAGCTTGCTGTCTGTCAGCAAAGCTAACATGCAAGACATCTCAAAACATCACAAAAATCTCACTACATCTAAATGAACACTGATTTGACATGTGCTGCTAAAGTTTACTGAGTCAGAAGAGTGCCAGACTAAAAGGAAAGGCCTTTCTTAAAAAATTCACTGGTTAATAACTGGTTAATGGATGTCGGGGTGTTGAAAGCAAAATTAACCAAAGCTGACATTCCTATTCTAAAGAGCAGGTGTTGTGTAAAGGTGGTTTCATCTGACGCATTTCTATAAGCTGCTGTGGTTGTCACCTCCTGTTGTCTTTCTATGCCTGACCTCTCCATCTGTCAGAGATACTCAGAGGGCTCAGACAGGTTGGTTCTAGGTCATCGCCCGGGCTGAAAGGTGAGAATTAACTTGGCCTCAGAAAAACACACAAAACACTAATTAAGCCCTTTGCGTTATTCCTGAGAGAAAGACTGGGCTGTCTCCTCCTCCGCTGCTCTCTAGCTGGCAGTGCCCTGGAACTGTCTCACTGTATTAAGGCGACTAAACTGCTGCCTCGCTACCTGCGAGTGGGCTCCATTTCAACTATACGCCAGATGATTGATGGGAAGTTGAAGACAGACAAAACCTTGACATAAACTGTGCTTCTTTCAGCGAAGACATCAGGGATGACAGATAAAATAAGTAAAATCAAGTCATCATACAACCTGAAACCTGTCTCGCGCTGTCACGGCAGAAAAAGGGAAAATCAAGATAAAACGAGCCTTAGAGGAGTTTGTCAATTGATTGATAGACACTCTGATAATTACCCTCTGTGGGGCCAATTCACACCTTGACTCAATTCCAGGCAGTGGTGCTGTAGCTGATGTGTCTGTGTGTGTAAACTCCACTACAGTAGGATCTGGAGTACCTGCAGGATACGCACTGCTCCCATCGGCTTAATTGTGTTAATTAAGACATCTGGGTAAAAACAGAGATCTAAACTAGCATATTAATAGCTAAGTCACAAAACCTCGATATATGAAAATATATGCTACATAAACCCAGTAAATCTTTAAAAAGAAAATAACTACCATAGTCTACTAAATGTTTCATTTAATACAATTAATGCATAAGCTGTCTCTTCTCCCCTTTTTCTCACCTTAAACATACTGCACATCATCTCACATACAAGTCGGTTACATTAAATGTCTATGGGCTCATGAAAAGAGACATCACTTGACATGCAGTGTGCAGATAATCATCCAAATGTGAGTTTGACATTCACCCCGTACTGTCAGTCCTCATGTGGAAGAGTTTTCTTTTGAATGATGACTGCATATTCATGTCATACATCATAAACGTTCTGTCTGTTATCCATACCCACATTTATATCAATATATGCATGTGTATGTTTGATCAGTATATTTAACAGGAAACAAAATAACATCAACATGCAAGTGATACTGTACAGTATGTAATGTAGATACAGTAATAACACAACTGTCTGCACAACATTTTGTGGCAGCTTATAGATAACGCGGTAAGGAGAAACTTGTCTTGGGTATAAAACTTAATGTTGATACTCATTTTCAGTTATGTGTTTTAAAATACAGAGGACCTTTAATATAATTAGATTAAGTGCATCATCATTAGTGTACCATCTTTTTGAAGACATCTGAATTAACAGTGCGTGATATTTAAAGGCAGTGCTGTGGCAGACAGACATTAAGAGCAGATTTTTTAGAGATATACTATGCAGGATTTTCCTAAAAAACAATGTATGGACTCACACAGAAGTATTCCCTCTCAATATTAACTTAGGACTCACTAGAAGTGTGTGGTGGTGTAGTTATCTGCGCAGACACCGCCCTCTGCCTGTATTTTCTTACTTTCTGTGCACTCCCCAACGCTCAGGCGAGGTCGGGGCTTTTTGACAAGGTGACAGACCATAAGCAGCAGGCACCCAAGAGACACAACACTGAAAAAAAACAAGTAGGTCTCGCTGCAGCTGCAGACACACTATGTTTAGGGGTAGGAAGAGATGTCGGGGGAAAGCAAGGTGAAACGCCAAATTAGAGTGAATCTAGGATTAGCTTTTACTTTAACTTTTGCTGGCGAGCGTGTTTACAAACAGTAACCGACAACCCTGCATAGTATACCTTTAAATATCTTACTGATATTTTAAAAAATATATTTTTTGCTCTAATAAAGTAGGAAGGTGTCGTTTTGTAGTTTGTTACATGTAGTTTTCCCGTATTTTCTCTCAGTCTATATTTCCTGTCTGTATGATAATTGTCATTTAACCAGTAAAGGTAAAAAATTACAAAACAAAAATCACAAAAATTAATCTTTAAGTACACCACATGCACCTACGTAGATTTAGAATCAAGTGAACTTGACTTTAATGGCTGTCTGACGTGAAAGATTAGGCAGAAACTAGTGGCTCCGTGTACGGAAAACCAGTCACAGGAATGCTGTAACAAAATGACTGAATATGAAGGTACCTTATAGTTTAATTTTCTGTTACAACCTTGTTTGATAGTGAACTGCTGTTTAACTGCACATTTTGTTGGATTTAAAAAGGAAAAAGACATGCAATAAATGATTGCAATCAGTCAGGCACAGGAAACAATGAAACTGGCTCAGTAATGGAGCTGAGTCTCAGTTTCCAACTGTAGTCAATTGCTCTATTGTTCCATTTGATTTTCTGAAGTGATGCATTAGTCTTGAGTTTGGCTATGCAATCCACTCAACGACCCTGAACCATTCATTTTCATTTTGTCTATTGATCATCCAGCAAGAAAAGGAAATCGGGGAGAAGAAAAAACACTTGGAGCTCCAAACAGTGTTCATTTGTTTTGCCGAGAACGGCTGTCTTCTGTCTCCAAAATGACAACTGCAAAAATATTTCCAGCCTAAAAAGCTCAGCTTGGCAAAGCTTCACTCGGAGCATTGTTCAGCAGTCATTTGGGTCAAAAAGGATGTTTTGTCATTGTTAAACAGGATTGTGGAATGGGTTAAGTATGAATTATAACCACTCATCCTGACCGCCACAATCAATTTCCTCTTTTAGAGAGCAACTGTCCTCTCAGTACTTAAATGGCTCGTTCTGTTGTTGATATATTGAGCAAAGGATGGTGAGAGAGAAGGAGCAGGCAAATCAAGCACAAATTGGTCATTGTGCTTGATGTTCTGAAACCCACCATTGTATTTCAGTGTACTTCGGCTGTGGGAGAACCAATTAAGGGAACTTGGACATCCAAAAACTCTGGAGACCAAACGTGTGGCGGACAGGGAGCCTCATGGCCAGGCACAGGGATAATTAATGGAAGGAGCAGTGGGTAGTAGCGAAGCCCCCACATCAAACCACTATTGGTCTATTGTGGTGTTGTTAGGGGACGGGAGGCTGTTGGTCATTCACATGTCTGTGGCAGCACTTGGAGCTGTGTCGTGTCATTAATTTCTATTTTCAACGATTTTTCAAGCAGTGTTTTCCTGCGGTCGGAGCTGTGCACTGTTGCTTTCCCGGAGGTGTTCATTAACCGACCTGGCACTAAACCACACCAAAATATTCAACCCCATAAACCCCTGTCCACCTCCCTCTCTCCTCCCTTTTTTTCCCCCAGATTTAATTGTCGGCCTCATCCATTACTCATTCAAAACAAGGCTTGTTGTAAGCACCTCTGTGTCCGCCTAGCCGTCTGTGAAGTGTTTATTTACTTGTGATGGCGGTGTGCAAATTGGAATGAAGGGCTGTGACATTGGTCGTCCTTCTGGTTCAATATGGGACCAATGCTACATTAAGACCAAAAGATGGCCAGAGAGAAATGACTAGCAATAGAGCCATATAGACACAAGATAAATCAACATGAAATATGTGCACCTAAAAGAAACTCTGCTGACAGAGTGCAGAATAATGTCATGCCCCTTATTTGTGCATAAATATGATGTATGTGTGGGCTTAAAAAATACTATGTGCAGGTTACAAAAGGTAACACCTTGCAGGAAACCCACCATGTAACTTTGACTTTTTAATGTGAACTAAAGCCTTGCATGCCACAGCTGCATGGCATATTCATAAATACTGACACAGTCCTGATGTGGCATCAAAAACTGTTGATATAACACTTATTAGAGCTTTGCCAGAGAGGATATTTTGCAAAATCTTACTCAAAATTAAGTATTTTTTACACCTTGACTCAGATAATTTATCTAATTTTTCTCGCCTCAAGGTCTGTTAGTGCTGATGTTTCCAAAGCACCATATTATACATCTTTTCTTAATCCCATGAACTCTATTTTCTCTCCTCACAGATGCATTCTATGACATTGTAACTGTCGGTGCCCCTGCAGCCCATTTCCAGGGCTTCAAGTGTGGAGGTCTGCAGCGTCTCCTCAGCAGATATGAAGCAGAGAAAAAGAGGTAAGGAAAAAAAAAAAAAACACACCTTGCCAACCGTGCTGTTTAGAGGGAGCATGGGTGATTTAATACAGGACACATGCTGAGGTGGAAACAGGCTTTTATTGACAAAAGAAGTTAACTTGGGCATAATTGATAGTGGCAGACAAATTTGTCCCTGGCCTATGGACTTGATTTTCCAAGCCCCATACAGTCACTTACAGCCAAGCCATGCTGAATTTAGACTGGAACTCCACTGGCTCCGACAGCTCAATTTGACTGGAGGCAACAGACATGATGGAAAAGGTTTGTTGAGTCAGAAGTTCCTCTGCACTGGTTCTTTTCCCTGGCAAGCTGTTTTTTTTCTCTCCGTCCTGAAGTTGTTTGTTAGTTAACATGTCACTGAAGAGCCACACATTTTGCTGCCAGCTGGACCTCTTAAAATGCTTAAATTAAAAGAACAGATGATCCGACCAAGTTTTTTGTAACGAATGAGGCAATTTCTCATCTGAGGTCATGTGTAGTACTGATATTGTCATTACAAAAAGTATGGGTACAATTGAACAGGAATCCTACTCAATGACTTTGTTTACATGTGCAAAATATTCTGGTGTTTGTCCTTATTCTGAAAAACAAAATATTCCTACTAAGCTGTTTACATGACTATGATAATGAATATTCCACTGATACTTCCTTTTACATGCAGCCATGACGTACGTCCTAATAAATACTTCATATTTGCGCGTATCCAGCAACCCGTTGATAAATCTTTTGTAATGTTTAAAAGTAGTTGTGCTTCTGCTTACTACTCCAGCCTTGATATCTTTGGAGGCGATCGCCATTTATGCCTCTCCTGACAACAGGTGGCAAAAACAAAAATCCTCTGTCACACACAACCATACAAACTCCAGCCCCTACCCAAATCAAGCGACACAAGATTATGTTAGCATAAAATTAACTTATAATCATAGCCTAACAGCACTAGCACACAGAAATTAGCACATGAGAAATGTCTCTTACCTCTCTCATGTAGCACAACAGCAAAAGAGTAGAGATAAGGCGGGAGACACCCTTTATAGTTGGGATACCCCCAAAGGTGAACATAGGGGTACAAAAACTGGTTATTAAATGTTCCACTTATTGTGTACAGAGGCCTTAGCATGTCAGGTAATAACAACTAAACCAAATTTTGTGGAATTATAATACTATTACAAATGTATATTTGACTTGTCACACACATATTACTGCAGTTTAATTGACCCTGTTACATATGCTGTTTACATGACCTTCATCAAATTGGAACAGCCAAATTTGGAATAATAGTGGAATATAAATGTTCATGGACACGTAGCAGGCTGTACTCATATACCTGCAAAAAGTAATACACTAGAATTCGTACATAACCCACGTAATCAGGAGTGCTGCAGTCTCCTGACCAATGTGCCGACAAGAGTAAAGAAGGAAGTAGCATAAAGAGCCAACATCTGCATTAAGAGGTAGACTGGGGAGGTGTATGTGTCAGACAACAAGTCTGACAAATCCACTATAAGTTGAACGTGGAAAGTGAACTACTGAGTTATTTTAAGGCATGTCGCACCATGTTTTATGTTCCTAAACCTAACCTGCGTAACTTAGCTAGCATAAATCTAACCTGTGACTTTGCATTAAGCACACATAAAATGATGATGCTAGTCTTGGGGCACTAATTTGTTAGATATACGAACTGTTATATTATACAGACCATACGTTGAAACACAGTCAGTGACTGCTTGATGAGTGTACAATAAGCAATGCAACAATCAATCATTACTACATACTGCTAATATTTTACAAAGATCGAGTCCTTTGCCTGACAAAACATACATTTTTTATGAGTAATGTACCGAGAAGTCTGAGCAAAATACAGGCATTGCTCAAACCAGAGCTTTTTGAGCTTTTTGTGAGTTGTTCTCACTGACACACTGAGTCTCCCAGATTGAGTCTTGTGTTAGATTGCGTTCGGTCTGTGGCTGTGTACCAGCTCTCTGCTTGATTGCTTGATGGGGAAAATATGTCTTGTGTGTCTCCTTGACTGACTGAAGCCGGCTCCACAAACACTCAAGGTTGACTGAATTAAATGAGACCACACTACTATGATTGTGTTATAAATACGCAGATACACATAGAAAATGTATACGCACATACACAGAGTGAAAGTGCACTACAGCGGAACATGTCCATGACTTCTTCGATCCTGAGATCAGCAGTATCCTGTAAATTTTGCTGTCTTTGCCCTTTAGATGCAGGATGGAGGTGTATGTCACTGGAGTTCAGTATGTGGTCACTTGAGTGATGCCAGAAGAAATGAAGGGTGATTTTTCCCAAAGCTCCCCATAGAGCGCAAAGTCATTACAGACCATGCCAGATCCAATTAGTTACAGAGTTTGCAGCTCAAGAAAGAGGGGAAGAGAGGCAAGATGGAGAGGGCTGAGGTGTGGGTATGAAATGGATAAGTTGATGGGAAAATAGTTGGGGGCCTGTGCTGATGATAAAAACTAAAGAAAGGACTTCTTTACGCTAAAGTGCACAAGCGAATTTGCTGAAGATGGTCAGTTTTATCTGCTAGCATGAACTATGATAAGGGTAGCATATTTTTTGAGAATCCACTGAAGTGAAATCATTTTCTTTGAACGAGAGATTAGACTTCAGAAAGAATTCTCCAGGGAGACAGAGCTTTTTGTTTCATATTTGACTTAGCTAATGACTCACTGTAGCTTAAATTTTCCAATTTTCCGCCTGGCTAACTGACTGCGGCCTGCGCTGAGCCTTATCCGTGTTTGACCTGGAATGCAGTCATTTGTCAGTCATCGTCAGAAATAGGAATAAACTCAGTTTCTCTGTGATTTCGCAGAGCACTCGCCGTTGCCATTGTGATGAAGGTGCGCGTTTACTTTGAATGAGGAACATTCATTATTTCATGGTTTAATTTGCTTTTATTATGCATGCACTAAATGTCTGACCAAACATTTAGCCTATAAGGACCCAATGAGGGTTTTTTATTTTTTCCAGTCGCGTGTGTGTTTGTGAATGTGAAGTACTGCAGTCATGTGCGCAGGTCCGGTTAAGAGTCACTTAATTGCACGGAAAGTCAGCCTATCTGAGTGGCAACGATACTTGTGTGTGTGCACACGCAGACACTCATTATACTTCTCCCAGTGTGTCTCCTCGCCTTTCAGAAGCAGCCCTTTGTAATCACATTTGATTAAAAAGGGAACAATCGGCAAGATGTGAGACTTGGCTATTCAATGTGATATTAATTCATCAAAGAGAAGATGGAAAAGGATTGAGGGAGGGTAAAAAAAGGAAAACCTGAGCACAGAGGTGTTACCAGGAGGGCAATAAAAGAGCTATTTGTCTTTGTTCCCTGGACACTGGAAGAGAGGAAGGGGGGTTCTTTCCAGATCCATTAAAAACCTGCATTGGCCAAACTTGGCAATGACCAGAGTATGCAATGTAGTTTGTCTCTCAGGATGGGCCAGGAAAGAGTTTAATCAATAACTACACTTAGTATTCCTCTAGAAACCTTGCACATGTACACACAGGGCAAGAGCATTTATCTTTCATTAATGCATGCAGTCCCACTTAAATGGCTGTTTTAAAAGTCGCTGGATTTTTATCCGTTTTTAATTGAACCCCATAGACATAGCTGTGGATTTGCTGAGGTGGTCTAATCTTTCATTAACAGCCTCTTTTGAATTATTCAGCTAATCTACATAACGATGCAACACACTTTTCTGGTGCCGTGTTTTATGAAACCTGAACCTGCCAATTTTTTTCCTACCTGTATTGTTGGTGTGTGTGTGTGTGTTTTTATTGCTTAGGTATGGAAGTATAATGCCTGTCAGGCTCTTGTTTGTAAGGTCAGCTGCACTTACTTGGTGCAGAGGAGCTCCTCTCTACATGTGTCTTTGAATTCTGTCCACTGTAGCAGAGAGGAAGGAAGCACTGTCATTTTGCCAGGCCTCCTGGTCGAGCAGAACTGTCGAATGACACATTTCTGGGACACAGCAAGTGGTTGAAACTACATCGCACCGTCTCTTGGGGCCAATGTTCAGATTTAATGTGACTAGCAGCATGTTGTCCAACAAAATAACTTCCTCCCAGGATTACTGTGTGTGTGTGTTTCACAGACAGGACATTGGCAGTGGCTGGGACTCCATGCTGATGGACAGCAGCTTGTAAGTTTTTTGCCTGTTCTAGAGTTAGCCTGCTCAAGGTTCTGTGGGCGATGGTGCTGGCAGTACCTTTGAGGCTTATCTGGTCTCAGATCAGGGTTTCTAGTTTGTGTCTGAACTGAGGGAAGCTTTGGCTGTCACTCTGAGAACTGATGTGAGATCAGTGCCCAGTGGAGGATTCAACAACAGATGGAGTTTGGCATTTAAAAGAAGCTGCTTTTAGATCAGATCTTTCAGCATGTATTTATAGAAGACTGTATATTTTTACTTTGGCTGTGGGGCGGTCGCCTGGTGTAAGAACCATGATTACAGCTCGCTGTCTAAATGACGAAGGAGGCTTTGGCAGTCACCTGGAGTGCTGCAGGGCTCTCTGCTGACGTAGCTGCATTTTACTCCTGCTGGCTGTCAGCAGCAGGCCACAAGCTCTTCATTAATTTCCTCTCCACTATTAATTAGCCATGCGCTGGAGATGCTGGCTTAATTAGGCCGCTGGGCCCAGCGGTTTTCTCCCTCTCATTACTGTTATAACCAATTCCCATTGATCATTTAGGAAAACCAAGGAGGAAGTTCATCCTGGACACACTAGTTTTAGTAATCTGTTAGTAGAGTCCCCTCTTAGAGTTGAGTTTACCTGATAAAGTGTTGCGCCAACGATGTGTGAGCTTATGGATGACTGCTGTTTCCTGGAAATCCAGTGCTGTTTTTTTTTTTTTAATTTTTAAAAGACCAAGGGGGCGATAATTTCTTGAATCAAATGCAGGTTGAAAGTGCAGTCAAGTGCACCATGCATTGTGCAGAGGGAGTGGCAGCACACCTTCAGTATTTTCATGGCTGGAGGCGCGTGGCGCACCCAGGGTGCACATGGAAATGAGGTGGGATTAAGAAAAATCCATTATCATACATTATAAGTGAGTGTGTCGGGGTCTGGCAGCAATTCTTTCTAAAAGCATAGCTCTCCCCTCAATGATGTGCGGATGTCATGTAATGGAGTCTGGAGGAGCTTCAGCCAAGAGGAAGCTAATATTCTCTCACAGGATGCGGACAATTGCAGTTTCAGTCCAGCATACTTACTGTAATAGACAAGTCTAATAAAAAACTATTTTTTTTTCCAGTAACACCACTAAACCAGCACAGTGATACGATGAGTCATGATTCTTATCTACAGCTGAACATCATTCCCTTCATCACAGCCACACGTGCACCGCACTGGGAAGCTGTGTAGATGTGGCACATGTAATTGAAATTTGACAAAATGTGTCACACAAATTAAGGACTTCAGATGAAAACAAACCTGCCACCTTCTGATGGTTTTAAAGGGAGTTAATCAGCTAAAAGCGAAGGCCTTCATACATGCAAGCTGGTGTAGTAGAGAGATGCTTATAAAAACCTTATTTAAAATTTGACTCTAAATCCTGGAAATTGTGCCATAATTTGATTAAGACTTTTTTACCTAGATGTGTCTGCAGGTCAGTAAAATATGAATGAATGGGGTGTGTGTGTGTGTGTGTGTGTGTGTGTGTGTGTGTGTGTGTGTGTGTGTGTCTGTGTGTTA